>NC_063199.1:23655058-23966783 GCF_017589495.1 Alosa alosa
CCGGAGCCTCTGGTGATGGAGGACCTAGAGTCGCTGATGAGTCAGATCAACAACTGGAACTTCCCCATCTTTAGCATGGTGGAGAGGACCCAGGGCAAGTGCGGCCGCATCCTCAGTCAGGTGAGACCGAGGGGACCCCACCCAACACCCCCTTAAGCCTGTTAGTCAGCAGACAGCCATCAGGGGCTACACAAGACCAGGGGAGTGAGCTCCTGAGCCAGACACAGACCCAACCACAAAGGGCCTCTCAGTGCCTGGAGGGCTACATCTATCCCTCTGTCTGTTTGTCTGTCTGCCAAACTGTCTTTTTGTCTGTCTGTTCATCTGTCTGTCTCTCTGCACAACTGTGTGTCTGTCTGCCCAACTATATGTCTGTCTGTCTATCTGTCTGTCTGTCTGGCCATCTGTCTGTATGTCTGCCCAACTGTCTGTCTGTCTATCTGTCTGACCTGATGTGTTTGTTTTCCTGCCCTAGATCTCCTACAGGCTGTTCGAGGACACGGGACTCTTTGAGATCTTCAAGATTCCGGTACCAGAGTTCATGAACTACTTCCATGCCCTGGAGAGTGGCTACAGAGACATCCCCTGTGAGTGACTCGGGGGGGGGTGTACATCTAGTACAGTTCAGATTGTAGCCACTAGAGGATGCCACACTACTGATCCAGGCAGAAGTCATTATTTTTTTTTAATTTTTTTATTTTTCCCTGGATATCCTGAAGGGCAACTGCTGTTTGACCAGCTGCTGTCAATTTGACTTTTATTTTAGTTTTTTTAACCATTGTTCAGTTTATTTTTAGTCTCCGATTTAACCTAAACATGAAACTCACTCTTAATACTCACTCAATGTTAATTTCCTTTCAAACAAACTGTGCATGTGGAGCAAATGTAGCTACTTTGTGGAAAACTCACAGCAATCTTTCTAGGAATCGCATTTGATGTCATTTTTTTCTACTTGAAGCTGACAGCCAGGTATCCAGCAAGCAGATTTTCAAAGAGACTATTTTCCCTGCAATGAAATCAATCCCACTCCTCTCTGGAAAGTGTTGTCTTTGGAAGAGTAGAAGGGTCATCACCCTCCGCCAGAGAATCTGGCGGGCCCAGAGCAGGCTCTGAATGCTCCATACTCACGATAGCATCCTGAAAACTGCTTTGGATGGGGGCGATTTGTAATTGTTTGCGTTTGATGTATTACAATTTCAGCTCTTTTTTGCAGTACAATACAAAATTTCATCAAAAAAGGTTGTCCCTATTGGGCACAAGGCAGTATGATAAACTACAGTGTGTTAGCACTTATCTGGAAGGTTTGATGTATCTGCAGTGTTTGTGCAATTCTTACAAATTTGCTGAACTAGTTGTTCGCTCTCTAACGTACTCATTTTAATGGTTTGGGATATTTTTTGCTGACCTGGTTTTGGGAGTAAAGGGTTTTGTGGCAAAACCTAAAACAGTATCATGTCGCCCTCTGGTGGCCATATGAGTAACCACAGCATCCCCACTCTCGTCTCTGATAGACCACAACCGGATCCATGCCACAGACGTGCTGCATGCCGTGTGGTACCTCACCACGCAGCCAGTGCCTGGCCTGCCCAGTCTCCTCCCTGACCACAGCTCTGCCAGCGACTCTGGTACGTGTGCTCCACCCTGCCCCCTGGGAGTGATTGGGGATATTACACTCTAGTTTGGTTTTGCAAAGAATTTCCGTAGTTGAACCCAAAGAGTTTGAACATGGGACATGTTTCCCTCTCCATCTCTTAAACATCCAGCCACATCTCTTAGTCAACATCATGCCATCATATATGCAGAGCTGCCAACTCTCACACATTCAGATTGAGATTCATTCATTTGATTGGCTCCACACATGCAATTGAATGTGTGAGGGTTGGCAGCTCTGTGTATGACTTTGCATGTTATTCATATGCCAGACATATTCCTGTGTACCCCTAACCTTGCCTGGCTTTAAGAATGCACATGCAGTTGGACTGAAGTGTCTTTGTCAGCTTTCTTCCACCCCCCATGTCCCTCGTAGGGCCACACATTCTCCACTTACTGAACCACCTCACGACTGTTTTTAGCAACTCAATTTATATGTCCAGCTGTCTTTACTTAGGGGAGATTAGCCTATCTGTGCTGGAATCTGCTGCATATATATATATATATATATATATATATATATATATATATTAGGGGTGTGAATCTCTCATGTAAAAGACGATACGATTTGCATCTAGATACATGGGCACGATTCGATACAAGAAAAGATACATGTTTGTAAAAAATGATTCAGTACGATTCGATGCGATGCGATTTGATGCAATTCGATGATTGCATTCAATCTTGGAAAGCATTCTGAATGATTTTTTTATCATTTGCTCATGGTGCACATTAATTTTATATTATCAATTATCATGGTCATGGTTGTGAATTAGTCAAAAAAAATGTGTGAATATGATTATCTAAACTGAGGTTTGTTTCATATACTGTATTGAAATGAAAAAAGAATAGTCTACATTTCAGTCAAACGCAGCAGCCAAATAAAACATAAAAATACATTTTTATAGACTTTATAGATCTTTCACAGATTTTATAGAGTTATATCTGATTGTTTTCAGCCCTGTTGAGGTAAGACAATACCAAAATAAAAGTGCTTAAAAAACTCTTGGCCTTTTCTCATATAGCCTAGCCTACCCAACAAAAATAAAATAGGCCTACAAATCAATGAACTCTCTGGGCTTATTTTGTTCCAACAGTAGACCTAATGCAGAAACCAATAATGCCACAAGTCTGAGTGAATATGAACAAAATCATTGGCTAATAATTTGTGCATCGTTTTAGCAGCAAGGGCCAAATTATTATTTAACATTAAAGGAACCGTATGTAAGAAATGTATTTCAATTAATCATAAAATGGCCCTGATATGTCATAGACATTAAGAAATCATATTCATTTCAAATACTTATATCACTGACAACAGTAGTCCGGCCAGGATATTGTCGTTTAAAAAGTGAAGTTGCAGCCCTCAACTGATGTTTATGTTGTCATGTTGTGTTTTGGCCTGATGCGCCACCGTCCACCTATCTACTTATCACAAAGTCAGTAGTGTTTCGGCATCCGGGTTGCCAGCTCTACCAGTCAGAGGGGAGGGGAAGGGGATACAGCGCTCTACAGTAATTTGAAAGTGATTGTAGTACCAGCTTTTGCCACAATCTTACATACGGTTCCTTTAAGGAAATCCCTTCATCAAAGGTAAGGCTACTCTACAGACTATCGTTGCTGTTTAGGAATGCTATAAGTGTTTAATTTCGCGCTGGATTTCGAAAAACAAAAGCCGACCGAGTGCAAGTTGTCACATGCTTAAGTTGCAGTAGATGTGGGTAATGAGGTCATTTGACAACTCTGGGCAATGAATGTAACCAAAAACGAACTGCATTACCCACAATTCCGTTACCCGCGATAGTTTCAAAACCGGAAGTGGGATATGTACGCTGCTTGGAACGTAAATGAGAGTCTGAGCGAGCAGAAAACGTTGTTAACCGATTCATAACAAGTAAATCGATATAACGACCGGTTCATTTCAGTTTTTTTCCGATACGGGGCTTCACGTATCGATGTAGCCGTATCTTACACGTTAAAAACGGATACCGATACGTATCGGTTAATCTTTACACCCCTAATATATATATATATATATATATATATATATATATATATATATCATTAGCTGCATTACAGCACCACATAGCTTAGCCATGCTGCAAACACTGTCCTCGTCTGTTGACTGACCTTCTGATGCTGATGATGACCAACGATCTGGTGTCTTGTTTCCGAAGACTCGGACAGCGGCATCACCCATAGTCACATGGGCTACTTGCTGTCTAAGACATACCCGGCCTCGGAGGAGGGCTACGGGTGCCTGTCGGGCCTCATCCCCGCACTGGAGCTGATGGCGCTGTACGTGGCGGCAGCCATGCACGACTATGACCACCCCGGCAGGACCAACGCCTTCCTGGTGGCCACCAGCGCCCCCCAGGTGAGAGGGGAGCTCCTGGGAAGGGAGAGTTATGGGAGAGGAAAAGCCGTGGACCAGCATGTGTCAGCTCTTTATGAATAAAAAACACACAAGTGTGGCAGTGTCCAGAGTCATTCAGGACCATGGGGATGTGTGGAGGATGACCTCAGTCAGGACGCTCATGGTGAATCAAGTGTTCAGAGACACATGAGAGCTGCAAAAGTGTGCGTTGCAGAGTGTACTGTGGTGTGTGTTGCAGTGTGTACTGTGGTGTGTGTTGCAGAGTGTACTGTGGTGCGTTGCAGTGTGTAATGTGGTGTGTGTTGCAGTGTGTACTGTAGTGCGTTGCAGAGTGTACTGTGGTGTGTGTTGCAGAGTGTACTGTGGTGTGTGTTGCAGAGTGTACTGTGGTGTGCGTTGCAGTGTGTACTGTGGTGAGTGTTGCAGTGTGTATTGTGGCATTGCAGTGTGTACTGTGGTGTGCGTTGCAGTGTGTACTGTGGTGTGCGTTGCAGTGTGTATTGTGGCGTTGCAGTGTGTACTGTGGTGTGTGTTGCAGTGTGTACTGTGGTGTGTGTTTGCAGTGTGTACTGTGGTGTGTGTTGCAGAGTGTACTGTGGTGTGTGTTGCAGAGTGTACTGTGGTGTGTGTTGCAGAGTGTACTGTGGTCTTCTCTATTGTATATTCCCTTTGTGCATCTTCCCCTCCCCTGTTCAGGCTGTGCTGTACAATGACCGCTCTGTTTTGGAGAACCATCACGCTGCCGCCGCCTGGAACCTCTTCCTGTCCCACCCTGAGTACAACTTCCTGGGGAACCTCAACCACGTGGAGTTCAAGCGCTTTCGCTTCCTGGTCATTGAGGCCATCCTCGCCACTGACCTGAAGAAGCACTTTGACTTCCTGGCTGAGTTCAATGCCAAGGTGCAGTAATCCACAAACCAAGTACATCCCAGACTAACACACTACTCTGTAAAGACTAGTGTTAATTTCGTCAGACGAGACGAGAGAAAATATGTTCGTCAACGACCTTTTTTTTTCATGACTAAGAGGAGACGATGACGAGACGGCAGTAATGTCCTGAAACACTGACTAAGACTATCTTAAGATGCATTATTGTTGATGAAAAAAGACGAGACTAAAATGTTTTGCATGAAATAAAAACTAAGATAAAATCTCGTCTACAAAATGAGAAGACAGAATATCTAGCTGTGTTCAAAATATTCCGAATTAGTTTATACACAACAGCTTTCCTGTAGGCTAGTCTACCCTGTGGCTGCAACACGAAACTACATGGAAAAAGAACACGGCAAGCTAACTACCTAAGCTTTATGCCACAATGCTACTTGCCCAGAAGTTGAAGCTTCTCTCAAACAAATTAACATCCCCCAGAATGTCCATACGAAAATGTTCATCATGTAATGTCAACTATTTTACTAGTTAGACTGATGATGCAAAGTTTGCTAGCAAGTAAGCTAATATGGAAAGTTCGCTAGCCAGTTAGCTATGGCTAAGACGGAGAGTTTGTTTGGGGAATGTGTTGTGTTTGGGCGCATATCGCCATCTAGCGTGGCGGAGTAAAACATTAATACTTGGGTCTACGACAGTGTTTCTCAAACTTTTTCAGAAGAAGGACCACTTAACTAACCCTAGCTAAAAAAAAAAAAAAGATTAGACCTACTTCAACAGTATATTAGTCTACACAATAGGCCTACTCACTGAACTACCTTGCTTATTGTCTTTGCACTTTGCAATATTGAACCAACTTGTATGTAAATCCAAACAGTTCTGCAACACTGTCTATGTAAGATATGTTTAAATCATACAGTATGAATCCTCCGTCACAATAAGCAAACAACTAATTTATATTATATTTTACCACGTCTGCTCGCGGACCACTTGGGATAGCTTGCGGACCACCAGTGGTCCCCGGACCACACTTTGAGAAACACTGGACTACGAATATCATGACAGTGGTCCAGTCAAATCTATGGTCAAATCCCAGCCGAGCTATAACTGTAGCCTAACTAAAATGACTAAAGATACCTTTAGTTTTCTTTTGACTAAAACTAGACTAAAATGACAAGACTTTTAGTCGACTAAAACTTGACTAACAAAAATGATATTTGAATGACTAAATATGACAAAGACTAAAAAGGACATTTCGTCACAAGACTAAGACTAAGACTAAATTAAAAATAGGTGACAAAATTAACACTAGACAATAGGCAACACAAACGGGCCCAGTAGCATAGATACAGGGGCCCAGATTTAAATGATGGGCAAACAGCAAAGTCTTAAAGGTTGTATCAGCGATTGCAGGCCCAAAAAAAACGCCCAAGCTTAAATGCATTTAAAAAAAACGTGTCTCTGTAGGCAGCCTAGGCTCTGAGATCTGCACACAAAAACAATTGCTGACAACAAGTGTTGCCAACCACTCAAAGGCAAAATAAAGTGTTCCAACCAATAACCGACAAGATGCGTGTTCAGGAGAGTCAATTGCACAGGAGGGAGGGGGAGGGAGTAGCGAGCTAGCTCTCTGTTTTGTTTGAACGTCAACAGAAGTGACATTACCCCGCCATCGCTGATACAACCTTTATGTCCAGCTAAAGCTAATTTAGTATCTAGGCAAAATCAGTTTGCTAATTGAACACCATGGACAAGACTGCTTAACCACATTGATGAGACAACTCAATGCTCCCTCATCACACAATAGAGTCCCGAAGTGTGACGTAGCGTTTCCATGACGGCAGAATCACTGGATCTAAACAAACTTTCGAAGTGGCATAAATAGCATTGAATGTAATAATAATATGTTCTAGCTAATAAAAATAAATATATCCATTTCAACGTGTTTTACCTGCTAGGCAGCAGCTTAGCCACATAACACGGATTCCCTGGCAGGTGTAATAGAAAGAAACAAAATTCCAGTGGATAGTTCCCGTCTTCTCAAAGACTGACGGCTGTTAAAAGCGACGTTTTTTGCCAAAAAAATAAAGTCAAAACACGTCCGTGAATATAAAGATTTTAACCGCATGCTGTAAAGGTACATGCAGGTCTCTTTTACGGAGGAAACCCATGCTAAAATAAAACTCTGTAGTCACGAATTTGATTGTGTTGGTATGAATATATGTTGTAGTATGTGATTCCTACAGTGTAAAAAAAATATACTAACGTCTAGAAACGTTGTAAAATTATTGAAATAGATTAAGAAAGCCACCGTTATGGTGATTTCTAATGGTAGATTGATTTGTTTAGATCCAGTGAAATTGCTGCCTGGCAACGCTACGTCATGGCTTCGGTACTCTATAGACCCTTTCAAGAGAGTTCCATTATCAGCATCATAGTTGGCCCCACAAGGCTTCCGTTTTAACATTCCATATGTTATCTTAATGTAGAGGAAGTAGATTGGGAACCAAATAGAATGTTCAAGCATTGTTTTTGTTTTTATTGTTGAAAGGGTCTATACCACACAATATCTACAGTTCATATGTGAGACGTTTGCTCGTTGATAGATTTTGTACTTCGTCCACCATTTGAATTAGGCCCCACAGACTGGCTTTATGGCTGTTCTCACTTCCACAGTGAGTCTTGTACATGTGAATAACTTAATATGAAAATATATCCATATGTAAAAATGATGCAAATCATGTAAATTTCTCTGCCAGTCTGTCAAACATAATTCAATTGACCCAGTTAACTCTCAGATTAGAAAGCTTTCAAAGTGATTCTGGATCACAGTTAGTGGGTTCAGCATAGATATGTTTCTGCAGACTTGTCTATGGTCTGAGACGTTAATATCTGTGGTAGGCACCTGGTCTTTCATTCTGCCAACATGAGGTTCCCCTCAGCTTTTAAAACTTAAGGGCAATTAATGTGCTCTAATTGTCCTTCTATAGCATTAGACTAAACAGTGTTTATTCAAGGATTAGCTTGAGCAGCTTCACATTCTCAGTCTCTGTCTTTTCCCAATCCTATCTCTCTGTCTCTCTCTCTTTCCCCTCCCCCCTCTCTCTCTCCCTTTCCTCTTCCTCTCTATATATTTCTTTCTATCTCTCTCTCTCTCTCACTTTCCTCTTTCTCTCCCTCTCTCTCTCTCTGCTGGACCACTGCACCCTGTTGACCTTTTCTTTCCTGGAACCATGTAAGCTTTCACTGAAATGTGAGAAGGACACATGATTGGCGATTAATGAAAGAAAATTAGGCTTTCTAGGGTCCTAGCATTTTTTTCATATTCACTTAACAATTAGCATTTTCTCGGAAAGCACTTCGGTCCTGAATCATTCCACTGTTGATTCTCTATGGTGCATTCAGGTCAATGTATTGTGCCGATTATACCATGAGCAGGGATGTAGTGGAGGCTAAATGCAAGTAATCGCAGTTTATCCACCTCTGAAATTTCAAAAATAGAGTTTGTCAACCTCTTATTAGAGTTTATCCCCCTCTCAAAAGAGTTTATTCACCAATTGCAACTAATACCACTGATATTGTTATAAACACTGGACAATAACCTCCACCATCATCAAACATGTTCTGAAAAATCTGATACCACACGGTGCAGTCCACTTCACAGAATTCATAGTTGACCCAAGTTTTATTTTACCACTACATCCCTGACTATGAGAGTTTCAAGTTTTGCTGTTTGTTTAGCCACTGATTGTGAGCGTGTTACATGTGTTTCTTTAATACCTCGGACAATGGTGTCGCTTTTTAGGCAATCACGTGACGCAAGTGGGAATGTGGGCTAGGCTTAATCTGGACCTGCATTAACAGGAAAAGCTGCTGGACTCAGGGAAGAAACATTGGAACCAACATTAGCTTCTCTCACATTCTCTCCTCATTAATGTGTTGACAACCAATATTTATCAGATGTCTTGCAAATCTGTTGCAAACTAAATATCTGCAACTGTTCTAAGATATGCAAAGGGATGCTATTTAAAGAAAAGCCTTTATTGTGTCAAAACACTTGTGTTTTAACAGCAGTTGAGGCTGATGGAAACTGCATTTATAAACAAACATCATGACAAGAGTGTAAGAAAGGAAAGTGAAGAAATGCTGCTACCTAACTGCATCGTGCCCGCCTTACTTCAGTTTACACCTCGACGAGGTGAACTCGACGAGTAACAAACAAACTTATTTCTAATTGATTGTCATTCAACAGGTGGGCCATGATGTAGGCACAGGTATCAATTGGTCCAACGAGAATGACAGACTCCTGGTTTGCCAAATGTGCATCAAGTTAGCTGACATCAATGGACCTCTCAAGTGCAAGGACCTTCACCTGCAATGGACGCAAGGAATCGTCAATGAGTTCTACGAACAGGTAAAACACTGTAAAAGGAATACTCTGGAGCCATGCCATTTGCACTATCATTATAAGCCATTTCATTATAAATGCAAAAACAGTCTAGCTCAAAACTCCCGCAGTTAACACACTGTTCCAAACTCATTATTATCCATATATAGACAGTAGGTTGCTTCCAAGATTATTCCTTTAAGTCCACTCTGTCTGCGTCATACGCTGTTGCAATACGCCACATGAAGACTATAAGAGCCACCGTATATTGGGATAAGTGAGTTGCCATCACAGCAGCCTCTGCACAGCGAGAGCATAAAGGCTCCCTGTGGTGCTCTGCATAGTGCCACTTTGACAGATCTTTTTTGACACCTCTAACTGCCACATTGTGTGTACTGTATGCATGCGGTGCAGGATTCTCAAGGTAAAACAGTTAAGCCATTTTTGTCATCCTTGATTTTGAAGCACTGAGAAAATAAAAGAGAACAGAAGGCTGAACCAATCATAGCGAGACAGCTATTTCTCTCTCTCCTTTTTTCTCTTTCTGCTGGAGCAGAGGAGAGAATTTCCCCTCACCTCTTCAGAGGAGGCTCATTCACTTGTTGTTTCCTCCTCCTTGTCGCTGTGAAGCAGGAGCAACGTTTGATTGTCATGGCTGTGCACCCTGCACACAATTACACAGAGCGAGATAACAGCCTGAATGTCACAGCGATAGAACAGGCCCCAAATGAACATTCTGTATGTTTCATGACTGAAATCCTCTCCTACAGATAAGAGATACACATAATATACTCTGTGTAATATGTATGTATGTATATATATATATATATATATATATATATACTGGAATTCTTTTTAAAATCAGACGATAGAGAGATATGGATGCAAATTGTATGTATTTTTAATGCATAAAAATTATATGATAGTGTTGAAAATGGATGTTTGTGGAAAATAAGAGGCATGTGCTAAATAGTTAGTGGTCCACAGTAGTTTACTACTAGGCAGATTCATAGCATGGTAGCATCCACTTTCTAAGCCAACACATGTGTAATATTAACAGCTGTTTTGATTAGTTTAGATTGATTTATAAGATAATATATGATTGATTAAGCAAGGGGCAGTTTAATCATACAGGAAATTATCATTTCAGTTCACAAAATGACATGCATGCATTTGCACTGCAATGGAATATATTATAACTTAAATCAGTGATAGCTGTATTAAATATGTAGGTTGCCAATTAGTCCATATGAACCCAAATGAATGGGTGCAGGGTATTTGAGAAAAGAAAGAGACATTCTGGAGAATGTGAACACACAGTGAGGTGAAGCACACGACGACACACGACTAATCCCAATGCAGTGAGCTGCCTGCTACAGCTGCGCTTGTGGAGCAGTGAGGGGTTAGGTGCCTTGCTCAAGTGCACTTCAGCTGATCCTACTGGTCGGGGTTCGAACCAGACAGCTATTGGTGTTGGGATGTTATAGATCTCAAGGGCAGTCAGTGTTTAATTCGCTAGCCAGGGGCCTCATTTATAAAGCGTTCTTACGCACAGATTTGATCTTAGACCGTGCGTGCGCTCAAATCCATGCCAACGCTCAGATTTATAAAAACCGTCTTTGACGTGGAAAAGTGCTTATCTCCACGTCAGGTTCAAACTTGACGTACGACCATTGCCTTGTGGTAATGCCGGGGTACTGCAAGTAATCTGAGGTCTAAGTGCGATGCATTTTCAAAATTCCAAGACCAACGATATCATGTCTTTCTTTGCCATATGCATGATCAATATCAGAAGATTTTTAAAGACGTTTTTGGACGCAGCTTAATGTTTCATGGTTTGGCATAAAACTGCTAATGAGAACTATAGCCCACTTAAGAAAGTGAAAAGACGTATAGCTTACTTATTTCACAATATCTAAAAAAAACCCACCAAGACCTATGATAGAATAATTGAAACATTCTTACAGGTGATCTAGTATATTTAGTGTTCTCACCAATCTAATATTGACCATCAAATGTCCAATTGCCCTCGTTTAGGAGAGGAAGGCATTCAAAAAGGCAATCGAACAGTTTGATAATGTTGGAGGTTATTGTGCAGTATTGGGAATATAGGATAGTATTTGATCATACAGTTTTGAATGTTAAAAGTGAATACACTTTTTTGAGAGGTGGATAAACTCTAATAAGAGGTGGGTAGGCTTAAACTCTATTTCTGAAATTTCAGAGGTGGATAAACTGCGTTTACTCGCGTTTAGCCTCCACTGCATCCTAATTTGCGCTCATAGGCCTATTCCCAGCGTCGTAACAGAAATAGTGTTAATTTCGTCAGACGAGACTAGAGAAAAAATGTTCGTCAACAACCTTTTTTTCCATGACTAAGACGAGACGATGACAAGACTGCACTAATGTCCTGAAACACTGACTAAGACTATCTTAAGATGCATTATTGTTGACGAAAAAAGACGAGACTAAAATGTTTTGCATGAAATAAAAACTAAGATAAAATCTCTCTTCATTTTCGTCTAAAAAATGAGAAGCCAGAATAGCTGTTACGTTTTCAAAATATTCCGAATGAGTTCATGGTTCATGCGCGCCAGCTTTCCTGTAGGCTAGTCTACGTGCTGTTGCTGCAACTAGACATTCTCTGCTGCAACCCTGTACGAAACTACATGGAACAAGAACACCGGAGATTTCTGCCAGAGTTAGCAAGCTAACTACCTAGGCATTAGGCCACAATGCTACATACCCAGAAGCTGAAGCTTCTCTCATACATATACAGATTAACATCCCCCAGAATGTCCATACGAAAATTTTCAGCAAGTAATGTCAACTATTTAACTAGTTACACTGATGATGCAAAGTTTGCTAGCAAGTAAGCTAATATGGAAAGTTAAGCTAGCAAGTTAGTTAAGATAGAGAGTTTGTGTTGCATTTGGTATATTGCCATCTAAGCGTGGCGGAGTAAACATTCATACTTGAGTCTAAGACAGTGTTTCTCAAACTTTTTCAGATGAAGGACCACTTAACTAATCAATAAAAAGAAATGCACGGACTACCTAGCTAAAAACAATTAAAAATAGACCTAGCAGTATATTAGCCTACACAATACTCACTGAACCACCTTGCTTATTGTCTTTGCACTTTGCTTAATTGTGTCAGAGGATTCATATGATTTAAACTGGCATATCTGACATAGACAGTGTTGTAGAACTGTTTGAATTTACATACAAGTTGGTTCAATATTGCAAACAACTCATCTATATTATATTTTACCAGGTCTGCTCGTGGACCACTTGGGATAGCTTATGGACCACCAGTGGTCCCCAGACCACACTTTGTGAAACACTGGTCTCACTTAAGATCATGACAGTGGTCCAGTCAAATCTTTTACTGTCTATGGTCAAATCCCAGCCGAGCTATAACTGTAGCTCGACTTACCTGTGCATGTAAACATACTGACTGACTGAAATAATTTGTTATAAAAAAAAGACTGAAATGTTTTGACTAAAACTGACTAAGATAGCTTTAGTTTTCTTTTGACTAAAACTAGACTAAAATTACGAGACTTTTAGTTGACTAAAACTTGACTAACAAAAATGATATTTCAATGACTAAATATGACAAAGACTAAAAAGGACATTTCGTCACAAGACTAAGACTAAGACTAAATTAAAAATAGGTGACAAAATTAACTAAACAGAAAGGTAATATTTGACCGTAAGCTATACAATGTAGGCTATAGATATTTCATTTTTGAGAGGTGGATAAACTCTAATAAGAGGTGGGTAGGCCTAAACTCTATTTCTGAAATTTCAGAGGTGGATAAACTGCGTTTACTCGTGTTTAGCCTCCACTACATCCTAAATTGCGCTCATAGGCCTATTCCCAGCTTCGTAACAGAAAGGTAATATTTGACTGTAAGCTATACAATGTAGGCTATAGATATTTTATATCATATAGGCCTATAGCCTACACAACCAAGGGACGGAAGTTATCCTCTGAAAGCAGGGCATCTTCATATTTAGTGTTGCGTCGGAGTTGCGTAAAGAGGTGCAGAGCGCGCACCTGTTTGCTTTTTTTGACTGGCAGTGCCCAAGATCAGATGACAATACGTGAGTTGAATAATGTAGGATAAAATATAAAGGTAAGCCTAAAGCAAACAATAAAGGACAATGTTTAAGCCATTGGACATTATTGAAAGAAAATGATAGCAAAGATATGCAGAATGAATGAAAAATGACCGGCGAACTAGGCTACTTTTTCTGAAAAAACATAGCCTACCCTACTAGAAACGTTAAGCCTACATGACATATCACGCTTATAATTTAGTCCTCTGTTTTGTAGGCTAAATCAGCATATTACCCTGGGTCATATTGGAAACGTACAGTAGCCTACTGTACCATAACGTATAGGATTATGCTGTAGGCCTAGAGGTCTTTCCTTCATAAGGTAGGCCTACCCAATTTTTTAGGCCTAAACATACTAAATGTTGATTATTCACATTACTGAAAGCAAAAGGAATGAAAGCGAGCAGAGGACAATGGACATGGATGCATACGATCTTTTTCCAGAAAGCTTTTCTGGAAAAAAACATAATTAGGCTAGTTAAGCTATTCGAACTGACGCATATAGGCTAGTTAACATCAGATGGCATAGGCTAGGCCTATACTAATGTTTTTAATATATAATTTTACATACTATAGGCTACAGCTTTTAGGCCATTGATTTCATTAAAACATATGCTAATGATATTGATGAGGGGGTGTTTACAAGGCGGAGACCTAAAACCATCCTGCTGCGCACAAATTGACGTTCATTTGTGATTTATAATGGGCACACCTGGAAGGGTGGCGTACGCACGTTTTTTTGTGCGTACGTTCGTTTTCTCTGAATCACATGTACGATCATTTCAGAAATGATCTAAGATCAAATGAAGGATGATTTCTACGCAACACTTATAAATGAGGCCCCAGGTCTTTAAGACCCAGCAAAAGCCTAGTTCCGTAGCAATGAGGACCAGAGTGAATGTGATGCTTGAGGGGCGCCAGGCAACCAAGTCGGCGAATCAGTGATCGCCACACACTGATTGCATGGCTTGCCTGATTGCCCGACGACCTTGAAATCACCATAGGCTCCTCCAAGCCCTACCTATCTAAGACATTCTAAGAGAATATGCACTATTGTGGTTGCTCAACGTATAACGTGTATATGAATAATGCATGCCGTGACCTGTAACGAGCATCAGGTCTAATGTGATCTGACCTGAGGGGGAGGAAGGAGAGAGAGGAAACATACTAAAAACACACTACCACTGTGGAGGGCTGCTTTAATAGAAATCCCGCTGTTTTGTGACAGTAGTATGTCTGTGGCAGTCACAGCCCCACTGACTCTTTAATAGAAATCCTGCTGTGTTTTGTGACAGTAGTATGTCTGTGGCAGTCACAGCCCCACTGACGCTTTAATAGAAATCCTGCTGTGTTTTGTGACAGTAGTATGTCTGTGGCAGTCACAGCCCCACTGACGCTTTAATAGAAATCCTGCTGTGTTTTGTGACAGTAGTATGTCTGTGGCAGTCACAGCCCCACTGACGCTTTAGTAGAAATCCTGCTGTGTTTTGTGACCGTGTGGCTGTGGCAGTCACAGCTCCACTGACAGGAAGTAGCGCACCTTGTTTTGTGACCGTATGTCTGTGGCAGTCACAGCTCTACTGACAGGAAGTAGCACACCTTGTTTTGTGACTGTATGTTTGTGGCAGTCATAGCTCTACTGACAGGCTGTAGCGCACCTTGAAGAGTCTGTCCTTGACACACGTCATTGTGAGGCTCTGGAAGGAGAAAATGGCAAAGTCTTGCAGTCTGAGAGAGACGAGTGATAGGAAGAACACACACACACACACACACACACACACACACGTCCTTCATGCTCATCTGCTGCAATCATATTCTGAACCCCCCACTCCTTTGCTTAATATTCAATTCAGGCAGTGAACAAGAAAAAAAAAAAAATCTCATCTAGCTCCAGCTACTGTACTTCAGAAGCGTCTTTTCATTCATTTTCTGTGCGTCTGCCCCCACCGTGCACAACATGATGGCGCGCCAGTGACAACTCCAGCTGTTGCCATAGTGACCAAGGGGACCTTGCTGAAGTTGTGGTCCATGTACATCCATCCTTGATGTCACTAGCTCCGCACACTGCTGTGGTTCCTATAGACCCTTTCAAGAGAGTTCCATTATCAGCATCATAGTTGGCCCCACAAGACTTCCTTTTTAACATTCCATATGTTATCTTAATTCAGAGGAAGTAGATTGGGGCCCAAATAGAATGTTCAAGCATTGTTTTTGTTTACCTTGTTGAAAGGGTCTATACCGCCCGGCCTTCTAGAGAGGTGGATCTATCAAGTCTCCTTTCAAAATAGCCTTCACTGTGTTGTTGGATCCGCTGTACTGTGTCTCCAGATGCTCACCTTACACTTGGCTTCATCTCCTCTGTCTATGTCGACGTTAGCCACATTGCCAAACTGATACATGTTTTCACCCCAAAAGCTACCACACATCCTCAGGGCTTAAAGTTCTCAGGGCACTGATTGCGCTGGATTTCAGGCGTGGGCCAGGTCGCTTTCACAATTGAGAATAGATATGTCTATGTAACCACATCAAAAATGTCTGATAGCTTCAGGCACAGGAATTTTCTTCGCTTTAAGCAATGTACCCCCCTCCGCCTCTCCATAGGGTGATGAAGAGTCCAGCCTGGGTCTCCCCATCAGTCCCTTCATGGACCGCTCTGCCCCCCAGCTGGCCAAGCTGCAGGAGTCGTTCATCACGCACATCGTGGGGCCACTCTGCAGTTCGTATGACTCAGCCGCCCTCATACCAGGCCACTGGGTGGCGCCCCCAGGAGGCGGAGAGAAGGAGGACGGGGGGGACGGGACAGAGGCCGAGGTTCCGGCCAAGGAGGAGGAGGACATGGCGGAGGAGGAGGACATGGCGGAGGAGGAGGAGGATGACGCTTCGACCACCAGCTCCGAGGCTTCACGTAAGAGCACTGTCCACTTATGATGCGATATTTGCTTATGAGACTGCAAGCTGTATTTATTCATATGATGTAATATACTCTAAATGCAACTCCCCTCCCCCACACACACACACACTGCTTTCTGTAGCCCTGAAAATAATTAAAAGTGATCTATGTTTTCGGGTTTCTTAGTCTATTTTAGTTGCTCGCTGTTGCATGCATCTTGATTCTTAACTGAGAAAGCCTGACTGAGGTCACCTTGTTTAAGCACAAATGGACTTTGTCAAGCATGCCTGTGATTACTGCACTGATCTCATCTTGTACCCGGAGTGATTTCATGGATTTGGATTTTAATGCTATTTACACTCTCACGTGCATACTTCAGGTCAAAGTAGTGCACACTCGCTAAACAAGGGCATGCCACAGTGCAGTCCCTCTATGAGAAGTAAATCCTTGACCTCAAATGGCCTGTACGTGCACAAGACGCCATTCTTAAACTTCCTTTTTTCTTGACCTGAATTGGCCTGTCTGAGAGGCCTCTCCTGACCTTGTTTTGTCCCTGGTGTCCTTGTGTTTTTTAGAGAGCCCGGGCCCCAAGAAGAAGAAGCAGTGTCGGAAGGTGTTTTGCCAGATCACCCATCACCTGCTGGAGAACCACGAGATGTGGAAGAAGGTGATCGCCGAGGAGGAGCAGAAGGAGGAGGAGGAGCACAGTAATGACGTGCCGCTCCTCAACAACCCCGCTGAGCCAATCACCGAGGAGGAGGAGCCCGGAAGCAAGGAGGAGCCCGCCGAGGGGGAGGAGGGCCTCACCAGCCCGGAGGAGGAGGCCGTCGACTCGCCACAGCCAGAGGAGGAGACCGCCGCCGCGGAGGAGGAGGAGCAGTCCGAGGCCCCGGAGGAGTGAGCGGCTCGGGGGAGGCTGCCCCTGTTGGACGTGCCTGTTCAACTTTTACAGATTCGATGTGAGAGAGACTTCAACACATCACTTAAACGAAAGAAGACAAAACACTGTAGAGAGGAGAAAAAAAGAACCAGGGAGAGAGAGACAGAGGGAGAGAGAGAGAGGGAGAGAGAGAGAGAGGGAGAGAGAGAGAGACAAAACACTGTAGAGAGGGGAGAAGCATGTGCCTGAATGAGAAAAAAGAACCAGGAAGAGAGGGGGGGAGTCTCTCTCCTTCGGCTCTCGTCAAAGGCTTTTGGGGGAGCTGTCTTTTGTCAGGCACACTCTCTTCCTCTACTTTTTCTTCTGCGCCTTTCATAACCAAAGTCAGGCTTCTTGAGACTCTGAGAATCTGAGTCTGAGTTGGACATCATCATGCCTCATCTCCCTCTCCCTCCACCAGTGCTCTCTCTCCTGACCAGAACCTGCTGACTGTCCCCCCCCCCCCAAACTCCCCAAAACGACACTTCACAGACTTATGCAATTTTTGTAAAAGGGTAAATTATTTTGAAAAGCTGCAGCCGAGTGGCCTCCAGGCTGTGGGACCAGGTGATGAGAAGGGCCAGAGTGGGATGGGTCAGGGCAGAGGGAGCCTTCTTTTTGGTTCCATGATGGGAGCATGTCCAGTGTGCCCTGAAACCAAATTGGATAACGTCAAAGGGAAAACAAAATTAAATGTTTGCGAATTTAGACAACTACATTATGGAGGACGAAAATTAATTTCATGTTATTTTATGAGCGCGGTTTTTCAGGTTCCTCAGTGCGCTGTCTAGATTGATGACCCTCTTGTGCAGCACTGTGAAGTAGACAACGTAGACGAGCACATACTGACCTTTCGCTTTCACTGTCCATCTACCATGAGTCGTTCCAGACATTTCACCTAACGTTTAACATTTTAGTATAAAATCTGTGTGAAATTTATTTTACATATAGACCCCAAACACATAAATGATTCTCATACGTTTACCTATGGATTATTTTTGATTAGACCTTTTATTTTGGGGAGCCACATTTCTAAGCAGAAGCTTGTCATGCTGTTAGTATCCCCTGTAACATTCCTTCTGAAATATTGCATCGTAAGCTCTTGCGTCTACAGTTTCTCCACTTGTCAGGAGTCCGTCCATCTTACACTCTGTTGCTACACACACTGATGTTTCACACGTTTCATTGAACTAGGCACCCATTTTTACACTAATGACTGAAAAACTGGGATTGTCAGTGGCATTATTAGGCAAACAATAGACATACAGTACAGTGTGCAAACAGTAGCCCCTGCTCTCAGCAGAGGAGACAACGGCTGGGAAAGTAGAGAATGCTGAACCCAGAACCGGCATGGGACAGCGCTTCAGCCAGTTGTGGGATACGACCAGACGTGTGACACAGCCAACAGCCAAACCAGTGCATTTGTTAAGACCCTCACCCCACCATCCCAAATCGCTGCTTTAGAGTCCATGTTCAGTGACGATTACGATATTTTGGGACCCTGTATTAGGCTATAAATAGGCTGGTGGTGAGCCTCTCAAAGCCTTCGCACACTCGCTCTGGATGTGCTGCTGCTGCTGCTGCAGTCAAACAGCCATCTCTTTGATCAAGCACCCTTATGATGTGAATATTTTAGCACTGTGGCTCCAGTAATGCATGTCACTCATGCTGAGGCTTACGCAAGAAGAGCAGGCTGGCCTCGTTCTGCAACATCCACAGAGATCACTGATGAAGTCAGAGAGGGTGGGAGAGAGTTTACACAGAGGGGAGAGGGAAGAGAGAGGGAGAGAGGGAAGGAGAGGGAGAGGGAGGGACCTCTGCATTCTTTGTGCTTCTCTTTTTCCACTCAGACGTGTTTTTTATGAGAAAATGAAAATCTTGCTTCTTTAAATCTCGCTTCTTTACCCTCTAACGAAAGATGAAGAGAGTCAGTGTTTGTCAGAGAAACAGGTGCCAAAAATATGTCTCAGTAGATTATTCTGGCTCCAAGCTTAAGCTCCTCAAATGGGATAAAATCAGTCGTGTAGTTTCAGGTGGAATGAAACGTTAGGAACACGACGTCTTCTTCATCTTCTGACAGCCTCCTCAAAGGAGACCAGATCCCACTGAAAGTCACAAGCAGACTGTGACTATGCACCAGAGACACACATCATACTTAAAACATGAATGATGCGCACGTGATCACAGAACCCCATATCTTGGCCTGCGGAAGAGGAGGCCTTGATGGGCAGCTGGAGGGGCCGTGGCGATGGGGGTGTTTATCCTCTGAGAGCCCTTTGTTGGTTCCCTGTGTAGCCCTGTGCTGATGGAGCGGCTTGGCAGGGGAGAAAGCGTGGCCCCCTGGGAGATTTCCATTTCCATGCAAAAGGCTTATTTTCTTATGACTCACCAGAGCTCTCTTCTTGCCCTCTTTGGGATGTGTATTTGGTGCAGTATTCCGAGGTACAGACTTGCGCATTCATCCTTGCAGACACACACACACACACACACACTAACATTAAAATTAGTTTATGATGAGGAAAGCTTACAAGGTTTTATTATACCGTAACCATTTCATTTTTGGTCAACGATTCCCAGAACACTGAAACACTAGGGCACATGAAACTTGATGGGCATGTAGCCTGACTAGGCTGATACAGAATAGCAGCTTTTGGTCACCAGGGGGCCACCCCTGAATGCCACCCCCACCCAGAATGAATTGTGCCAATATCACAATGGCAGCAGTATACAATGCAAATACAGACATACATTTAAGTGTCACGTCTTGTCTTGTCACACACACACATATATACACACACACACACACACACTCTCACACTCGTAATATATAGTTGTCCTTGCATCCATTGTAAAGGAGCAAGCAAGGAACATTCTGTCCCCCCATGCAGTGTCCAGCCTCCCTCCCTCCCTCCCTCTCTCCTCCTCGGCGTGCGTTTTTAACACGCTAACACAGTGTTCTGGAGGGAAAAGACACAGCTCTGGTTTTAGCATGCCACTGTCAAGCATCCTCAAGAATCCTCGTCCTTGTGAGAGAAGAACGTTGCGTACTTTTCAAGGATAAGATGCACAGATTTATACATTCCGCCCATGAAATCTTTAGAAGGCATGCGGAAACCATCAAAGCTACACTGTGTTCCCATTGGCTCTCCCTGACCTCTGCATTGGCTATGTTTGCCCAGAGATGACAGGAAGCACCGGCCTCCTCTCCACTGCACACTCCACGCTGGCAGGGCATTGGCTAATGGTGGTACTAAGGGGTTTGAATCATTTAGTGCCTCACCATCTTCATTCAGAAACATGAATGATTCAGCCTCCGTCGCACAACATTACATAAGATCTGTTACATCCACACATCTTGGAGCTTCACATGCAAACCAAAAGCTGTTGTGACAAGTGGGCCTGCATCATTGTGTCCCATGACGAATGCATCCCATTCAATATGATTCAGTCTAAAAACGTACTCCTCACCTCACTCACAATGAACTATTCATATGTTTTGATTCAGAGATGGTCTTGTCTGTGGACAATAGGATGCATGCATTTATATTTTATCCAGTATAACTGTACTTTTGAACAATTATAGGATATACAATGGGAATTGCTTTCATTGTGGGATGGTGAAATGTTCTACAGTATCCATGGCCACTGGCCAGTTCACAGATGATGGCTCTGAATTTCAGCTATCATGATACAAGGATTTCTCCTGCCCCAGCAACAGGACACGGCAGCACTCACTCACTCATTCATTCAATCCCTGACTTGGAATGTGTAACATGCAGACAAACTACACTTTTCTGTCAGTTAATGAATGTCAGATACACCCTTGCTGTTTAGCATGTGTGTGTGTGTATGTGTGTATGTGTGTGTGCATGTATGTGGTGTGTATGTTTTTTGTGTGTTTGTGTGTGTAGGGTTGTGTGTGCGAGTGAAAGCAACGGGGCTATCTGAGTGAGTTTTATGCTACGGAAGTCCCTGCTCATTACCGTGTGAGATCTATTAGGCTTCTCCAGTGCTTCCCAATTTAAGCCTCAGGCAATTCCCACAAGTCTGCATCCTTTTCTACACACTGTAATTTAATGTACATATACGCTAGTAGGATATGTAAAACATCTGCTCATTTCACATGCCTACAAGATGGAGAGTTAGTAATGTATAGAGATGAAGTGGAAGGTGGTGGTGGTTGTGTCCACTTCCGTCCTCTCCGGCATCCACAGAATGCTGTCCCTCTACCTCTCTCAGGGTGGTCCACTAAAACATCCATTCCACATCATCTCCATCCACCTCCACCTGCCTGCATTTGTTGTGGTTTGTAGAGACATGGTGCCATGTTCGGAAAGCAATCGCCTCAATCACCTGATATTTTAGTATTCTAAACTACACTTGCATCTCCCACGCAGATTTAAATTAATCTAATAATTAATTTGAATTAATTTTTTTGGAGGAGGAGCCACCTGTGGATTCCCTATTGCTTTTTTTGTTTTTTTTTTGGCCAAGTAAATTCATCTTGTTATCTTTTCTGTGTGTTGTACCACCGGTCTCCTCCTCATTGGGTTAGACAGCTGTGCTGTCTGATGCCTTGCCATGATCATTGGCATGTTCACTAAATCGCTGAGAGAAACCAAACAAGCTTTATGATACTGACAGAAAATGAGACTTGTATTTTGTAATTGATATATAGCTGTCACTTCACAAAATGATTCTGTTTTTCCCACCAGTATATTGCACTTATGACATGTAGCAATACTTCTAAGGTATGCACATCAAAACATTTTGGTAGGTGAAAATGATTCCTTTCTTTGCTGGTTAATGCTTCATTTTGTACAATATATATTTACTGTACAGTCGGGGATATGAAAATAACAACAAAAAAGTCTTTTAGATATACATTATTTATTTTTACTGTTTTGTAATTTAGACACTATACTGTAGTTCCTATATTGCCAGAATTACTGGAAGTGCCTCTTGGTCAAATGTATTATACAGTAAATATGTATGGAAATCATTAGAACTGTTCACAAGCTAAATTGTGTGGATGTTGTAATGTGAATACATGGGATTACACAATATACTTTCTGTGGTACTTGGTCTCGTTGAGTTTTTCTTTCACTCCTATAGGAACGTCACCTATTACCAACCGTCCTGTATTTCCAACCTCTTACGTGTATGTGTCACTTAATATTCATTTCTATACAAACCAAGACGGCGGATTCCTAAAGAAACGCAAGCACCCACACCATAAGTGTATCTAAATTAGCTATGTACCAAAAATTACATTTTACCGTGACTCAAAGACCTGTAAACAGTGTTGTAAGGCTGCATGTACAAATCCGCTTGGAGTTTTGATTTGCGACGAGAATTCTCGGTCTAACCGCTGATGTGCCATGAGAAAGGTTGGAAATAGGCACCCACCAGCCCAGCACTAAACTCCAAGCATGGCAAACAAAATCGGATATTTCAGGCAGTAAAAGCCCCAGTAAGAACCAAACTAGATTTTGTTCAAATCTACACACCTATGGCTACTGAAAAATGTAAGGTTCATTTATCAAATGTTATTTTGAAGTATTAAAAAACATAGTTGTTTTAGAATTTTCTTACGATACAAAGAGAAGCCCTTCCTTCCACTGTCCTCCACCTCTTTCTTCTTCCCCTACGTCTCCTTCGACTACACTCGACTAATACTTCAACTTCTG
This sequence comes from Alosa alosa, assembly GCF_017589495.1. Lineage (NCBI taxonomy): Eukaryota > Metazoa > Chordata > Actinopteri > Clupeiformes > Clupeidae > Alosa > Alosa alosa. The sequence goes on from NC_063199.1 coordinate 23,677,984, forward strand.
CATTCTGGTAGTAGTAATTACACTGATCACTAGATTTATCATAACTTTCGAACAGAGAAGTATATTTGTTCAAATAAGGTTTTGTCAAATCACCCACAAAATGCACTGTATTTAATACACAACATTGTTCTCCCTCTTGTAGACAAATATGCCAAAAATTAGTTTTTCTTTATGTGAATTAAATGAGATTTTGATGATTTTTGGATATACATTATAAGAGGATTTTCAGAGACTGCACTCTACTGTATCAAAATTACCCTATATATTTTACACCATTTTATAGAATTAGTCCTTCTAAGTAAAATGATTTTTACAGTATATTTCATTGGTGGCATATAATATATTTGCACTGGAAATAAAATGTTCTGTAAAGGCCCCAAAGCTTTAAACTTCTGCACTTAATGTGTTAGGAGTATTCATTGTTACCTAAAGTCTCCTCTGCAATATAGTTTGTATGTTATTCCTTGTTGCTATAAGTCGCTTTGGATAAAAGCATCTGCTAAATGAACAAAATATAAATGTAAGAGTGAGAAGCATAATTAGATGAACGGGGAGGGGTTGTGTGAGATCCTTTATTAGTGCTGAGAGACCATCATCAGCTTTTGAAGTGTCCAAGCGCTGGCCTGTGAAAGCAATATGGATGCTAGCTACTGCTCTAGGTGCAGACTTATGTAATTGTCTTCAAAGAGAATAATTTAGCAGTGGACACAGCTCAGTGCAGTGTACACATTGCATGCTGTTTGTAATGTGTCTATACATCTGTAAAGTTTCCTATTTCCTATACAGTAGGCAAAAAAGCTTGTTATAGGCTACTACCCATGCTGAAGGTACTGTCTGAACTTGGGTTTGGGTCACACTGTATTACTTTACTCATGTTAAGGAATGATTTCAGATATGTTACAGATGACACTAACATTAACACTCCACAGTGTTAGGTTATTCATTATACTCATTTAAAGGATTAATTTAGTCGACCCGAAGACATCTCGCGAGAAGTGGTGCAGTCTAGTTAGCTGTAGTGGATTATACTGTGATCAACCCCAAATGTTAATACGTATCCTTGCCTATTTTAAGTGGGTATACTGCATAGTCCTGCGTATCACGTAGACTACACCACTGGATATAGCTCTTTGGAGATTTGGATTGGAGTTTTTGCCTGTTATTAATCCTTCACCTCAACACCAAAAGCATTTTCACTGTGTTTAGGGGGAACAAGCCACATAAGTAGACTATTTACAACGGCAGAGTAAAATATAAATATATAGCTCTAGTCTCCAAAAATACCTGAAACTAGTATACCATTAAAGGAAGGATTTCAGATGTGTGTTACAAATGACACTAAAATTAACACTCAATAATGTTAATAATGTCAGATCTGTGTTTCAAATGGCACCAAAATAGCATTCCATTGCCTCCCTGGCAGTGCACCTTCTCTCCGTCAGCTTTCACACAAGCACAGGAGGGGAATGGCGCGTGCTGTCCTCCCCTGAAAGCACAACAGTGTTTCCTGTAATCTCACACTGACTTCATGTTATGTAATGAATTCTATGCACTCCCCTTTTTTCTGTTTTGAAAGGGGAGATTAGGGGTAGTTCGAAGAGGGGTATTATAGAAAAAGATTAAAATCTCCAAAACCTTGTTGAATTTATTAGTCAGGGATTTGTCTAAAACTGCGGTCTGTGGAATAGAAAGCACAGGGCCAGCAGAATGCGATCCGTAAAGACGCAGTCTGGCAAATGACTGCTCTCTCAGCTCTGCTGATGGGGCTTTGGCTTTGTTTGTAGGCACGTCAGGTGCAGTCCTTTCACGAGACAAGGCCGTGATAGCGGAGATGTGAATGGCTGAGCATTAGATGGATGTAAGGGTCTGTTTTCCCCCCTTCCACTTCTTGTTTGCTTTGCTCTCCCCCTCCAAACAAACCCACCCCTCTGCAGCCTCTAATCTAAAGAGACCACCAAACAATAAGGATGGCACGTGACTAATCTGAGCTATGCCCTCTCATTAACACACGTGTCCTAATTCCAAACAATAGGATGGAGCATGACCAGAGTCTCTTCCTACAAAACTACAAGAGCAGTAGTCTGCTTAAATGCAGACCTCCACCAAGCCCTAATCCCATATTTGGCAGCACTGGTGAAAGTAAAACTCAATGGTGCCAAAGTGTGCATGGTTGGTATTGGTACCATTGATTAGGACATTAGGTTATAAGTAGGGCTGCACACAATTATCACAATCGTAATCACAATATGAACCAACGCAATTACCCAATCACAAAAGCTACAAATAATCATGCACATTTCATTTTGTCACATTTTTTACTTTTATATTCATTTCATCCTCATTGACTATGCCACTTCTGGTTGATGGGTGTGCGTAGTGCGTGAAGGGCACAGACATTCTGAATGGTGAGCTTTATAGTCGTCGGGGTGCTGTGCTTCTTGTGCACTGGGGGTGCTCACCAATTAGGGGTGAAACAAATTAAAGAGACATTTGAAATATTGAACGGAGTCAATTCATTGACAATATCTGTCAGAAAAATCGCAATTAGATATTTCCCACAAATCGTACAGCCCTAGTAGCAAGGGCTATCTTGCACTAAAACTACCCCCAACAAACGAATACAGTAAACACACATACACACATTCACACACACACACTAGTGATGGGGACGAGATGTCGAGACCGAGTCTTTCATGGGTCAAACTGTGTCGAGACTAGGGTTGCAAAATTCCGGGAAGTTGGAAACTTTCCATGGGAATTAACGGGAATATACAGAAATTAACGTGAATAAACGGGAATTAATGGGAATTTTTTTAATATGACAAGTTAGTCTATAACAGGGGACTTAAATGTAGTGGACAAAACCCCATCTTGTAGCATAATTTTAGTTAAAACAACCTGATTTAATGCAATTTCAGTCAAATTTCTACCCTGCACATACAGTACGTCAATCCCATGCACACAGCAATCAGCATAGGCTACTAGACATAAAGGAAACCTATGATGCGTTAATGTGCATGGGGAAAATAAATTCCCAGTGAAAACGTCATCTCATGTGGGAATAACTGGTGTGAAACTGGGGGAAGTTTGCAAACAGAGTTGCCCAGTTATGGGCTTGTCGTCACTTTTGTCCTCATTCAAATGGGTGTACGTCATGCATAAACTGTAATGGGACGATTAATCTGTCTGATTAAGCTTGACAATTTATTTATAATTTACATAATCTATAAGGTTTGGTTGGGGTGGTATGTTGTGTCATATTTTTATTTGTTTTACCATTTTCTGGGATTCTAACTGAACAAACTGATTGTCAGTCAATGTTCCAACCAATTGGATTTTGTTGTTGAATGGCATGGTGTATCTTGGGTAGTTCAGTGTATTCAGTGTTGCTAGCTTAGCACGCTAGTAAACCATAGGCAGAGAATGGGATTCCCGCTAGCATGTTAGCTATCTTTGTATGCTAAGCTAAGCGAAAATACGAACAAACAAATCATATTGCTTATTACGAAACAAAATGTTAATGTCTGTATATGAAACAGTAGGAATTACCAAAAATTCCCAGTTAATTCCCGTAAATTCCCATTAATTCCCATAATTTCCTTAAATTCCATGAAAGTTTCCAATTTGGAATATTTCCAAAATTCCCCAGCTTAACTTCCCATGGAAAGTTTCCGGTAAGTTTCCGGAAATTTACCGGACATTTTCCGGCCCTTTGCAACCCTAGTCGAGACTGAGACTGTTGGATTTTAAATGCAGCTGAGACAGAGTCTTTGAGGAGGCAAGACTGAGCTGAGACCGAGTCTTTAAGGAGTCAAGATCGCAACGAGACCAACCAAAAAAAACAGTAGATTTTCATGATTTACTTACATTTAACATCACCCAAGTATCATATTCAACAGCTAAATTGTGGGGTGACTAGGAGCAGTCTAGCACACATTTGTCTACAAAACTTCTTTTCTGAACAATATTTTAAGACTAGGAACTCAGCTGGAGTCAAAATTTAGAATGGCATGATCAGTGTTTGACAATAATAACAGCAATATACCTGGATTTCATATTCAAAGTGTGACATTTAACACTAACAATTAACCAGAGGCACACACTTGACAGATTAGGTGAAACTCTTTAGGTCAGGCTACTTCAACCAACTCCAGAATAACTGCTGTGCCGTTTTGGACAAACATTGTATCTTTCAAAACCTTTGTGCTGCGCACCATAGCACCATAGGATATATTTTAACACCAGTCGATATTATAATTGTTATCAAAATAAGAATATTTGTAATAGTAGATATTTTAGAATATACCATGAAATATAAACAATTTTAAAAGAAAAATGGGGGGAAAAGGTCCGCCTTCTTCCTATGTGGGCCGAGACCGAGGCAAGACACAAACACAGATACGGTCACACACACGTATAGTACACACACACACACACACACACACACACACACAGATACAGACACACAGGTCACACATACACACACACCGGCCACTGAATGTCCCTGTGTTTGTTATTGTAGTGTGTTGTAGTGTGTTGTGTCCGCCAGCTTCCCTGCCCTCATTGTTGGTTAGGGACTAATTCACTTTGTGTTCCCTCTTGCGCAAGCTGTGAGGGCCATTCCTAGTTCTTAGTCCTTAACCACCCACATGGAAGAACAATACCTAACTGTATGAACAGCCCTGGAGAGAGAGTGCGAGAGAGCATTTACAGGCTATATTGCACAAACCACAAACCTTTTGTTTCATTATTGTTGTCATTTTTTATTCATCCTGCCCACAAAGATGTTCATCTGATATGAGGAAAGCAGATGGGCTTGTGTGTGTGTGTGTAAGTAATGGGCGAAGGCTCTTGTGGTGTTTGAGACATGACAGTAATGACCAGTAATTTTGTATGTTTTGTACAAGGCTGACAGCTGACCATTTGTGCCTGTCAAAGAGCATATCCTACTGTAAGTATAACATGAAAATGTATTTGCATATCACACAGCTTTGCAATCTCCATAGCAACAGAGGACCAAGGGGAATCTCAAAGAAAGGTCTTACCCCATGGAGTGTGCTTCCCTGTCTCCAGCAGGTTACATGCTTAATGGATTCATTCATTGTCAACAGTAGTGAGGCTAACAGCTTTCGTGCAATGACACCTGGCCTAGACATTTTCTGTCCTGAAAGAAAATATGTTGGCCATTCTTCAACAAGAGAACCAGAGATATTTTAACCCCCCCTTAGTTCCCTGGTGAAAATTGCAGAGAAACACCGACTTCCTTGGGAAATGTTATGGGGAGGTTTGCCTGTGTGGTTCTGCAGTGAATATGACCTCATGGCGCGCACTACATTGTTTGGTTTCCTGTATCAGCCACCTCTTGATTGAGAGCTGTCATATCTTAAAACACACGGCACAATATATTTTAACTTGGCAATTAGCCAACTTCTTCGCTGGATTATTGACATACCTGACTGAACTGCGTTTAGTTCTGTAGCGCTGTCACGTGTTAGCGCAAGTGCTACAAGCGCTGTCAGACACTAACCAAGACCTCCAACTGCCTCCTGCGGTTGCTGCGGTGTAACCACACAAATTGACGTCAACGAGCGAACTATCCAGTTGAAACCTTGGTGAATTGATCACCGACGATGCTAAGAATTGTACAGGACTATCGTAAGACAGCCCACCTTCAAGACGATGAACAGATCCTCCTCATCTTTATTGAAAAGTTAGAATGAAACACATAAGCATCCACAGCGTGCGCTGTAGATAGGCTACTAGAGCGGCAACATACCCGAATTAGTCTCGGAGCTGTAAAGGCTGACCGACGCGCTCATCGTCCTCGGAACTGGGTAAGTTGCGATTTCTCAAAAAGTGCGTTTGTCTTAACGGGTTTTAGTATAATATCGATGCTTAGAAGAATACTAACCTGGGCTAGTTGTATTCTGGTTAGACGTGGTCTATTAATGTTAATTTAATGTGTGCTAATGTTTATTCTAAAAGGCTATGTTTATATCATTTGTAGGGTAGGGTAGGCTTTGACAAATAAATTAATTTTAAGAAAACACGTGATGTTTAGGCTACTGAAGTCAGACAACCTCAATTAAACAGGTGAATCTCGGAAACAAACAGTATAGAGTAAACATGTTAACCATATATGAAATTACATTGAAGCCGAACAAAATTACTCATTTCACGACAACATTTTGTTTAGGCTATGGAGTGAATCATATGATTCAACGTTGGCAAACTGAGTCCCCAAAATAGACACAACATTAACCCAGAAATAGATTTCAGTGTTGAAGCAGATACGGCTACACCAATTTAAAATTGTAACAGCAAAAATGTATGTATGTTATGAAAATCTGTTGAAGAGTTGTGGTAATCGGTACGGATTTGTGCTGAGTCGATAGGCACGGAGTGGCTTTAATATGCATCAGCTAATTAAGCAAAGTGCACTGGCCAGAATTGCTTGTGTAGGCTACAGCTGCTGTCTTCTGTCTCTCAAGTGTCACAGGCTACATCACACTAACAATGTGCCTCCAGGATGATCCGTTTCTCCTGAAAGATTTCTAAAAGTAGGTTAGTGAATATCATTAGGCTAGTCATCGCTGATGCTTGATCGCTGATGCTTGAATTTGTCATCATTTGCATGAATGTTGAATGTGTGACGGATCATTTGACCCGAACTCTGAACTCTTGTTTGACACTGGACTGGGGTTAATTGTCTCAAAGGAAACATATTAAAAGAGTAATTTTTGTAGTTTTTGTCACCTCTGTCTTATCGGAATTGCCTTTATGCCACATAGGCTGTCAAACGATGAGAGTGTCAATTCATCGGTTAAAAAACAACAGTTTGTTTCACTCACAGCCTTATGTACCAAGAGATAACACTCCCCAGTTATCCTTGTAGGCCTATTGCAGTTGATAAAATACATTTGACATCAAAGACATTCATGCTAGTTATCTTCCTGCCTAGTCCAGTGTAGGTTACCAATCTGAATTTGTTGTTCACCAATTCAAATCAATGACTATGTCAGCAGACAAAGTAAGAAACATTGTGACAGTCAACTATCTTATTTATATTTATATTTCTTGGTGTGTGTGTTTTCCCCTAGGTGCACCTCCATACCAAAGCATTTCATCAGAGAAGTAGTGTCCAAAGAAATCGGTATATCTCTGTGTGGGATGGACACAGCCAAGGGGAGGTGGGCGCCCGAAAGCAGCCCCTCGCCCCCCAGAGCCCGGACTTCCTGCTGTCCCAGTCTGAAGGTACGTCTGTCTTTGCAGGCTCCGCTCTGCGCCTCCCGCTCAGTAACGGTCAGGTGGTCTGGATGATCCTCTCGTCTTTGACAGCAGTGGCAGACAATGAGACAACATGCTTTTGTGCGTCATTGCAACATGTCCTCAGCATAGTCAAGGGTACGCTGTGTGCTCCAGAGGAACATACAGGCACAGAGTCTTTGTGCCAGATTGTATAATGCTGTCTTTCCTATAACAGGCAGATGAAGCTGTCTTTGTAAACTTTCTTTTAAGTAATGCTTTTTCCAGTGCAATTAAGTGTCATACGTATTGATCATATTTTCTCTATATGTATTCACACGATTTGTTGCTTTGTTTGAAAATCTCTTAAAAGTGTCTTGTCTGCCATTTAGTAATGGTTTTATTACGGAAGAAAAAAAAACGCCTCTAGAGTAACAACCAGAGTAGGAGTGGAAGATGAGTCACAGGCAGACCACATGGCTTTGACTTTAAAGCAGATAAAGCATATAAATATGATACGTCCAGTCCAGGGGTAAAGACTGGAGAAAGCTTTTCAGGTTTACCGGTATATATATTCAAGGAAAACTTCCCTTAAAAGGTTTGAGGAAAAAGATGCTTGGATAAAGTCAGACGGTTGAGGTAGCACCAAAGATCTCAAGCTATCAGTACCCCTACTACAGCTGAAGGAGAACGTAGCACACTTCGGTGGACAATCTGCAGCTGGAGAACAAGTACCGTATGTACAAATCAGACAGACTAAGAAGGTAACATAAAGTGGACAGAAAGTACACTGTACATAATTATGGCAGGTCTCTAAAGGAGTGTCCGATGTTTCCAAACAACGATATCATTCTAATTATCTTGATCTACCTGGCTGCTAATTTGGATGAGCATTAGTTTACTAAATGGTTGGATCAAATTCTTTCTGCCTTCTTTATCACTAATTATCTGATCTACCTGCTGGAGTTTGACTTTCTAAATGAACCAAATTCTTTGGGATGTCTGCCTCTGGGTAAGATTGATGCAAGCTTACTTGTATGTGACATGAAGGAATTCACCATTGAACATATTTTCCTGTGTTTAACTGTATTTACTAAATGTGCATGGCACAATAACAATCTCTTGATGTTTTGTAAGTCTGAATGATTCAGGGAAAACCATTCACAGCAGCAGGCACACTGGTATTTATGCAGAGTCTGTGGGTGTAACTAAATGGTGATGTCTCTAATGTTGAATGGTCTTTCATTATGGAATATGTGAAAGCTTTATTAATCCTTTTTAAGGTGTTCGGGTCTGTTCGCTCTTGCACCCACTTCAGGCATATTTGTTTTCGCAACATGAGCGTAAAAAAATGGTGAGGTATGTACAAACAGGCCGCACTGAGGTAAAAGTGCAGACTGCCTGTACGGGAGCTGAGATTGTCAAATTGCACTTTTCCGTCTCATGCATATGCATTCATAGGAGGGTCAGGAGAAAGTAGGAGTTCCATGTAAAAAGATGGGAGAAGGGTAAAATGTGCCTAATTGTATGTATGTACGAAAACTTCCCATGAAAGCGCACATCTATTTTACGCCTAAATATTTCTGCCTTGTAAAAGCAGGTGTTAAATGTGAATTGCTGTTAAATGCGTCAATAAGATAATGTTTCAAAGACAACAGAATCGCAATTTAGAGCACCAGTTTTGCGTCATTGTACTATATCAAAAGCAACCTTAACTTTTGTTGGCATTTCAAATGTCTTACTTTCACTTTCACTTCATCCACTTTAAGAACTGTAAGCACTGTAGAACATCTGACTAAAGGCCCGGTGCAGTGTTTCTCATGCTGTTTGCTACAGTAGTTACAGCAATGCTGAGGCTAAATCTTGTGGTCGTCTGTCTGGCCAATGTATTTCTAAAATGATTGTTTCCTTTTGTGGGCTGCAAAACTTGACACAAAACTTTGACACAAAACAGTATCACCACTCTATACAAAACAAATAGCTTGAAGAAAAAGTCAAACCTTGGCTGTTTATTATCTTGGTTTATTCAGATTATTGAAAAGATTGGGCAGTGGGTAATTTGAGAGGAAACTGGGGTATTTCATATCTTTATTGTATGCGATGGTGACCATTTGTTGTCCTTACCCTGATATTATGCAGAATAGTATTATTCTACAGTGCACTGAAGAACAGCATCAGCTATATTTTAGTTCAGCAAATGTTTCTGTCTCAGTTCAGTAGCACACAAGTAGTATGGCAAGGTATAAAAGTATGGTAAAAGTAGTATACAAGGTAAAAAGTATAACTAATTTAGCTGCTTCATCTGTGCCAGGCCAAGACATTCAAAAACAAAACAAAAACAACTACACAGGAACAACTAGAGCAGTCAGTAGACATCAGGCCCTCACAATTAGTGAATTAGTAATCACTATGTATCACAATTAGTGAATAAGTAATCACTGTGAATCACAATTGACCTGTCACTAAGCCCCGCCCCCCATTGTTACCGTGTGAAAACTCGGACAAACAAACCAGACTTGATTAGAAATACATTGTGGACAATGGCAGCTGACAGTATATGAAAGCAGGCTTTGAGGACGTTTTGATCGATAAGAGGATTTACTTTCCTCCATGGAAAGGAAAGGTGGAAGGGTGTATTCAGAACTTTAGAATACATACAAGGTGACAAGCAGTTTGCTTGTCAACAGGTCAATTAGCAGCGCTTAGCGACAGGTCAATTAGTGAATTAGTAATCTCTCACAATTAGTGAATTAGTAATCACTATGAATCACAATTGACCTGTCGCTAAGCGCCACCCTTAGAACGCTGATGAGCCAATGACAGTTCAGCCTCAGCGGGACTCGGACATCAGCTCGGACAACTCCATAGGAAACAACAGGGAGGAGGCATAAAATGACAAATTAATGGTTATTTATGGAGTTTATTATCTAAAAAAACCCCGACGGATAACCATTGTCAAACGTTTTGCATGGGGGACGTGTAATACTGATAGCCGGTACCCCGAGAGGCTATAACACGGGGTATATTTCCATCAACAGTAGCCTACAGGACTTTTCTCGCGTTTGCAACAGCTCGACGTAATGTAGGCTACTAAGCCAACAACGTGGGCACAGGTTCCCTGTTAAATCCCAAGATGAAAATGCTCATTAACCAACTACTATATTCTTACTATATCAAGTATTAACGTAACCTAACATATCTTCGTATCAATCTTCCACTAGCTAGCTAGCTAGCATTAACGTCAGGGGTTTTTGCACGGTGATTTGCACGGCTACTCGCCACAACTGCTTGTTACCTTGTATGTATGCCTATTCTAAAGTTTTGAATACACCCCTCCATAGCATAATTAAGTCCCTTTTGATAGCTTCTGGAGGAAAGTAAATCCTTTAACGACCAAAACGTCCTCAAAGCCTGCTTTCATATACTGTCAGCTGCCATTGTCCACAATGCATTTCTAATCAAGTCTGGTTTGTTTGTCCGAGTTTTCACACGGTAACAATGGGGGGCGGAGCTTAGCGACAGGTCAATTAGTGAATCAGTAATCACTATAAATCACAATTAGTCAATTAGTAATCACTATGAATCACAATTAGTCAATTAGTAATCACTATGAATGACAGTGAAACCAAAGCCCAGCATCTGCACTCTGAGCCCCATCAGGTCGGAGGACAGGGATTCAGTGACCTCCAACCTCAGACACACACACACACACACATACACACAGACAGATGGATGGTGGATGGATGAGAATAGTAATAGACTAAATAGAATTTAACAGAATAATAACAATAAACCAAAACCAATAAACCACTCATTTCCTGTCCTCTCTCTACTGTCCTGTTGAATTAAGGCTGCAAAGTCCAGGTCAGGAGAAGTTGCATGATATGCTATGTTTCATATGTGGGAAGAGGACAGAAGGTTCATAGAAACACCACATGAGTGTTAGAAGATGTTTCTTGTCAAGTGCTAATTGAGAGAACCACCCTCTTCTCAGGATAGTCACCATGACAACAAAGGCATCTGTGCTGGGGGAAAAAATAGCTTGAACAGCTTATGATGGTCAAGCTGGTCAAGGTATGTTTTTGCATGATTTTTGATGGTTTCGCTGGTTTGACCAGCTAAATGGTAGACTGGCTTAGGGTATGTTTTTTCATAATTTTCGATGGATTCCTTGGTTTGACCAGTGTGTGATGATCATTGTAGCTGGTTTTGCTGGTTCCACCTTGCTGGTATTGCTGGTCATCCCAGAATGATGAGTTTGATAAGATGGTCACACTATCATGACCTGGTTGATAGTCAGCTAGACCAGCAAAGACCAACATGAGCTGGGATAAAACCATCAAAGACCATCTTAAAACCGCTACAACCAGCTACCAATGCATAATCTGGTTTCAAGCTGTTTTTCAGCAGGGATGGGGGCTGGTAACAGGCAGGGGATAGAACCAGGAAGGATTACTGCAGTTCTCCAGGAAGCCAAAAAGCAACATGACATAGTAGACAAGAAATTAACTCTTTCTTGGAGATAATGAACAAAGTACCAGTATATGTTGATAGCATTAAGCTGATGAAATCCACAGTTGGTTAATTGACATCCATTTGACAATAATCATAAACCAACCTTTTCCCAAAGAAACTCTTTCTGCCCTTCTTACACCAAGTGAAGACAGCACCAGTCCTTCCTCAGTCAGGCCTCAGAGATGGGTCATAGTGTAGTGGGGGGCCTAGATGGAGACCTAACAATGATAACAAAACAGATCAAATGAATCTCAGGGAAGCCTTAGCAACACATACGTCATGCTCCCATTGCAACAGAGCTGCTACTCTTGTCCATTTTACCCATTGAAACATGAGAGATATGGAGAGAGTGACAGCATTTCACATTTATGGTGCCCAGGCAGTTAGCTAGCAGTTCAAGCCTTAGACATGACCAGTTGAAAAGCTCACACAGCCCTTAGGCCAGGCATTTGTATGTGGCTGTGTTGATGACAGATGCTGTCAGGTTAGACAGATCACACAGCCAAGCTGACATACCCAACTGGTCATACCTAGCATTTTGGGACACACAACATATGTTCCTTCACCACATTGTGTATCTGTGTGGTGGAACACACTGCAGGTTCCTACAAGGGCAGGGACATCCCTCTCCATTTTCAAAAAAACTCCTGAAGACCCAGCTCTTTGGAGAACATCTCCTCTCACTCCTTACAACAAGTCTTGCCGATCCTAGCACTTAACAGCCGTCTTGAACTGACATGTAACTGTTAAAAACACCACTCACTGATGCACTTATTCTTACTGTACTCTACCGTTTTTTAAATTATCCTAAAATTGTTGAGAATTGCTTTAAAACTTAAACTGTTAACCATGTTGTTAGTCGCTTTGGCTAAAAATGCGTCAGACAAATGTAATGTAATGTAATCTGTGAGTGTGTGTGTGTGTGGCGTGTGTGTGTGTGTGTGTGTGTGTGTGTGTGTGTGTGTGTATGTGTGTGTAAGACCACCACATTCCTGTGGAAAGAGGTTGAGAATGTGGTGGGGATGTTCTGCATTGGTAAACGGCAGCGGCCATCAAACAAATCACCAAATGTTCAAAGTCATCTGACTGGCCTGGAGGATTGAGACCCAGGAGGACACTGAACCAGCTCTCTCTTTTTCTCCTCTCTCTTTCTCTCCTTCTCTGTCCCTCTATCGCTCATCCAGAAAGCCACTGCCTGCCAACTTTTGTGTGTGACTCTTTCCTTCTTTGAATTTTTGGATTTGTAGGTGTGTGTGTGTGTGTGTGTGTGTGTGTGTGTGTGTGTGTGTGTGTGAGAGTGAAATTGAGAAGAGAGAGAGAGAGAGAGAGAGAGAGACTTGAAATTGAACATTGAAATTGAAAGAGAGTGTGTGCCTGTGTGTGTGTGTATCAAAACGGTACCTGGGGCAAAGTCTTGGGTAGCTTGATGCATGGAAACCTTCTTAGTCACAGAGTGAATCGAAAGCTAAACTAGAAGAATGAGGAAAATGGGACAGGAACAGTTTGAAGTTGAGGGAAAGGTACATCCATATGGCTGCATGGCACATATGGAGTAAATCCACCTGTGCTGGAGCAAAATAGGAGTCATGTGAGAGTCTCAAGGAATGGTAATGTTTTGAGGTGGTTATAGTTTGTTGCAGAGGACAAAAAATGTCAGGTGGATCTCATCATCTATGAAATATTTTAATTTTTTGTCAGTGTTTGATATAGAATATTCTTTGTCTCTCTGTTTTACCAAGACTGAAAATAGGCAAGTCTTCTAAAAGTATTTCTTTTTTTTACGCTGGATGGACGGAACAGTTTCAGCTTCAGTTTCTCTCCCAGTAGCTGTAAGCCATAAGAACGTAACTATCCCAGGCAGACTTAAGTGCTCAGTAGGAAGAAAACATTGGAAAAGGTCATTCACAGTGGTTGATGGGATGAGTAGTCCCTTCCCTCTGAAAATAAATATGTACACAGTCTTTTACATTTGCCCTTTTAGCTATTTTTTTGTTTCATGTTCGTTCGTTTTTTTTTTTTTTTGAAATCAAATGTTTATGTTGATTTCAAGCAGCATGTTCATGATTCACCACGTAGCTGTTTGGCCTGAGACCAGGCGTAAAACCCTATATAACACTGACAATTCAAATATATAGTGTTACGGAAAACCTTTCCCAGCAGTCGTACTGTTCATTAACATGCAGCAAATGATTGCCTCTGCAATAGCTACGTTGAGATAGTTGTGCTGTGCTGAGAGTAGGTTTATGCTGACAGTTGTGTTTAGCTTTTGCTGACATGAACAGTTTTGGAAATAAAAAATGACGTTAGTCCTCACACTGAAAATTCCTTCTTTATAAAAATATTTTAAACACCACATGTGACGTTTCGGGCTGAATGCCCTTCTTCAGACCGATTTTCAGCCCAAATCGTCACATGTGGTGATTAAAATCTTTTTTATAAAGAAGGAGTTTTCAGTGTGCGGACTAATGTCATTTTTTATTTGAAGTATTCGGGTCCAGCACCTGTTTGAATCTGGATGTGGGCGTTCTTTTTTTGTATTTTATGAACAGTTTTGGAATCATGAAAGATGCTACTCTACTCTAATTCTGAATGAGAATAAAGAATGAACCTTGGCCCAGTTGTAGCTCAGCACATGAGTAGGGTCACTGTGACCACCTAATGACCAGGTGACTCATGGGGAGCCTGGTGACCACAAACAGCAGATGGCTGATTAGCGGAGAAGAGATTTCTATTAAGGTATTGACTTCAACACCTTGAGGCCAGTTATAAAGTAACACACTATGAGATGACAAAGCAGTGGTTGAAATCCACTTTAAAGCTCAGGATTATAAAAAATGTGGTTGGTCTCAGTTTAGCATAGCAAGCCAAGAATATATTTCTTTTCTTTAGCAGTCTCTGGACTCTGACCATGAATAAACACCTTTACATGTTGGGACTCCCCAAAGAATGGACCAACATTGAGCTCATAAAGGGTTTGTTTGTTTGTTTGTTTGTTCCCTCTGCTGGATTAGACAGCAGTTAATAAGATGCTTAGACTAAGGCTACTTTTGAACAAAAAAATTGTATGAGTCAGTCCTATACTGGCCCAATTTCCATTTTGTTCAAGGACAACACATAATTGAATATTATTAAGCATTGCAATTTGTGTTATGCACTAATGCTCATGGTAAAGCTCATTCTAAGGTAAATTAAAGGAAATTCAGGGATCACTGCTCTTTGTAGGCTATTCAGGAGAGATCTAGGAGGAAACCAATTTTCAATTCAGTCATTTCAGTCTGCTTTATTGGCATGGTTGTGCATTGTACAATAGTGTGAAAAGCATTACAAAGAGTGAAATAAGTAATAGCAGTAATAATGGTAGTGTTAATAACAGTAATAACATATGATTATATAATAATAATAATAATAATAATAATAATAATAATGATACTAAAGTAATAGGAGTAAATTCCCAAAGAATGAAATAAATGGATGAAAGGCAAAAACAACCAACTTTTTTTTTGAAGAGTGGGGTGACCTCACTGGTTTGAGGTTGTACAGTATCTCTTCTTTTGTGCCATGCCGATAAATATTTTTCTGCTACTAGTGCAGTTTCTTTAACTTCTCCTAAGATGTATTTTAATTTTCCTTCATTTGTCTGTTCTGTGAACTCTGCAGGTATTACTTGCTTTTGTATTGAATTCACATTCGCACAATCAGAGATCTGCACTCTGTGAGGAAATGCAGCTCTGTTTCAACAGAAATCTCTGGGATGAGCATGATAGTTGAGTATGGATGCAGTTTTGTTTTGGCTTTTTTTATCAAGCTGTTGCCGGAGTGGTTTACTCCAATGAATGGAAACAAGTGCTAGTGTAGCCTGCAGGCTGCACACTGAGCAAGTTAGCTGATGTGTGGCCCACCTGCATGTCAGGATACAGCATCAGCTCATTTTAAAGCGGCTTGAACTTGAACTGCCTGTGAACTTCCTGTGCTGGGAATGTACTCATTATCATGTCAAATCAAAAACATCTGCTTATCTTCACCAGTCTCCTGTGTGTCGTGCACGAAAAATTAAATGAATTGCCCTGCGTGTTGACTTGTTTTGCTGATCAGTTGGATAACTGTCATCTTTGGCTGGCCAGTGGCTCCTCAAGGGGCCACTTGAATCAGTCGGCAGCTGGAGCCTGGAGAGGTGTCAATAATTATGCGCTTGACATTCACAAATCCCCAGTGTCAGGACTCATCCCAACACCTCCAGGCCAAAACAACACAGCCTCCTGTTTAGACAACTCTGCTTCCCACATCTCCTCTCCATTTCTCCATGTGTGATCAATAGGGAATATAGCCTTTCACTGTGTCCTAATTTAGTGATCACTATAAGCAGCAGATCCAATGCCTTTGCATAACATTGAATCACAATGAATTCATAGCTCCAAAAACAATATCCACAATGCACAGTTTGGGAACAGTTTGTCTGTTTAAGACAGCTGGCATTGCTTTTATTTTGCATCCGTATAAATGTAGCATATTACATATAACATCTGAGCAGGCCAGGCTGTGTGTGCACCGAGTATTGATCTGCATTGAGACTCCAGAGCTCTGGTGCCTACCTCCATAAAAGTCTCTGGGCCAGATCGGTGGGGTAGGGTGGGGTGGAGTGGGGTGAGGTGGAGAGGGGAGGGGAGGAGTGGGGTGAGGTGTGGTGGGTGTGGGGTGAGATGGTGTGGGGTGGTGTGGTGTGGGGTGAGGTGGTGTGGGGTGGTGTGGTGTGGGGTGAGGTGGAGAGGGGAGGGGAGGAGTGGGGTGGAGAGGGGGGGGGGAGTGGGGTGAGGTGAGGAGGGGATGGGAGGTGTGGGGTGAGGTGAAGAGGGGTAGGGAGGGGAGCGTGGTGTGGGGAAAAGAAGACTGATCCGGACGGGTGGCTCTCACTCATCTGTGCTGTGTAAGCCGGATTAGAAGCAGAGCGGGGAGCTCCTGGACCGCCAGCAAGTGGAAGTGGCACGGCAACCGTGGGAAATGACAAGAGTGTCCGCAGCGTTCCGGTGACCCACTTAAACGCCGCTGGGCCACCAAGGCTGGCACCAGTGGCAGACAAGGCTGGCATTCTTCTGCGGGCTGTTTCCCTGCCCATGCGGGGGAGCATCGAGATAGATCAACATGGTTTTTTTTTTTCAGGAGCAGGAATTGGGCTCTGATCATATTCTTCTACACTGGGAAAAAAGAAGTAGTACTCAGTTTGGAATAACCTGTGACAGGCTAGTAAACCATAGTAGTGGTCTTTTATTCAAGGGTTTTTAGGAAGTAGCTCCACATATCCAGATTTATTATTTTAACAGGAAATTGAATACATGGAGTTAACCGTGAACAACTAATGTTTACATGTACATAAAATGAAGGTCACCACAACAACTCTGGGAGGGTGGTAGCTCCTTTAATGTGGAGTAGATCAATGTTAAAAATGTTTACAATATGTTTTGCTCAAAAGAGACTGTTATTTTCAAATATGTGATCCTACTTATTTTAAATGAAAGGACTTGACAAAGCAGGCTAGAAGTGTGTCTGACATCAGCCAGTTTCTAACAAAGCCAGTGTCAGCTTGAGCCCGAGCTGAAATTGATGCTTTGGAAATAACCATGGTGACACAGCAAACGTGAGTGGGAATGAAAGAGAATAAGAATCTAGGCCACCCAACCTGTTCAGGAGTCTGGCAATGACTGTGTGCTCACACACACACACACACACACACTCTCTCTCTCTCTCTCTCAGATTCTCTCAGATTCTGCTGTGCACACTCGAAGGCATGAACAGTCACATGCAGATGCTTCTACTGACACCTCCACTCCGTGGTTGTGAGAAGTAGCCTCGCCGTCACACTCAAAGTGGAATGGTGGAACAGATATTAATGATGCAAAAGTGTTGCACTGATTCCTAGGAATGAGCTAAAAGGTTCAGCTATAGCTTGCCGGAGCTACAGCTTGCTTGTGTGGTGTGTGTGTGTGTGAAAGAGAGACCGGTCTATGAATCTAGCCTTCGTTCAGCCTCTGAAATGGGACGCAGCTAGAGAGAAAGAGACTGAATTGTAAGCCATCTTGGAAAACTGGCACACCTAACATTAAAAATGATGCTGGGCGTCTAAAAGTGCAGCTCCAAGAGTGATGGAAATGTTAATGTTAATAACAGAGCAGGTGCTGAATCACCCTGCTTATCTATTTGTCCAGCATGCGTTTTGGAGGCGAGAGCAGCAGTTTACCCGGTAGAGCTGCCAGCTCTGAGTAAGACCTGTGGCTGCAGCCTTGACTTTCATTTGCCCAGCCTTGTCCTCACACACAGTCATATCCTGTGACTTTTCTGGGGTCTCTCTGTCATGTAATGACGGCAAAAACAATTTGATTATCAAGATGAGAAATCAGTGCTTTCTGAGCAGATCTCGAGTTTTGCATAACAATATAGGAACAATATAGGAGTTTTGCATAACGATATAGTGCAACACCAACAACGTTACCTAGTGCAATGCCAACAATTCTACCTAGTGCAACACCAACAACATTACCTAGTGCAACACCAACAATGTTACCTAGTGCAACACCATCAACATTACCTAGTGCAACGCCAACGTTACCTAGTGCAATGCCAACAATTCTACCTAGTGCAACACCAACAACATTCCCTAGTGCAACATCAACAATGTTACCTAGTGCAACACAAACAGTGTTACATAGTGCATCACCAACAATGTCACTTAGTGCATCGCCAACAACGTGTATCACCATCAACGTTACTTAGTGCAACGGCAACAATGTTACCTAGTGCAACGCCATCAATGTTACCTTGTGCAACACCAACAACATTACCTAGTGCAACGCCAACAACGTTACCTAGTGCATCACCATCAACGTTACATAGTGCAACACCAACAATGTTACCTAGTGCAACGCCATCAATGCTACCTAGTGCAACGCCAACAACGTTAACCAAGTGCAACGCGACAAAGATACACAGTGCAACATTACAATGTTATACAGGGATTCCAGGCATGCATGGGCAATGTCAGACTCCATCCTCTGTATTGTAAGTCAGAGTGGCAGCAAAATAAGCTATTTTAAGGTAAAAAACTACATTGTGTTCCTTTAATATATGGTAAGGCCTGGCATCCATAAAGGTAAAAAGTATTTGTAATATCCATCTGAACACTTACATTTGTTTTAAGCTTATTCAGAGGTACCCAAGTCCTATCTTTAATACTCATGACAGCAAGGCTGTACTGGTGGCATATGTGGTATTATGGTGTGCATGAAAAAAGCACCCTCTGAAAACTGGAAGGATTTCCTTTTGACGTGTCTGCTTTTTTTATAAATCCAATTAAATATAGCAACGCTAAGCTCCATCATAGAGTGCCTTTGTGCAGCTTCTCTCTATTACACACACTGCCTCTCTCTTTCCCCTCTCTCCTTCACTTTCTCTCTCCTCTCTCACTCTCTGCTTCCTTATCTCTCGTGTCCCTCTCCTGTGTGTTACTCTTGGCTGCTGACAGCGATGCCCACCTCCTTGCGAGGGTTATTTTTGTGCCCCTCAGACACCGCCGGCCGCCACAGACAGAGAGAGGCTGATGCTCACCTGTTTCCAATTACCAGGCCCAAGTCACCAGCCATTTGTGCTACAAGGACGTATCAGCAGCACAGGATTGTCTGGCCCCTAATCCCCTCTGTGCCAATACCACATCCAGTAGAGCAGAGGAGAGGAGAGGAGAGGGGAGGGGAGGGGAGGGGGAGGGGAGGGAGAAGGAGGAGGAAGGAGAGGAGAGGAAAGAGATGGGAGGGCAGAGGAAAAGAGATGGGAGGAGAGGAGAGGGCTAGAGAAGAGGAGAAGGGAGGGGAGGAAAAGAGATGGGAGGAGAGGAGAGGGGAGGCTACATATTTAACCAGCCTGCCATCCATGACTATCTCTATTTGTTATTTCATTCTTTCTTTCTTTCTTTCTTTCTTTAATCACCTTTATTCATTAATCCTGTCTGCCTTTCTGCAGGTGTTTCTCAATTCATTTAAGCAATAAGCCCCAAGGTTACAGTGATTTTAGAACAGCTAGGGGTTGGTGTTCAGCACAACGCAAAGCGGTATACATGCATCTAGAACTATAGCTATACCTTGGTATCCCTATACCTAATACACTTTTACATACTGCAGTACACCATCTGTTTTATTTCTTATGATATTTTCTCTGTGTCCACACTCAGAAGTTTGTTGCAGACTTTGTGGAGTAGCAGACATCTAGTAGTGGACGTTCAGGATGACCATTTGAGTGCCTGTTTGTCCGGTTCTGTCCATTTGGCCGTGACACCTCCTTTTTTTCCGCAGATATTCCTCATGGCCTTGTCCTTCGCATACTTTGCCAAGGCGTTATCTGGAAGCTATATGAAGAGCACAATTACTCAGTTGGAAAGAAGATTTGACATTCCCAGTTATTTGATCGGCGTCATAGACGGCAGCTTTGAGATAGGTGAGTGTGCCTGTTCCATGCACGCACCGCAGTGACATTTCCCATCAGAGTCTGAGGCAGAATCAGACTCATGGGTTACTAATGGAAATCTCTTACAATGAAGCAGTTCCCATAGCTAAGAAGCACCGGGATGTGCCAAGAGTACAGTTACAAAGTTCAGTTACACTTTACTTGAAGGTATCTAAGAGTGACATGACACTGTCATGAACGTGTCATAAACATTATAAACAAGTCATAAACATTTATGACATAATGCTTCTGTCAAGTGTCATTCGGCTTTTGTCATGACAAGTAAGGGTCAGGGTTATGGTTAGTGTCATTCGGTTTTTGTCATGACAAGTTAGGGCTAGTCTTAGGGTTATGACAGTGTCACTCTTCTGTAGATACCTTCAAGTAAAGTGTTACCCAAAGTTCTCTCTTTTGTCATTGTTCTTCTGTAATGATCAAATCCTCCCCTGCTGTTGGGTGTGTGGTTACCACAGACGCTGTCACTGGATTAGCTCCCCAGAGCTTTGGCTACCCCCTGGCTCTACGCCTTTTGTTGTAGGATGTTGTTACTGTTATTTATTCATGCAATATTATATCAATAATATTTTAAAAAAAACATAAAACATACTTTCATGATGTTCCATGAAATGGTCCTTACAGCTGATGTGGCGTTAAAGGTTATTCTTTGCAACTGCTCTAATACTATGGACAAAAGCTATTTGACGTTTAGTCGGCTGTACTGACGTCTGTGTGTCTTTGCACATATCAGGGTAAAGGTATGGGCTGTCCTTCAACACTCACTTTCTTAAGGGGGATTTAGGCAAACGCACGTCACCAAGGCACTTTCATCAGAAGAGTTACATGTCTTAGGGAATTGGAGCGTCTCATATGGCTGCACCGAGACGTAGGTAGAAAGGGACCTTGGGGCAGTCTGGGGAAACCTAAGTACTGAAGACAAAACATCCATAATCAGTATTAGAGAGATCTTGGCAGACAAAACCACAAAACCACACACACACACACACACAGATGCTTGTGAGTAGTCTTATTTATTTATTTATTAGCTTTATTATCATAACTTATACCAGTTCCTTTCCCTTCTATCCGTTACGCATCTTTTGCAGGTAATCTGCTAGTGATTGCCTTTGTAAGTTACTTTGGGGCCAAGCTTCACCGCCCAAAGATCATCTCAACTGGCTGTCTCCTCATGTCACTGGGGACGTTCCTGATTGCTATGCCTCATTTTATCATTGGCCGGTAAGACTGGGTTTAATGTCATATTATTAAAGTAGCAGCCTCTCCTCCAGGCACAAGACACAGAAATAAGTCCTGACATGCCTGCCCTCCCCTTTGCTCTGCTACTTATATACACACATATATACTGTATATATATATTCATCCCATTGTAATTATTCCATAAACTGAACCACATGTTTTCATAATGATTCTAAAAGTGTATATTATGTATGAGTGTATTTAGTTTCAGATTCTTGATCTGATCATGCTGTTCTCTGTATTTTGTCATTTGTAAGCCACAGAACATGCATGAAAACACTATGTTTGGTTTGAAGCTGGTGGTCATGACCCATATCAGTAAAGCCACAGACTATAGCGGTGCTAATCCACAATGTGGCCTTAAGGGCCCAACTCCCAAGTGTGTTGGACTGAGAGCCAAAACAAACCCAGATGGATGCCTCATATGCCTCATAAACAGACAGGTCTTGTAGTTAACCCCTCTTTTGGTCTTTGTCCACTTGTTTTTTTTTTTTTCCATATGTGGATGCATATGTAGGAATTCCCATTTAGCATGACGGGAGCACCCAATTTGTTTAAAACCAACGACATACTTCAGTGTCATAGACTACATTCTCCTTATTTCATTTGTTTGAATGTTAGTTTAGCCCCTAAGGGGACATGTGCAAAGTTTCTGGTGTGCACGTGAAAGTTTCTGGTAAGCACACCAGAAACGTTCTGCAGTATTTTGCACAGCACAGCACTTAGTTGATTTTTGCTATCTGGTGTACACCAGAAACTTGCAAAAAAAAATTGTCCTCTTAGGGGCTTTAGCAAAAAAAATTGTCCTCTTAGGGGCTTTAAATTCCTGGTGCATACATGAACGTTTCTGGTGCACACGCAAAAGTATCTGGTGAGCACATGAAAGTTTCAGATGCACACCAGAAACTTAACAAATATATTTTTTGCCACATGTCCCTATAGGGCCTCTGTAAGTTTGTAAGTTTAAGTTTGCAGCGGTTATTTTAAGGTAACAGAACTACATCATGATTTTCTAAAGAGGTTGAGTGTGCACCATACTGTAGTACCAACCCAGTATTAATATACTGCATGTCTTTTGTACACAGCTACAAGTTTCAGACATCCGTAAGACCAGCCATGAACACATCAAGTTACCTCTCAGGATACTGTCCAGCAAGCACACCTGAGCCCATTCAGACAGGCAGCAGCCCCTCAGTAGTGCCCTCTGTTGGTAAGAGAACGCTACTTACACAGCCATGTTTTTTTTCCCCCCCTTGGAATGACATTGCTCTATCCGGGGCTTCGATTACTGTACTTTTCACCTGTACTATATATTTGTGGCGCAGGAGTGTAAGAAAACCTTAAATCTTCACATCAGCAAAAATATCTCGGAGGCGAGCATGAGCCTCTCAGTCGCAAGAATGAATTTCAAAACTGAATCGCAGGTTCTGCAGTATTTTGCACAGCACAGCACTTAGTTGATTTTTGCTGATTTGCTGAAGAAGCGGTTATGACGCTATACAAATAAAGCTTATTATTATGATAGTTGTTGTAATAGTCCAAAGCGGAGCTATTTCAGACACTGCACTTGCTGATACTACTGACCAGTATGCTACTGTGTCCACTACCTCCAGGCTGTGAGAGGGAGTCCAGCCTCTCCATGTGGGTGTATGTCCTCCTGGGGAATGTGCTGCGGGGCATCGGTGAGACGCCCGTGCAACCACTGGGCATCTCCTACATCGACGATTACGCCCACGCTGAAAACACAGCCCTCTATATAGGTACAGTGAGGGGCACAATCCCATTACTTTTAGGGTCTTCTTCTTCTTCTTCTTCTTCTTCTTCTTCTTCTTCTTCTTCTTCTTCTTCTTCTTCTTCTTCTTCTTCTTCTTCTTCTTCTTCTTCTTCTTCTTCTTCTTCTTCTTCTTCTTCTTCTTCTTCTTCTTCTTCTTCTTCTTCTTCTTCTTCTTCTTCTTCTTATGTAACACTTTACTTGACAATATCGACATAAGACTGACATGACACTGTCATGACACATGAATCCTAACCCTAACCTCTAACCCGTAACTTGTTGACAAAAACCGAATGTCACTTAATAACAGAAACATTTATGACTTGTTTATGACACGTTCAAGACCGTGCCATGTCACTCTTATGTCGATACTGTCAAGTAAAGTGTAACCTATTATTGTTGTTATGCAGTAATATTCTGCATTTATTTTCAGTATTTGTGTGATTTAAGCTTTGAGAGAGCCATTTGGCCAAGGTTCAAGGCTTAACTTGATGTCATTTCAGGCTGTGTGCAGACTATAGCCATCATTGGTCCAGTGTTTGGATACCTGCTGGGATCTCTCTGTGCTAAAATATATGTGGATGTGGGATTTGTTGACATGGGTGAGTTACAGCCATGGCTGGTTTTGGAGAACATAATATAGTGTTTCTATCGCTGGCTGTGCTTAATTGATTGATATTGCCATAAATGAGTTATGTGTGTGTGCTTGCGTGCATACGTACTCAACCCTGTTTTCACACACACTTGATGTTCACGTTCACGCATGTCTACGCTCTTTATGTTCAGAATCATAAAGAGCGTAGTACACAAGCTCAAGGACATCCTCCCTTATTCCTATCACCATACCCCCCCCCCCCACAGACACCATCACCATCACCCCTAGCGATGCGCGGTGGGTGGGAGCCTGGTGGCTGGGCTACCTGATCGCAGGGGTCATCACCCTGGCCTCGGCCGTGCCCTTCTGGTTCCTGCCCCGGGCGCTGCCGCCCCCGCAAGACCAGCACAATGACGACAGCCCCCTGGAGCAGGCCAGCTTCCTGAAGGACGCCCCCACCATCAAGCACAAGTACATGCCAGACGAGCTCGCCAACTTCCACGATATGGCTAAAGGTACCGCAGCTGGACCTCTCTGGTCGACTCACACAGTCCTTCGCATACCATAAACATAAACGTCTTTGAGAAGTCCTCTTAGGTTGTGATAGAGTCCGATAAGATAACCACCAGATTTGTTATAGTGTAATAATATAGTTATATAATAATCCATCTGTGCTTGTGCCAATGTACCAGAATAACGTCTGCTTTTTATCTCTTTTTAGAATTCCTCCCTACATTGAAGAGCCTGCTTGGTAATCCTGTGTATTTGACATATCTTTGTGTGACCATCATCCAGTTCAAC
Organism: Alosa alosa; assembly: GCF_017589495.1. Lineage (NCBI taxonomy): Eukaryota > Metazoa > Chordata > Actinopteri > Clupeiformes > Clupeidae > Alosa > Alosa alosa. Next base: position 23,702,646 of record NC_063199.1, read on the forward strand.
TCGCTCATTGGTATGGTCACGTACAAGCCCAAATACATCGAGCAGCATTATGGACAGTCTGCCTCCAAAGCCAACTTTCTGATGGGTAGGTGCCGTTGCTCTAGTTTGACCACGTTCCGCTCTCTGGCCTCGACTTGCCACTTTGGCCTCAGGAGATGTCCATTAGCTTGTCAAAGTGAAAGTGTTTTAATTTGTGCCAACTTGCATTTTTCTTTCCCTTCTTCATCTGTCTTCAGGGGACCCTAAAAAGTGAGTCGACTGCAATTAGAATGTGACACATGAAAGAGAATAGGGAAATGAGATTAATTAATGGCACAGGCATGATAAAAGGTTTTATTTTAAAATGAGCTGTTGACGTTCAGATGCGCTGATGAGCACCCCCTCCCCTTTCTAGAGTGGTGTGTGTGTGTGTGTGTGTGTGTGTGTGTGTGTGTGTGTGTGTGTTTGGCACAGGCCTATCTATTTTGGATTCTCTGTCCTTTCAACCATCAAAAGAAATCCTCATCGCCCTCGACGTGACCACTTCAGATGAAAAATGGATGATGTTACTTTGATATGAACAGGAGAATTCCCTCTTTGATTCCCTCACCATGCAGCACGGACAGGTTGCCAGTGTGCAGCCCGAGCTCTGCCTGTGTTTTGGTGGAGGCTGATCCTCCCCCTGTTCAGCATGTTGACATGCAGGATCTGCGTCTGTGCTGTGTGCTACAGGCATCATCAACATCCCAGCCGTGGCCCTTGGAATGTTCCTGGGGGGCGTCATTATGAAGAAGTTCAAGTTCGGCATCCTGGCCGCCGCCAAGTTCGCCTTCGGGACCTCGTTGGGGCTACTTTCTCTCGCTGTTCTTCTTCGCCATGGGCTGTGAGAACGCCAAGGTGGCGGGCGTAACGCTGTCATACTCTGGGTAGGTCATGCACACGGTGGTAGCATAGTGGCTAAAGAGCTGGGCTAGCATTCAGTAGCCAGAAAAGTTGTGTACCCTTGAGTAATGCACTTAATCCCGAGTTGCTCTGGGGCGAATGGCTATTGATATATAATTGACATATGGAAGTCGCTTGGGATAAGTACCTATTAACCAGATTTGACCTGTGACATGTCAGGTTATACATCATATATTAATATATCATAATTCTGTTTCTGGCATGATAGGGGCCTTCAAATATGCGTTGACCTAAAGGACAGATAAATAACAAGTCTTTTGTGTATATTTCATGCTGTTTTCTTTACAACGTTGGTACCCACACAAAGCGAGGATGTCTTGTCTTACAACGAGAGGTTTCTATTCACCAACTGCAACTCAGCGTGCATGTGCTCCGGGAAGGACTGGGACCCCGTATGTGGAGCAGACGGCATTACGTACGTCAGCCCCTGTCTGGCCGGCTGCACAGCCTCCAACGGATCTGGGAAGGAGACGGTCAGATTTCCTTCTTCTTCTTATATATCAAAAAAGAGAGAATCGCGCAACACTGTTTTCCTCTTAGAACGCAATACATTCAGGAGTGTAGTGGAGGCTAAATGCAAGTAAACACAGTTTATCCACCTCTGAAATTTCAAAGATATAGTTTATCCACCTCTTATTAGTTTATCCACCTTTCAAAATAGTTTATTCACCAATTGCAACTTTTAACAGTAATAAATCACACTGTGCTATTCACACTCACAATATGTACACTCATCAACACATAGGACCCATTTAATACCACTGGTATTGTTATAAACATTGGACAATAACCTCCACCATCATCAAACATATAATAAAAATCCGATACCGCAATTCCCAGAATTCATAGTTTACCCACCTCTTATTTTACCACTACATCCCTAAATACATTTATTAATAAACTGGCACTTCGATCGATCAGACACTCCTGACTCACAGTAACATCAGTTTGTTAATAAGTCTGGAGAAGAAAGAATAAAAAACAATGTTCTTTACTAATTATCTCGTCATATTGATTTTGAACATACTATTGCATTTTAGATTGTTTTTCAAATTACTCTTCTTCATCTTTGTACTTTCGCAATATGTCATGACACAAATGTTGTAGCATGGCGTGAACACAAGTGTTAAAGCATAGCATGTAAACAAGTGTTATAGCATAGCGTGTACACAAGTGTTATAGCATAGCGTGTACACAAGTGTTATATGATGGAGTGTACGAGTGTTATAGGATGGAGTGTACCAGTGTTATAGCATGGCGTGGCGTGTACGAGTGTTATAGCATAGCGTGTACACAAGTGTTATAGGATGGAGTGTACGAGTTTTATAGGATGGAGTGTACGAGTGTTATAGGATGGAGTGTACCAGTGTTATAGCATGGCGTGGCGTGTACGAGTGTTATAGCATGGCGTGTACGAGTGTTATAGCATAACGTGTACACATATTATAGCATGGTGTGTAAGTGTTATAGAATGGTGTGGACACAAATGTTATAGCATAGCGTGGACACGTATTATAGCATGGTGTGTAAGTGTTATAGCATGGTGTGTAAGTGTTATAGCATGGTGTGGACACAAGTGTTATAGCATAGCGTGGACACGTATTATAGCATGGTGTGTGCATAAACGGAAGTGTCATAGCATGCTTTGTGACTTTGGTTGTGTTTGTCTATCCTATTTGGCAGTATCTCTCAGTATCCTAATGCAGTATCTCTATGTCTGCAGGTGTTTGAACACTGCAAATGCATCGGCACCGCTGGACCAGGTGCCCAGACCGGCAACCTGACAGCTATTTTGGGCCACTGCCCCCACCGTAGCAGCTGTGACAGCATCTTCCCCTACTTCCTGGGCCTGTCAGTCATCACTTCCTTCATCATCTCCCTGGGGGGAACCCCTGGCTATGTGCTGCTCATCAGGTGAGTCTGCACAGAGACAACTGGACATGTCAACAAGGTCCATTTGTTTCCCTTTCTGACTGTTCCCATAATCACACGTAAAGTGCTTTCCTTCCTCTTAATAAAGAGGAAAGTAGAACATGCACTTTAGCGACCATAGTATGCTTGTCCCACTTTACTCAAGCAATGATTACATAAGAGTTATGCAATGGTTATACAATGCTGAAGTAATGCTTATGATTATTACGGTCTGTCTGCGTTCCGCTCCGATAGGTGCATTAAGCCGCAGCTGAAGTCTCTCGCACTGGGGCTCTACACACTTTCCACTCGGACCCTCGGTAAGTCCTGTCAATCAGTCAAATTTACGATTGGCACCTCGAGCCATTCAAAGTCTTTGACATTTCATCAAGCTTTGTAAGCATTGTCTCATACTTAGAATTTCCTCTGCCAAAAGCTACACTAAATTTAACCACCGAGGTATGTACAATGCCTGTTGTGGCGGCATTGTTGCATGCATCCATGCATGCAGAATTATATACAATCATGAATAAATAAATGCAGGGAATACACTCATGCATACATACAGTACATCATCACTTGTCAGCTTGTCACTTGAGTGCATCTCCTGACCTCCTGGAGACTCCATGCTCCCCTGTGAAGTCTCCACTGTAATGGTTTGAAATGGGGGACTTGTCCTTACCTTTGCATGTGTTGTCTTTCGCCCTGTACAGCTGGAATACCTGCCCCCATCTATTTTGGTGCCATTATTGACACCACCTGCTTGAAGTGGGGACAGAAACGATGTGGTGGCCGTGGGGCGTGCCGAATATACAACACAACAGCCTACAGGTACTCTTAACACCTGTCACAATGACACATGCCGAAAATACAACACGACAGCCTACAGGCTATTCTTAACACCTGTCACAATGACACATGCCGAATATACAACACAACAGCCTACAGGTACTCTTAACACCTGTCACAATGACACATGCCGAATATACAACACAACAGCCTACAGGTACTCTTAACACCTGTCACAATGACACATGCCGAATATACAACACAACAGCCTACAGGTACTCTTAACACCTGTCACAATGACACATGCCGAATATACAACACAACAGCCTACAGGTACTCTTAACACCTGTCACAATGACACATGCCGAATATACAACACAACAGCCTACAGGTACTCTTAACACCTGTCACAATGACACATGCCGAATATACAACACAACAGCCTACAGGTACTCTTAACACCTGTCACAATGACACATGCCGAATATACAACACAACAGCCTACAGGTACTCTTAACACCTGTCACAATGACACATGCCGAATATACAACACAACAGCCTACAGGTACTCTTAACACCTGTCACAATGACACATGCCGAATATACAACACGACAGCCTACAGGTACACTTAACACCTGTCACATTGAGAGAGCCCTCCGGTTCTCTCTCTCGTCTCTGTTTTTTTTTTTTTTTTTTTTTTTTTGACTCTGAAGAAGACACATGGGCGTCGAAACGTTAGTCAGTTTGCTGTTTGCTAGACCTTGGATCTCCCTTTTTGACTTCTGCGTCCTGTTCCGTGAGCACCAACCAGGCTGAAGCCCAAGTGACCCCCTTCTACTAAAAGATGAAAAGGATTCAAATCAAGAAGAATTGAAATGTATTATTTCACTTTTAATTCCAAAGAATGGTCATATCTTATCACATTCCAATACATTCTAAGGACATTCTGGAACTGCCTAGTAACTCCCATGACCTTTACAAACCCACAGACTGAAAAGCACGCTCAGTAAATCTATACATCTACACGTTTCCTATTCCACCAATGTTTTTTTTTTTTTAAATGAGCTTGAAAATATTTTGTAGAAAGAATAACCAAGATAAGTAAGCATATGCAAGAACAACATCATACTAGTGCTGAATATCGTTGTGGCCCTCTGATGGATTCAGTCAGCACTTGGGGACAGGCCAGAGGTCCCAGGCGCATGGCACCATTTGTTATGAAGTAGTTCGCTGCATGGCTACACCAATATTGTGCAATGCAATCTTAATCTTTGGGTTAAATATTTATGAAAGCCTTGTGGTTTGAATTAATAAATAACTTCTTCCTGGAAGATCATGGCTCTGTTTGAATTCTATATGAAGCCATGACCTATGTTAGCATCTCCCAGTGCATGGACCGCAAAGGCCAAAGGCTGGATCATATGAAGCTTAGACATGGTTGTTAACCTTCCATATTATGTTCATATAATATGCTCATCATCGTAATTATATAGTTGCACATAATCGTCCCAAAACAGGTAGTTGTTACTGTGTTTTTAAAGCCTTTTTAAAGAGACGCCTTGCTCTGATTAATGTAATCTGGGGGTATTCACTTTCCTCTGTCATGCATTATGCTGCATGTTCTTATCCTCACACAAACAATCTCATTGCCAACCGACTTACAATGAAACAATGACCGTGGCTCTGGGTCTCAGGCATAAGTCAATTCTTCCTCTCCCCTCTCAGTCTCTTCTCTGTCTCTCGCATTCTCTCTCTCTGATGTTCTTTCTTTTTCAGGATAGTGTATCTGGGCCTGACGCTGGGTTTGCGGACCGTCTCCTTCTTCCTGTGCATCCTGGGCTTCATGCTGCTGAGGCGGCACGTGCGACGCGAGGAGCAGCAGGCGGCGCTGACCAATGGCGGTGCAGAGACCGAGTGCCTCAGGAAGGAGGAGAACCACACGCTGCACTGCGAGCAGCTCCTGTGGACGCTGGACTGCAACCCCGACCGGGAGACGCGGCTGTGATGGTCAGCATGGTTGCCACTCGTCCATGTAAATCTGTTTTTTTGGGGTTTGTCTGTATGTTTATTTTTTGTTTGTTTGTTTCTTTAAAAAAAGCCAGTGGCCATTCTGTACACACGCAGAGCAAACATTTTATATATTTGTACCAGACCCTTGTAGATTTATGTGAAATAAACAAACAGTGTTTTTAAAATGTGATTGAAATTCTTGAATGTACTGTATATGCTGTATTTTCAATGGATTTACTGCCTATTTTTTTAGCAAACAATTAATAACGTGATTTGTTTGTTTTTGTTTTGAGTATTTTTTGTAAATGTGTTTGGTGTAGATGCTGATGTTTTTTATATTTGGAAGACAGTGTACAGGGTATAGTGTTTACTAAACTTACTAAAGATGCTCTGTTTTTTTTTTCCTTGGGTATGTTTCTTTCAAAGATACAATTCATGCAATAGTCTGCCAAATATCTCCTTACCATGTAGGTCATAGTCTGTAACTGCTTTTCCAGTGTTTCAAAGTCTTAAATGGGGTATTAACACCAACAAGCTTAACAGGACAAGAGTAAACTGGGTGAGTCATAGCTACTCTCTAATCTAAACACACAAATTACATCATCTGGCAATGGAGACACAAAATGCTAAAATTACATTGGATGTCTTCTCATTCAGCCAACACCGTATGCTTAGCTCAAGAATATTAGCTAGGTGTGAGAGGTTCATAACTTTTAATGTCGGGGTGGGAGGTTTGGGTCTGTTTACACTGATTTATAATTGGGAGCATTCTCCTATATTATGATGATGCTTACTGGTGTGTTCCCATTTAGCCCTTCGGCAAACACTGGTAAAGCTTGGAGCATCATTAGTAACAATAAGACAACCTTTGAAGTATTGCTAAATGTACGTGTGTGTATGTGTGCGTGCGTGCATGTGTGCCTGCGTCTGTGTGATGGAGAGAGATTGAGAAAGATGTACAATGCGATGTAATCAACATGCACTAACAGCTCAGGAATCCAGTTCATTTTCCTGTATAAACACTACTGTTAGCTATTATGGGATGGTTTTGCTTCATCTCAGCTCCAACAAGAAACTAAATATCTTGACATTACTATCTTGTCAGGATTTGCCTAGCAAAGATCTCTTTACATATTATATACACATACACATATTGTACACACATACACATATTATACACTGCAACATGAGTGAGGTTCATAACACAAGACATAATAACTTTACAGGGCATTTTAATGTATGTTGTTTTCTCTCTCTGTTCCTTGTTGTTTTTATTTTCTCTGTGTTTTGCAGATGTACACTTCTGTAAAAGGCTACAGGATTGTCTTTGTGTTCTTCATGCACTGTGTATGAAAACGCCATTGTTTTTTTTTTTATCGGCCCATTGCAGTAATTTTTGTATTCATTTACTTGATTTTACAGTATGTTGAACCACCGTTATGCCTAGTTGAAATTCCATTTTTAATACAATACAGTCTTGCAAAAGGAGTTACCCTGTTCTTGCAGTTCTTTCATTCCCTATATAACATCATCTCAGTGCTGCTAGTTCCTGTACACTGACAGGACATGGCAGGACTCACAGGCTCTGAATGCGTGCCATATGCAAGTTGTTTACAGCTTAATGCAAACAGGCATTGCTGTTTGCGCCATTGAACATTGGACAACTGCTTCTGGACAACTACACTGAACAAACAATTTCTGTTTTAATTACACTTCAGTACAGTCATTGATTTGAAAGCATTATTCACTTGGTGAAGCATAATGACAATTACTCTGATAAGGGCTATGGGGCTGCCACAGAATAAGAATCAAACATCACAATGATTCGTACAGAGAGGAGGTATATCATATATCACCTATATTATAGGTGATTTAATATATAACCACACACAGAAGCGTTTAGATTAGAATATCGCAAAATGTCTGATGATACAAATGGCACCCAGAATGGGATGTGGTCTACATTCAAGTGTTTCCCATGCTAACCGTTAATGTGTAAGAAGATAGTATACTCACTGAAAGAAAAATTGGGTTGTAACAAAAATTAAGAATAACTTCCCAACATTTGTGGTTCACTAGGGTTTCTGGCCTATTGATCTTTTTTGTCTTCGGATCCATTGTAAAGATTCTGCTGTAAGAGAAGGAAAATAATATAAACATTTGCTCTCTCTCTATTTCTTCTGTCTGTCTGTGAATGTCCGTGTTTGTGTGTGTGTGTGTCTGTGTACTTCATGCTTGAATTTAAATATTAAATCACTCTATAAGCCACTGCACCTGCAGTATCTGATGTTCCTTCAACAGTCGATCATACTCTCTAGTGAGGCCCTGAGCTTGTTTCTTCACTGCCTCCACTTCAGTGCGAGACCTCCGCAATGCTGGGGAGAGAACATTTAAATCATTCAGATCTTTCTGATGAAACCAGCCGTCCACTGACGTTGCATTTGACTCCTTCATTTAAAGCTTTCATCTAGTGGCATAGATGAAAGTGTATTGATGGATGATAAAAACATATTGTTTAGTTTCTGCACATCAGAGCCAGGCCAGCAGCAGCTGTATTTGGTCATGCACCACCCTGAGTCAGAGAAACACTCACCGTCATCAGCAGCTTTGAGGTCTTTCGTTGCGCTCTCCACTTCCTGTCTCATCAGCTGGGCTCTCACGGACTTTGCACTCTCCTGTTCCTGCAGGGACTGTTGGGGGAAAAAAGGGGAGGGGGGGCATGGGCGGAGTGGCAATCTGGCATACCGGGCATTTTCCCGGTGGGCCGACGCACCTTTTGGGCCGATAGAATACGCTATATAATTATTATTTTGGCCAACGATCGGCCCATTTGAAGGACAATCAGCGGCCCATTGGTTACATTTCTATTGACACTGGACTGATCCAATAACAGCTCACGTCAGGCCCCACCCCTCCCATTTTGGCTCAGAGCAAGGATTCTGTGCGCATCAAAAGTTAATCAAAGTTGCCTACACGAAATTGCGGCGGGTGCCGGTAGTGACAATTGTGAAAAATGAACACCAATGTATAAGCTTCAAAAATACCATATTGCAAGTAGGCTAGCATATGCAGTAACATGTTGAAGTTCGTTGAGTTTACAGAGCAGAGGGACAGTGAGCAGGTGGTGGAGAGTGCGAGCCTATTGAGGCTACATGATAAGAACTCACTCACTGGTGGAGCAGGTAGGCTATGTGTGACATGCCATGCTGACGATGATGATTATGATGACTTATTAATTGCGATAATGTAATGATATGGTAATGATAGTAAGGCCGTGCTGTGATTACAATAACAAATAGTGCAACTTACATTTTCTAAATGAATGATTTGCAAACCCGGACAGCAAAAGAGTGTCAAATCGACGTTAATTGTATGTCAGATTGATCAGTTTCCGTCAGACACCCAAAATTCAACATCTGCATGAGTGGTGGATGGTCTCTCAAAGTAGAGAAGGTTTCTATCTTGGAAGGGTTATCATGTAACCCATGGGCTAAAAGACTGTAGACTGACGGAAATGTAGGCCTAAGCTACAAAACGTAGTCATGCACAAGCCAACTAAGCTAGGCTATACTATACGATAGGCTACTGGAACTGGAGGACACTAAAGATAATTAGTTCATGTAGCTATAGCCTACTGTTCCAAAATGTAGCCTACCAGCAATGTAGGTAGGTAGTAAAGCCTACAGCAGTGGTTCTCAAACTGTGGTACGGGTACGGTACGGTACGGATACGGTATTTTAATGTCGGTCATAATGGTGGTACTTGGAGAGCCAGTTGTTTTTGTGGGTGGTACTCATTATGAAAAGTTTGAGAACCACTGGCCTACAGGAATAAAATATTTCCAGCCCTGTTTATTTTGTGTTGTTTCATTTGTCCTACAGTGATAACTGGTATAAATTACATTAATGTCTTCGACAATCTGGGTAATTTAACTCTTTACACATAGGCTTCAGTATTTTTTTGGTGATGCTGTCAATTGAGCATTGATTAGTTTAAATGTAGCCTATTGAATAATTTGAAATGATACTTTGAATTCAAGCAGAAACTCTTCTTTAATAATTGCTTGTATGGCCTACTTAAATATGGAGATCATGGATACAGGTGCGTTGGAGAAGACCAGAAGTTGACAACCATGGAACTCAAAAGACTCCAGCACACTTTACTTTATTATAACTTTATTTATGAACTATACATTTCGATCCTAAGGGGCTTGGGTCGCATGTTTTGGTTGGGCTTGTTTTCAGAGACCCCTCTTGCTTGTTTTTCTTTCGAGATCTGTCAACACTACATGCAGGCATGCTAACACTTGCACTGATGTTGTGGCACAGGTAGACTGCGAAAAATCACATGAGCACAACATCAGGCTGCCTCTGCACAGTGGCACTCATGTGCCCTCACTTAAGTACAGTTGTAATGTAAAGGCAATGGGACCGACTCACTGAGCCAAACTTACGTCTTTCAGTTTCTGGTTTTCCTCCATGTATTTCTTGGCAGCCTGGTTGGCACCTTCTGCCTGGGCCTGCAGTGCAGCTCCGGTGCCCTCAGCTAGCGCCACCTGGTGAATCAAGGTGATGATGCGCCGCATGATGCTAGAGCAACACCAAACATCAGGACCATATGTCAGAGATTGCCATGGAAACAGTATGTTGTGGCTAGCCAAATAACTGACAAATTGCACCACTCTGTAAATGTCTGGTTTAAAAAGGTATGGTATTTCCGAGGCGTACTTGTCGATGATACAGACTGTATAAAGCAGTGGTGTGAGTAGCATCTGAGTCACTCACAGCCAGTGAAAGAGGGAGAATCCAGAGATATAGAGATTCCTCTGGGCCCTAAAGAGCATCATGTGCACATGGTCTGAGAAGTTGGGGTGCAGCTGGGAATCTGTTGACGCCTCCTCGGCTGAATACTTCCTGACTTCTCTCAAGGCATCTGAAAGGTTGATGATTAAGGTAAAGGAAACAATAGAAGGGCTCAAGATAAATATCATCAACAGACAAATTACTGTGAACACACCAGGACACACATATGCCAGACAAATAAATTACTATTTTGAAACAGTAGGTAGGCTACTTACCAAGAAAAAGAACTATGAGGATCAATATCATGGCAAAAAAGAATCTGTTCCAATAAGGTGACATCACGCTCCATATGTTCCACTTAAATATTTTCTGCCATCTATATCAGAAGTGATAAACAGCAGATATTGATTTGTAGGCCTCTGACTTTGCTGAGATATTACAAAAATATTGTAGGCTATGGTTTAACCCAATATTTCACGAATGTAAACAAAATATTGCAGCACAAAACACTACAAGCAATGAATTAACAAGACAATAGGCTATATGAGCAATGAATAAATAATCAGACAGGACCTCTGGGCTGATAGGAGGGGCAGGCAGAGGATGAGAATGAACGCTATCTCAGCGTAGAGGAAAAGAGCCACCGCTGTCCATTGTAGAGTCATTCTCTTATACACTCTGAGCCCGAACCACTGGCAGAAAATTGCGACATGTCATTAAGGTTAGGTTGGATACAAGGTGAGAATGTAACTTTCATAAACACTGACCGAGCCCTCAATGTGTAGCCTAAGGCTACGCGTTAGACCACCTGTTTGCAACGTTTCACTGTCCATGGTTATTTTTAAACCTAGCCTACCATGCAATCATTTTGTGTTTTAATATTCAACATAGCTTAAGCCTACAGCCTAATATCTGAACGAAATCAAAATCAAATAGGCCTAAGTCTGATCTTTCTTTAGGCCTAGGCTACTTTACATTTGAGTTGACCTCCTCAAACGTAGGCAAAAAAACGTTCGTGCAGTCAATAGGCTAATCAAGAAATCGTAGGCTATGATTAAGGTTTAAACCTTCGTGTAGCATCACTTGGTGTCTAATAGGTCAACGCCATCTAACAAAGTCAGATAAACGTGACATAACAGCCTAAACCATCTAAAGTCTTACCATATATAATGCGCCGATATGAAGACGGTAGGAAACAACTCCATTCAAGTCACACCCCCTCGGTCACTGCGACGCGCGGCAGGCAAACGCAAATATTAGTCTAGTAGTCCAGTAATTTAGGATTTTAAAGGTAACTTTATCCAGCACATATCAAAGCAACCCAGGAACTGAATGATAAAAAAAAACATAGAAAGCCTCTTGTTATACTACTGCCTAAACAATGAAAGTATGCTACATAGAGTAAAGTGTTAAACTATTGCGTGAATAACTGACCGACAATATAAACATTTCTTGATTGATAACCTGATATACCTGACTATAGCCTGTCTGTAACATTCTTACATTTTAGTCTACATGTATTAAGCTTTGATTCTATAATGGCCACTAGATTTTCACTTGCACTAAATATAGCAACAACATCCCAAGCTTCTTTAAATAGCCTAACTTGTGAGATGTAGGTCACTCCACTTGGTCATCAGAGCACTGCAGTTGCCATATTTATTTCAATGAATTATTTATTTGATGCAAATAGGAACTAGATGATCATTATTTCTACATAATTTGAGTGTAGGGGCGAGTAGTTCAATGATGTTCATTGAGATTGAGCTAGCCCTCAGCACAGAGGCTGGTTGTGGTTGTAATTTAGGCTGCTGTTGATGTCAGGTTCCTCAAAAATACTCAAACACTATCAGGTCCCAATTGTATATGAGCCTAGCTAGCTGATTTGGTCATATCTGACTAGTATTTCTGCCACTGAGAAAGAGTTGTTTGTTGAACAAACCATATTCACAACTATAGGCCTACCCAATGCATTTTCCACCTTTCTGAAATACAAAGCTCCAGAAAAATTGATGGTGTTTTTAGACAGACTGCAAGTGGAAGCAAAATACTGCCACCTTGTGGGGGGAAAGTAAGACTTTTGACCAGGCCTGTAGTTTCCATAGCCTGTTTCAGCATATGCAAAAAAATAACACTTGCAGTATCCAAAATTATAATAGTGTTTCATTTCCTGTAAATACAAAATCATGTGTTTTCATGAGTAGGCTATGGAGTCCTTTATGGAAGCAAGCAGGCCTTTCCATGGAGTCTGCCATGTTGCATCATCATCACCTTGCTACAGGCTCAAAAGGACAACATAAAACACTGGGTGTAGAGGGGACCTTTCACTTTTTTGGTTAAGTTTAGCTTTACTAGCCATAAAGAATTAATTTGCGAGCTCACACAAAATAAAAAATAAAAAACAGTAATAGCTGTCATGCAGTTGCCACCAGTGCTTTACCCATTCAGAGTGCAGAGTATTGAAATGTTAACAAAAACATTTGTACTGTAATGTATATTGTTGCCATAGTTGAAATTATACCATGATATAGATTTTAGGCCATACAGCACAAGTCCCAATATGTGCCTATGTTTCACATTCCATAGAATATGCTGCCTACAGTTAGGCTCATAAGGTTTTGAACCCATGCTAAAATTGACTAAAAAGAGGAATATAAAAACATTTTTTGGGGGAAATTGATCTTAATGCCTTAAGTAAAAAAATGAGGAAATATCCAACCTTTAAGGACACCAGTTTTCTTTGTGAATGAATAATGTATCATAAACAAATAAATGTTCTTCCTTAAAATACAGGGGTCATAAGTATTCACACTCCTATGTTAAATTCCCATAGAGGCAGGCAGATTTTTATTTTTAAAGGCCAGTTATTTCATGGATCCAGGATACTATGCATCCTGATAAAGTTCCCTTGGCCTTTGGAATTAAATAGCCCCACATCGTCACATACCCTTCACCATACCTATTGGCATGGAGTTGTTTGGTGTTGTAGCCTATTAGCTGGTTTGATGTAGCCTGATTAGCCAGACCCACATTAAAATGACCAGACCAGACCATTCGCAATGCTCAGTCCGAGGGGCGGGATAATCGGTTGTCTTTCAAATTCCCTCTGCACGCAAATGGATAGCGCTACAACTCATGAGTCCCATGCGTTTTCCCACCAGTGGAGCTAGTTGGCTAGTTCAAACTTTTGCCAACTTAAAAAAAAGCTTAACTCGTGTCACGCTGTTCGCCAACAGCAAAATCCACCTTCTTTGTTTTCAAGCAGCAGGGAATTCACGCCGAAGTGTTTCAATTCTGCCATCAATCATTATGTTAAGCCCGCCTAACAACTCTATACACGATGTGATTGGCCCTATCGAAGTTTAATTTTTCCAGCTCGCAAGCCAATGGAGAGTTGCTAGACTAGCCCGGTCAGCAAATTAAATTTGCTGCCGCTAGGGTGCGTCAAGACAGAGACTTTCTAATGAGGAGACACAGCGCTCAAAAAATCCTCCATAGAACTGCATGGGGTTAGTTTGTAACGCCAATATGGCCGTTGGTCTACACATATCCCACCCCTTCCTCTCCAAAACGTCGACATGTGTATACATTGAGCCAATCATGTGGTGTGATGTGACTACATTGAGCCAATGTACTATGTACTGTGTTGTGCAGACATCGTGCCAATCATGTGTTGTGAACTCGCCGCTGGAGCAAGATTGGTGTCTGAAGCCTTGTGCACGCGCATTTCTGCCGAATAGGATGCCCGATGAGTACCCAAAAATCGTTGCAATATGACCGCCGAGTGGAGGGACTTGCCTAAAAGGACTTTGGTCTAGATTTCTAGGCTAGGTTTGATGCTCATTGACCTCAATGCAAATCCATCACCTCCACCATACTAGGTCATCCTGTGAAAGCCTCATCAGTGATCATGCTAAGGATCACTGTCCCCAGCCAATACCCTCAACCCCCAACATGGACACCACCTGGTCAGGAAATGCTGAACCTGCATTATACCCCTCCCCCTCCATCCCTTCCACTTGTTTGTCTGTATCCAGTAGCCAGGTGAAAATGCAGCTGAGGAGACTTAACCAGAACAAGGCTGCAGGTTCGGATGTTATCAGCCCAAGGGTCCTGAAGGTCTGTGCGGAACAGCTCTGCGGTATTCTGCAGCACCTTTTTCACCTCAGCCTTAGCCAGGCTGTGGAAGACATCATGCCTTGTTCCGGTCCCGAAAAAACCTTCTCCATCTGCCCTCAATGACTACAGACCGGTTGCCTTAACATCACACATCATGAAGGTAATGGAGAGACTGGTTTTGGCCCATTTGAGACCAGGTGACCACCTACATGGACCCATTACAATTTGCTTATTGTACAGAGGTGGGTGTGGAGGAATCCTTAATCTTCCTGCTTCATAGAACACATTCTCATCTGGACAGGGCTGGCCAGATTGTGAGGATCATGTTCTTTGATTTCTCAAGTGCTTTTAACACCATACAGCCTATGCTGCTACGTGAGAAGCTGCAAAGGATGCAGGTAGACACCTCCACAACTTCATGGATTACTGATTACCTGACTGGCAGACGACAGGTTGTGAGAATGAAAGGGTGTGTGTCTGAGCAGATAGTCAGTAACATAGGAGCAGCACAAGGGACTGTGCTGTTTCCTTTTCTTTTCACACTGTACACCTCAGACTTCCAGTTCAACTCTGAGAAGTTCTCAGATGATTCTGCAGTTGTGGGGTGTGTCAGTGATGGTGAGGAGTATAGGCAACTGATGGACCACATTGTGACATGGTGCAGAGACAACCACCTTGTCTTGAATGTGGCTAAGACAAGGGAAATGGTGGTGAGGAAGTAGAAGTTGTTGTGAACTACAAATATTTGGGGGTTCTTATAGACAATAAACTGGATTGGAGGTACAACACTGAGGCTGTGTACAAGAAGGGTCAGAGCAGACTCTATTTCTTGAGAAAGCTTAGGTCATTTAATGTGCGCAGCAAAATGTTGCAGATGTTTTATCAGAGTGTTGGTGCAAGTGCAATTTGCTTTTCTACCATCTGTTGGGGCAGTAGTGTTACAGCCAGGGACACTAAAAAACTGAATAAAATCATAAGGAAGGCTGGCTTTGTGTTGGGGACAGCTCTAGAGCCCCTGGAGTTGGTGGTGGAGAGAAGGATGCTGCACAAACTGTCAACTATTGGACAATACCTCACATCCACTACACAACTTACTGGTCAAACAAAAAAGTGTTTTCAGTTAGAGGCTACGGCAACTAAGATGTAAGAAGGACAGATACAGAAAGACTTTTTTACCCACTGCAATCGCTATCAGCCAGCGCAGCTGATGAGACGGCCCAGGAAGAGATTCCTGGAGCCACAGATTCCAATGACACAGAAACAGAGAGCAGGGCAGTGAAGAAGGACAAGAGTGTGAAGAGGAGAGTTTTTGAATGGGTTAATAAACAATGGGAAGAGTCCTGGCAGAAGAAGGAGGCCAAAAGGGCTGAAAAGAAAAAGATAGAAAAACAAGAAATGAAGGAAATGGAAGAGTCACTGTGGTTTGCCGAGGACATGGGTTCAAGAGGATTTACACGGTTTGTAATTAGTCTTCATTTTTGTAGAGCTACAATATACAATAATTTGCCACATTTGAAGAATGTTTTCTGAGCAACAACTGCTTGATGGCAGTTAACATGTACACATGTTTGAGATCAAATCTTCATAACGCTTTATAAACTAAAGTCTTTCTTCTTATTTTAAGGAGCAGTTCAGAAATACCCAGAAAGACTGCGCTCCAGACAATACAGAAGGTCTATAAACATCGGCATTTTTATGATTCTATCTGATTATCGTAATTTTTTATTACTTTTACTTTATTACTCAAAAATTACAATAAACACTATTTTCACATCATTTTTTGGACTGGTTTTATTTTGCTGTCACATCAGGATACAATCCTGATAAATGTTCATAACTGTTCATGTGGGTCCATACAAAGTGTGAAATAGCCAGCTTGAACAGGCCAGGACAAATGGCCATAACACTCAGAGGGAGTGTCAAAAGGTTGGCAAAAGCTCCCAAGACACAACATAGATCAAGGAACTTGTTATACAGTCTGACTGGAAACGTCCTAAAAGCCATTTTCAAGAGAGCACAAAAAGAGCACACAGCCCACCTTATGCTAATGCCACTTATTCATCCTCAGAAAGTGTGAATCCAGTGAATGAATATATCCAACACCTTTAAGTTGACCCTTTTGCTGGCCACCCTAACACAAAGATAGATGGACAGCTCTATAATCCCCATGGGGTAGTTTTCAGCACAATCACAAGGCACTTTGTCGTAGGGACTTAGACATAGACATCAGACATATAATCACACGAGGGTCATTCTCTTGCATGCCAGAGGACATTCTTCCCACCCACACATACCAACACCATCCACCATAGGTCTGCCTAGGCCAGCTAGACAATTAGCTTATTTTAACTGCCTATACAAAATTTGGATCTATTTTTTGGTCAGAAGAGGTGGGCAAAAACAGTGCCTATGGTAGCAATTTAAATGAAGAGGCAACCCTCATATGAAGACTTGCAATGCAATTAAAACAGGAGCCTGTTCCAAATTTCTCTCAGGTCACCTTGAGCCGTTCAACATTCACACCAGAGGGGACACTGGTCATGGAAAACTGAGTTGTGGCACCATCTAGTATGTCGGTGTAGTGGATGAAGCATTTTCTGAGGTCTCTTTTTTTCCAAAACTCTTCACACCTTTCACACAGCTGCACACAAACACATGTACAACAGCACACATCTTGCATGTGTCCAATCACTACACTCTATTGTGATGAATAAAAAACTCAAGGCCTTTTGCAGCGACAGTATCAGAGTACATTGTATAGAGATATCTGACATAACTGGTACAATATATAGCTTACTGTAAATGCATAAATAATATGCTCAAATGTGCTTTTCAGTCGTCCAAAACACTGTACACACTGAATGTGCCTTTGTCATGTTCAGTGCTACATGCCCTGATTGGTAGAGAGAGTTGTCAACCTTTTTGTGTTTGAAAGGGGCTATGTAACAAAAAATATATACGAGCATGACGCCATTTAAATCCAGACATCTTTGCTCGGCCTTGATATATTCTGTTAATTTAGAGACTTAGCATTATTAGTTATGCTCCTCAATAAAACAAATAAAAGGGTTCTTCACTCCATTGTCATTCAAATCATTGTCTAGGTGTAGGTGATCATAAATTGAATAGGAATTAACTTAAACGATTATTTCATAGGCTACTGTATGCCATAAAATCTCTCTACCAATGCATTTCTCAAATTATTTGAAATGCAATGCACCAGGCTAAAATGTCTCATTTTATCTTCACTTTGCACATAACTGATTTGACTAGGGTCTGTTTGTGGATAATAACAAGTGTAATTTCTCATTTGGGACCAAACAACATCAATTGGTGCAGTTGGTCCATGGCCGACTTCCTGAAGAGCTCCGTCAATCACTGAAGAAGAGAAGATCAGTTAATGAACCCTTTGAACAAATCTGCACAAATGAGGATGCCAGCACTGTTGCTACTTCAAGGTATGAATCTCTGTGACACTGCAATCGTCATTGAAAAATCCATTTCAGCATCATGATTGACATTTTTTAGCACTGTACTTCATGGATTTTAATATCATGAAACGTTTTGCACTACCTACAGGGCTGAGAGCTCAAGTACACCGAAAAGAGGCGAAAGGGGTGGTGTGGGCCGAGCACATGGCTATACTGTGAAGCCAAAGGCAATGAACAACAAGCAGGGCAGGCAAATGGACAAAAAGAGGCAACAACCAAAGGACCTGCCAGACAGAGGAAGGTTCAAGGTGGCCGACCATGTAGACATTCACCTGCAGTACCAATCTGACAGTGACGAAGAGTCCATGAACTGCTGGGGATGCTGGATCAAACTGAGGACTCTGCTGAGACTCAGAGAGGGAAGGAGGCAGCCAGAGGAGGGCTGGTACAGGATGGGCATGAGGGCCCAGGAAGAATGGGAGCTGCAGAGAAAGATGGAGGTGGAGAGGCAAAAAGAGGTGAAGAGAAAGATGGAGGTGGAGAGGCAAAAAGAGGTGAAGAGAAAGATGGAGGTGGAGAGGCAAAAAGAGGTGAAGAGGCGGCAAAAGGCAGCACAGCTGCTGGAGATGAGGAGAAAAAGGGAGAAGGAGATGGAGAAAGAGCTGCAAACACTGAAACAGGTAGTGCTGCAGGAGTGGGCCAAGACAACCAGTCAACAGACCTGGAGACTGACCAAGGAAGAGATTGAGGAGTTGCAGAGGCTCTGAGAACAGGAGGGAACACTTCATCTTAAGATCCAGAGACTGCCAGATAAGAAGGCCAAGGCTGAGGTGTGGACCTCCTCGGACAGTGAGGACATGAGTGAGGATGAGAGAGAGCAGCAGCAGGGACTGAGGGAGAAGGAAAGAGAGTCCCGCCTGAAACAACAACAACTGGCGAAAATGACGGGCAGCGAAGCTCTGAGCAAGCCCCAAGGTCAGCCCAACTGGCTTCTCACTGAGCTGAGGAGATTTTGGGAACAGCAGGACAGGATACTTTTAAAGTTCCAGAGACTCAGTTCAGCAAAGAGAGTGAGGATGGGAGAGGAGAAATGGAGAGGCTGACGCAGAGAGAAAGATCATCCCACCTGGAAGATGGAAAGCTACTGGGAGACGTGCAGCATCTAGGGAAACCAGTCACAAAGACCGACAAAGTAAGTGTAAAGCCATTTAACAATAGCGATAGAAAATGGCTGTTGAGATGTGGTACAATACTTTATGTTATCATTATATATTTTCTATATTAAAGCCACAGACTATATGATTGTTAAAACATAATATGGATTACTTTATATTTTAGGAACAGATGGGGAGAATCGGCAGCAGTGAGATCAGCAGAGAAAGGATAAGCAACTTCTCGCTGGAGGGAAGGAGAGAAGTTATGGCCGAGGCAGACAGAACTGCTCAGCTGGAGAAAGTGAGAGAGATGGAGAGGCAGAGAGAAACTCTGAGATATGAAGAGAGGATGAGAGAGTTGGAGAGACTCATTGACATTGAAATGCACCAGGTGAGAATGAGAAACATGGAGAGAATGAGAAAGATAGAGAGGAAAAGAGAGAGAGAGATAGAGGAAGAATGGATCAGGCAGAGAGAGAAGAAGCAAGAGGAAGAAAAGAAGAAAGATAAGGAAAGGGAGTGGTATCAGAGACAAAAGGCACTGGAGACACAAATTGAAGAGCATCAGCTAAAGATGCCGCTTAAAGACATGGAGAAACACTATGAGGAAAAAATGGAAACAGAGAGAGTTTGATGAAGAAACCCAACAGTTTGAGGCAAAAATGTTGGAGAAGGAGCAAATACTCGAGAAACAGAGAGCAATGGCTCAGAGAAGAGAGGAGGAACTCTTGGGACATATTGAACACTTGGACAAAACTCACATGAAGGCACTGAGACACACTGAAACAAAAATGAAAAAAAAACCCTGGATATTGGATCAGAGGAAGAGAGAGTCAGACAGGCTGCTATGAGGGAGAGAGAGGGAGAAGAAAGAAGGCTGGAAAATGAGTGTGAGAAAGAAATCCGACGAGAACAGAAGAGACAGCAAGAGCTGAGGGAACAAATGGAGCAAAACTTTGTGATTGAGAGAGAGATGGACAAAAAGAGACAAGAGGAAAGATGGAGGGAAAATGAGGAGAAAAAACAGAAGGAATGGGAGGAGAAGACCAGAGAGCTGGAGAGAAAGCTAGAGGCCAATCAGGAGATGTTGAAACTGGGAGAAGAAGAGCACAGCAGAAATAAAGTGATGGAAATGGAAAGGCAGAGAGAGACTGAGAGGGATGAAAGAAGAGCAACAGTGGTGGAGACACACAGAACAACAGAACTGGAGAAAGTGATCGACAAAGGTAAAGAATGGATGAGAGAAATCAAGCAAAAGGTGGAGAAAAAGAAAGATACAGAGAGAGATTTGCAAGAGGGAGAAAAGAGGGAAAGACAAGTGAGAAAGAGGGAAATTGAAAATGAAGAAAAAACATCAAATGAGGAGAGGAAACCAACCGTTGAAGGGATGGACTGGCTGAGTGACATGAGGCAAAAAGCAGACAAAAACAAAGATGTCACCCAGCAAGAGGAACAGATATTTCTGCAGGATACCTCAACAGGAAGAGCAGAAGACTCTGAGGTAAAACCAATGGAAAAAATGACATTTTAACCCAAGGGATGGACTGGCTGGGAGACATCAGACAAAAACAGGAGAAACTGGTGGATTCAGGAAGTGAAATAACGATCAAGGAAGAAAGAAAACAAAGAAGAACAAGTAGAAGAACACTCACAGAGGGAAAGAGAGAAACTGAGCGACAACACGGGAACTGGAGGATGACTGGCTTGGAGATGTGGGCCGTCAGAAAGGTGAGGACAAATGGAGTGAGATCAGGAGGAAACATCAACAAAGCAGAGAGCAGAGTAGACAGGAGCTGGAGAAGCAAACTGAACCAAATAAAAGCACTGTGGTGAGAGCAGGAGGACGACGTGCGGCACAAACAGATGCTGAAGAACAAAGACTGACTGAGGTGAATAAAGCAGAAATAAAAGAGGTAAAGAAC
The DNA here is from genome assembly GCF_017589495.1 of Alosa alosa. NCBI lineage: Eukaryota > Metazoa > Chordata > Actinopteri > Clupeiformes > Clupeidae > Alosa > Alosa alosa. Next base: position 23,723,727 of record NC_063199.1, read on the forward strand.
GTTGGAGATGAGGGAATGGACTGGTTCGATAAATTAAAACAGAAAAAGGAGAAAGGAAGGAGAGAGAATTTGGAAGAAGAACAGCAAGTTATAGGTGAAGAACTATTCATTCAGAAGAAACGTATCCATGTCAAGAAAAACAAGAGAGAAAGAGATGGGGATAAAGAAGTGGAACAACAGCACATGAAAGGAAAATCAGATGACAGGCGTAGAAATATTGGCAAAAATGTTGAAACAGAGAGAGTTATAGATCAAAACAAAAGTGAGGAGAGGAGTGAGCCTAGACAAAATCGTCAGAGGAAGTTCAAGGAATCACAAGAACTTGAAAAGCAGCAGAGGCAGGAGGCAGAGATGCAAGTGACTAAAGAACCAGAGCTGGTGAGACAGACAGAGGCAGAACGCAAAGCCACAGAGAGAGAGCTGTGTGAGAAAAAGGCACCGTCCATCAAAGAACACACAGAGACTCAGAGACAGAGCCAGGCAGAAAAGCAGAAAGAGAGGGAAGAGCAGCTTGAAATGGAAAAGCAACAAGAACTGTTGCAACAAACAGAGATGGAGAGAGAGAAAGAGATTGCAAGGCAGAAAGAGAAAGACAGACAAATAGAAAAGCAGCTTGGAATGGAAAAGCAAAAAGAACTTGAAAGACAAAAAGAGATGGAGAGAGAAAGAGATTGCAAGGCAGAAAGAGAAAGACAGAGAGAGGCAAATAGAAATGGAAAAGCAGCTTGAAATGGAAAAGGAAAAAAAAAAAAGGAAAGACAAAAAAGGAGATGGAGAGAGAAAAGAGATTGCAAGGCAGACAGAATAACATGGAAAAATATGGACCTGGACCAACAAAAGATGACCCTATTCCCAGAAAATTATAAACTTGTGGAGTTCACTAGGCAGAGATCTGAATGCCAAAACACAATGGATAAAGGAGCAATCCCGTACCCTGCAAAGGTGAGAAGACCACTTTATCAGCCTGTCGTCCAGCCTACAATTAATCGAAAGCCAAAACCCCACCGCGGGAAGCCAAACAATCCTGAACAGTCACCTAAGGCTCTGCCTGTTACTGAGCCAACACCTTCTACAAAATACCCAAAACCGACCTGTCAGGTAGAAGATCCCAAGCAGAATGAAAACACTGGCATGCCATCAGCGTCTGCCACAGTGAGTGAGAGGATGGAACAACTCTCAGAAACAAGTAAAACTACAGGTCAGTTGGCACAGGTTGAGGAGGACAATGAAGCTCAAGTTTCCACAGAAGATACGCTATCCCTGGGCAGCTGGGGTCAGTCGAGTCACACATCAGATGTGAGGGATGAGGAGGAGCAGGCTGAAAACGCTTCACTGAAAGCGCTTAACTCAGCTGATGAGATTCCAGGGGAAGCAGAGACTAAACAGAAGGACAAGAGTGTGAGGAGGAGAATGGTGGGGTGGGTTAATAAAAGAGTCAAAACCTACTACCAGACAAAAATTGATAGGACACATGAGAGAGAAGAGAAGGAGGGAGACGACAACTTCTATGCATGTAAGATATCTAACATGTTTATGCTGTTTCACTTGTGCATCCCTGAAGAATTTGTCTGTAAAGAAATGCAACATCTTCAGAAAGAATCACTGTTGTTTTGTGTAGCTACAGTACTAACCTTTTGTTCTGTGTTCAGGGTATCTAGATGCACCCATTTCCAGAGCAGAGAGGGAGAGGCAAAAGAGAGAGGAACTACTGAGATCAGAGGAGAAACGGCAGCAGAAGGAAGAGTCCTGGAAAAAGTGGGAGGCTAAACGGGCTAAGAAAAAGCAGAAGGAGAGGGCTGAAAAGCAAGAAAAATTGGAGAGGAAAAAGGCTAAAAAACAAGCATACCAGCAGCAAAAGAAGAACATATACGAAAATATGCGACGACGCGAACAAAAATTGCAGCAAGAGGCTACTCGTAACCAGGTCTGTATTCTGTTATTTTCTCTTTTTTCAGATGTTCATTTTATAGCCGGGCCGGTTGGTGTTTTTATTACTAAAAGTTCTTTTCTCATTTCAGTGAGCAGTTCAGAAAGACTCACCCTCAAAAAGGATGTAAGCTTTTCTGATGAGACAACAACTATTTTTTCAGGGACTTTATTTTTCTTTCATTCATTTATTTCCAAATCATAATATTATGGCTATTGAATAAAACATATTGCAAGCAAAGGGGTATTTGTTGTTTATAGCTGGTTGAGTGTTGAGTATTATTCTTCTAAACTCGTTCTTACTTTGAGTTGAAATAATCAATTGAATGGAATCAATAATAGTAGACAAAACTAGAAATGTAATGCCAGAGGAATTACAATAGTGGATGGAAAGCTGCTGGGTTAATGTTGGTGGGGAGATTCCTGAAAAAAAAAACATTGAATCACTTAATCTTTGAGTTCATACAAACCCTTTCCTCAAAGAGTTGGCAATGGCGGAAGTTAATAAAGCAATTCAGTCCGTGCTGGCTACACTTCCAAATATTCAGTCCGAACAAAAGGAGTGTTTAACACATTTTATTTTGGCCAAAGATGTCGTGGACCTACTCCCTACGGGATTTGGGAAAAGTTTGATTTGTATCGCGCAGTAGCCTCAATATTAAATTAGCCTACCGCATGTGTGGCAGACCCGGTAGCCTATGAACGAAGCGGCGTGTTTTCAATGATCACAGCTGATATTGTAGCGCCGAGGCTATTTGCTCCCGTGTTGGGCTTTCCCCTGTGTCTTCTGTTTTCCCGGTGTGTGTGTGTGTGTGCGCGCGAGAGTGTTTGTGTCTCCCTCTCCCTCTTGTGTCATGAAATGTGTCAATGAGTTCTGATGTGTTTTGATTGGGGGGAGGTGTCCGGTAGGGAATATTTAGGGGTTCAGATAAGTTGTTGTTGGCTGAGTGTGAATGACGAGTGATTGAGACCGTGATTTATCAGCGATCAGTTTGTTGTTTTGTAGTGGACACCTCCTGTTGCCCATGGACTAGCCTGTAGCCTACATCTATAGGAAATAAATGACCGGAGTTTTGGAATGATATATCAGCCTCCCCTTCTCCTAACTTCTCATCGGCGTTAGGCCGACAATATGTTATCTTCAACCTTACTGTTGAATAGTAATCTGCAATTTTCTATTCTTCCACTAACTCTTAAATTTGTATCGCAAAGCCAGCATCGGTCATTAACATCCATCTGGTTCGCTCTGGTGGGGAATGGTTGTTGTATACAGCAGCACACGCAATTTCTGGTGAGCGTTGTAGTGTAGCTTACTTCACGATCGAGCTGGCGCATAACATACGTCACGGCCAAAACGTTAGCAATTGGGTGAAATCAGATCCAATCGTTTCAAACTTCTACAGAGTCCACGCATCCAGCTTGCAAACGTTCGTCAATAGCCGAGATCCCAGACCCTTGTAGAAGCGAAGCGTACCAAGGGGATGGCCAATGGCCAGGCGAGCACGTATTCAACAGTGGGGTTTATTTTTAGGTCTTTCCGACATTGCCCTTTGCATCTCGCGCAGGCCTGCCCCCTAGTGGAAGCTCGCGTACCACCTGTGGTACGTGTAGGGCCTACCACAGTTTGGGAATTCCTGGTTTTAATTTGGAGACCTGTGGAAATACTTGGTAACAGATATTGTTATGTTAATTCAGTTACTTATGAAGTGATACAGTTGCCTCTACATCCTAGATAACATTCACTGACTAGGCCTACGATGTAGGCCTTTGTTAATCATTCTAGGTATATGACACAGTTAATGGCAATATTGATGTATTAATGATGCTGGTCTCTTGTAGTTCCCCTGTCCTCCCTGCGTCTCTGAGTGTCACCACCGTGGCTGCTCTCAGCCATCATGTGGCAAGTGGCAGAGCAGTGCCAAGTCAAGTACTATACCAGGCTGGAGGAGTTTGTCTGTGTTGTTTTAGAGGTGCTGCCAGATCTCCTGAGTGCTAAGAAAAGGGCTGAACTACTTCTTGGTCTCAGAGCAAAGGTGGAAGAGAAGTGAGCATGTTGGGTGTTGCATTGCACTCTTGTCTATTTATTACTAATATACTAATAATTTTGTGGGAAACTTCCTTTCTAGAATGGTATACAATTTGGTATAATAACACATCTCTTACATATTCATTAAACAAATGCACCCAGAGAATTCAGAAGAAATCAGATAATGTAGAGGAAGGCTACATGACCAAAGCCTGGCATAAAGCATACATTTTCTGGTCCCATTTATTCATTCCATTTGACTAACAAACATTTATGTGTACAATATTGATTATGCCCTCTGTGGTAGATTTCAGGCAGTGATGTTTGAGACGATTGAACTCCCTAAAGTCACAAAGATCTTACCTTATTTTGCCATTACAGGTAGCTTCTTGATTTGATGAAGACCCCTTACACTTGGAGGATTCCCTAAAAATAGAACCAAAAGAACTTCAGAATTTGTTGCAATACGTCAAAAATGGACTTTTGGATCCAGGTTAGTACAAAACAAATAGAAAATGCCAACCACTGTGTATTATTTTATTCTATCAATCACAAGTGTGTAAAGATAGGGTATATTCTGGATTTAAAATTAGTTTATTAGTTGTCAATTAATAATTAGTTGTCAATTAATTATTAACATTTTAATTGTTCGGGTTGTTCCAGGATCCTCATCTTCATTCAGCCATCAAGCCAAATACTATTCTCTCCACACTGTCTGTGTCCATTACTTGGCCCGGTGAACAATTAGCTGACTCTGAGAAAAGTGTGTCATTGTCCAGTGACACCCAGCCTTCAGTCAATGAAGAAGATGGACAAAGAGCTGTGGATAAAAACATGGGCAGATAGATGATGAATGATGACGATCTAGGTGAAAATCTGGATGAAGAAGACATTCTGAGATGCTTAACCCTTAAAGGTATAGGTTTTTGAACATTCTAAGTTCCACAACAATTGAAGGTTCTAAAATTCTATGTTGAATTCAATGAACCCAGATATTCTTTAGAACGTTAATTTCCCAACATTCCCGTCACACCGGTGTGATGGTACTCCTTTAAGGGTTAAATGAAGATCCACAGAGAGACTCGCATGAAAAACATTTGAATGAACAGAAGGTGGAGATGACTGGACATAATGGTGAGATTGCTGTCAGAGTAATTTCTCAATGAAACCAATCCAATCATAAGTTGGCATTCTATTCCTGATGTTTACTGCCCAGAAGACATATTGGGCAGCCGTGGCCCACTGGTTAGCACTTCGGACCTGTAACCGGAGGGTTGCCGGTTTGAACCCCGACCAGTAGGCACGGCTGAAGTGCCTTTGAGCAAGGCACCTAACCCCTCACTGCTCCCCAAGCGCAGCTGTTAATGCAGGCAGCTCACTGCCCTGGGATTTGCTGTGTGTGTTTCACTAATTCACGGCTTGGGATAAATGCAGAGACCAAATTTCCCTCACAGGATCAAAAGAGTATATATACTTATATTCGTACTCGAGGCTTAAAATGAATAAACATGCAGGTTATACGAGTAATCAGGAGAGCACCAGCAGGAGTGAGAAGAGGGCCCCAACATCCACAGGAAGTGATACCGGAGGATCCTCACCAAACAGCAGCTCGCCGGGGACGGTCTCTCAGAGGACTGACACAGCTGTCAGCTGTCCACACTCCCATCCCAAAGAGAATTTACATGTCTCAGTCACTTTTGGGAGGAATCACTTGTGCAAAGTGTGTGGATTTGGGTTTGCAACTCTGTTGGATCTCAAACGGTATCAGACTATTCACCCAGAGATGCTCACGGTGCAGCGCCACCTCCTGTGCTCCTACTGTGTTGGTTCACGTTGGATTCCCACACACGTGTGCACACAGGGGAACGACCATACAGCTGTTCAGTCTGTGGGGGAGAGATTTACCCAGCATTCAATTCTGGCCTCGCACAGGCGATTGCACAGGGGAAAGACCCCACATGTGTTCTGTCTGTGGAAAAGGCTTTGTTACCTCAGGGGCTCTGATAGCTCATTTGCGGCTTCATACCGGAGAGCGCCCGCATAAGTGTGAGTTGTGTGGAAAAGCTTATAGGATGGCATGCCATCTGACTGTACACAAGAGATTCCACACAAAAGAGAGAGCCTATCCCTGTACTGTGTGTGACAAACGATTTAGCACACGTAACCTGCGGACGAGACACATACGTACACATACAGGGGAAAAACCCTATCGGTGTCAATTGTGTGAAAACAGATTTTCAACTTCAACCACTATGAAAATACATTAGCATGTGCATGGGTGAGCTAGTAAGCTGTCAGACATCAGAGTTTTTTTTTTAATAGTTTGCATTACTACGATAGTGCCACAAATCTCAGTCATGGGTATAACTTTTGTGACTAATATAAAAGCTTACTGAATTGTGTATCAAGCAAGCATTAAGATGAAAGCAAGCTGTATGTTTATAAGCAAGTGTTTCCTTCTGTGTCTGCTGTTAGTTTGTTTTCATGAACACAAAGTCACTTTGTCTTGTCAACAAGTTCCCATTCTTGGACGGTTACATTTAAGTATTCTAAAATGAACAATTCTGTTAAAATTGGTGATTATTCCTGTAATGACAATTGTATAAAAAAGATAAAGTAGAAATTAAAAAGACTTTGTATTGGGTTTGGGTAGCATTGGCACTGGGACATGTGTGGTGTATGTGAATGCACAGCATGTTCCATACGTGTGTATTATAGTCTCTCTTTAATAGGAATCGGCTCTAGAAATGGATTATTCATGAAAGTTCTTTACAGCCCCCACAGACTCCTTCTTAAATAAATACAGGTGCTTAACATATATTTCAAGCTAATTTTTGTTTTATTCTTGATTGATTATATCTTACAGCTCATGAAGCTACTGTCCGACTGAGGCCATCCAGGTCAAGCGATGCTTGCGAAATTCACACAGCATCGACTGTTCTCATCCCAACCATAGACTTAGGCCCCCGGGATGATATTTGATTAGTATTAGAACCGGCCCGCAGGCCACAGCCGCCGGCTGCTGTTTTGCACGCACCAATACTCTGTTCCCCACAATGCAACGGTAGCCCACGAACTCACTGCGGCGCCACAACTGGGCCTCGGCTTCATTATTATGACCGCCGCGCAGCGAAGCGGCGGTGATATAGGTTTAGTCATATTTTTTTTTTTTTTCTTTTTTCTTTTTCGCATGCCCAAATTTCCGCCAATGATTCCCGGGACACTGAAAGACTGGGGTACACGAAACTTGGTGGGCATGTAACCCCACATGGATAGCATGGAACCATCGTTTTCGTTTTGATCTGTAGCCCCCGCTGGACTGGACCCCCGAAAGGAGGGTAGGGCAGACACAGTTTTCTGTGAATATCTCAAAACCGTAGGGTTTAGGAGGACCATTTTTTTTTTGTATGTTGATCTCAAGGGGCCATGTCAACCCATTCCATAACCACTCATTTCATGTATAAGCCACCTAGTTAAACACAAAAAAAACTAAAAATGAGGTGTTGTAATTGAAGGTATCTGTGACCTAACATAGTCAAAACTGCACGAAATTAGAAGTGTAGGATCATTATGACACCCTCTGTATGCACGCCAAGTTTTGTGGAATTCCGTTCATGGGGGGCCACACAATAAATTAATTTATGTTACTATACACCAACTGGCCTGTAGGTGGCCGGAGACAGTTTTCTGTGAATATATCGAGAACCATAGGGCCTAGGAGGTCCACCTTTTTTATGTATGTTGGTCTTAAAGGGGCATGTCAACCCATCCCATTACCACTTATTGTATATGCCACCTAGTTAAAAATTAAAAAGCAAAAAATTAGGTGTTTTCATCACAATATCTCTGGCTGACAAGGTCAAAACTGCATGAAATTAAAAGTGTAGGATCATGTTTGCCTCCAGGGGTCATGTTAACCCATTTCATGTGCACACATGTGCACAAACAGATACACACACACATACATTCACAGTAATCATACGTATGACACATGCACAGGCACATACGCAGGCACACACACAAGCACACACAAGCACGCACACACACACACACACACACACACACACACTCACACACACACACCCCCACACACATAACATAACACAAACAATCAAGAATTTCTCAGAATTATGAACAGGCAAGATGGAGGTGGGGTTGTATAAAATTAATTTTACATGTGAAATCTATGAACTAATCATGTTTTGGTACTTGTTGTCTAGCAGATACCAGTGAGAATTGAGTGTGGATAATGCAATTTAGTGAGACAGTTAGAATCATATAGGCCTTTCAGCGTGATTTCTTTTTGTGGAAAAAATGTGCTGGACTGGGCGGCGGTCATATTTTGTACCGCTCTGCGGTACATCTAGTTCATCAGTATTCAGTCAGTGCAAATGTCAACTTTCAGCTACCCCCCTCCCCAGTGTTGTGCCTGAACGCGTTCATATTTTGAGCCAACGTGAACTGAACGTACTGTATTACTACTGCCTGATGAACGTTACTGTGAACTCGTTCATTCTGGTGTCTGTGAACGGCACGCTCTTTCAGTTTAACTTCATTGAATAGGGTACCAGATTTCTACAGAGCCTTCCACGCGAAAACCCGGCTAAAACACACCGTAAAAATTCCTTAATATGGCAGCATGCAGGTCACCATTTGTCAAACTATGGGCCGCGGTCCGCAGTCTGCAGAGTGAAATTAATCCCGGGCCATCGTCTGATAATTTGCTGCGCAATTGGCCAAGGAGCCGCGGACAGAAAAAGAAAACAAACATTTCTGCAATTAGTAGGAAATAGCCTACTTGTTAATTTGGTGTCATCAAACATAGAGGCATAGAATTAAGTGGTATGGGCGTTTATTCAATGCATGCGTGTGCACGTTGGTAGCAAAGCTAAGCTTCAACTTATTGAAAGGCTATTTAATTATGAAACGACTTAGAACGTCACGACGTGGATTTTTGCAACTTCCATAAAAAACAGAGCACAGACTATATAACACACTGTTTGGCATTAATATTAAAGTCAGCCAAAAGCTATTAATTAGTCTTAGTTAAAGATAGTTAAAGATCTCCAGATAGGGTTGCCACCTGTGTCTGACAAAAATCCTGGACATTTTGACCATCCAATCGACCTTTTTGTTTGTAAGCAACGGCGCCTTTCGCACATCTAACCCAAGATAAAAACCGTCCTTCTAAGCGACAATTGTATAGCTAAAATGAGTAAGAATGACAATTTCTAGTTTTTTGTTTAGTTAATTGCTTTATAGCAGACCTTTATTATTTTGTTATATTTTCAACAGTTTTTAGTTGTGGACACCTGGGGGCAGTATTGAGAAAAAAGGGGGAATATAAGGTTCTAGGTTCTGCTTTTTTGCTTATGTGGAATAAACTTTCCTTTCTCTGTCTCTCCTTGTCCCACACACTCTCCGTCTCCACCTTACCATTTCTAATGAACCTCCACGGTGCGTGCCCCCACCACCACCACCCATGTTATGCTACGTCATTTTTGTAGAGCCAATAAGGCTGTGCATACGTTTATTGACGTAGGCACACTTCAATTAAACTGAAATATACATTTTGCGCATCATGTACAAAAATCCGGGACATTCAGATCCCTATCTCCCATTCAGCAACCCTATCTCCAGATCAGTGATTTACGCATGATCTGATCCGCCAGAATTACATTTAAATGTAATTAAATACCATATAAATATTCTATCAGTGTATAATGCTTGCATGAGGGAAACATCCCAAAACAACGGCACCCATATAAATGCTGTTGTTTTGAGAAGTATCTCATGCAAGCATCATGCAACAATGCAACAACAATTAAACTATTGTATACTATAGGCCTAATTATATTTTACATTAGTAAAGCAGTATACTCTGATGTGCATATTTTCACAAACTTTTGTGAACAATCTTAGCACTTTAAACATTGACTGTTTTGAAGTGCATGTATAGCAATATAGTATAAAAAATAATAATAATTGTGATATCATTATGATAATTAGATGGGGGGTGGGAGGAGGGGTGGGTTCATGTAGGTGGGCCCTATGACCCCAAAGTATGCCTTGACTGGGCCTCAGGTCAAAGAAGTTTGAAAAAGGCTGATGTAGACGACAAAGCAGCAAGGAGGCATCATATGATCATTTAAACAAGTTTTATGACAAGGTCGGTGAGGATGGAAAAAATCGTACATTTCTGTGCAAACTTTGCCTGCACTTCAGTCACAGTCATTATTCATTTAATCATTAAATAATAGGCCTACACGTCTTGGTTCAATAGGTTACGTGCAGTCATTTTAATATGTTTTAATAAACATTGAACCAGTCCGGCCCCCGGCTTGTAGCAATTGTTTTTTTTTTTTGCCCTCTATGTATTTGACTTTGACATCCCTGACTTAGGCTATTCCGCTCCAGGTCCCTACTACGCACCCGAACCAGCAGGTTCAGAGGAAACTTATTCCCTACGGCTGTCACCCTACTGAACACTAACTCTGTGCATCGATGACAACCAACCAACTAAGAGCAAGTGAAGAGGGCAATGTGTAATGCACTTCAAGCATCATTTGATCAAAATAATTCAAACTGAATTAAAGATCGCATTGTCACTTGGCTACATTTAACTACACATTGCACAGTGTATTTTCAAATTGCATGAATAAGTTGCTCGGTGAATTGCCAACTACAGGTTAGAATGCATTGCCATTTTCTGCCAATACCATAGTAGTATCGGATCGAAAAGAAACTTAGTGGGATCATCTAATTTTTTGCCTCTTCCAAAAGGTGGCGGTAGCGCATTACAGCCATATGCCAACAATCACTGACCAAAGAAGAAGATTATTTTTTACTGTCTATGGTTGGTTGTGCCCAAGGTGGTGTGGTGTTTCTTTTACAATTAAAGGATGTGCCTGTTGCATAAACTATTAACAGATTATTGACACAATCCGTGCGGTAAGTTTGGTCGTTGATTATCTGTGGTATCAGAAATGTCTCTAAAATATGTCGCTCTATAGCCAGTTAGTGAACCTAGCAAGTTGGCTAGTAATCCGTCATCAGAGTCAATGACTCATTGTTGTTTTGATGTCATTGACATTGCTAGTCAATATGTAAGAGCAGTGTAGAGACTAAGTAATTATTTCAAGTAAGACTATGTTTATATCGAAGGTAAGCTGCTCACGACGAAGCCTGTTTACCAGTTGTTCGCCCAGTGTCCATGTCCATGATGCAGCGTTAGCATGCAAAGTATTTTCTGTGATGTAAAAGGCTGCAGTTCTTAAGTAGGCTACTGTTTATGGTGTCTTTTTTAGATTCATCTAGCTGAATACCACCGCAGTCATTTAACATGCCAGCTGGGGTGTCATGGCCGAGGTATCTGCGAATGTTAGGTGCTAGTATACTGTCCATGTTTGCAGGAGCGCAAGCGGTTCATCAATACTACAGACCAGACCTGGTATGCATTATCCAATGTTGTACTATTTATTGTACTACTATACTAACATTGTTGTACATGATGTGTGCAACATTAAACTTAATCTGTTTTTACGTTTCTCTTAAGACCATTCCTGACATCCCACCCAAGCCAGGCGAACTGAGGACTGAACTGCTGGGGCTAAAACCAGCAGACAATAACACTCAGAAACAATGACATTTTTTCTTGATAATTTTTACATGTATATATGTACAGTACATAGAACTCTAGGGAATGATTATGTATGTCATCATAGGCTACCTCTATTAAATAGATGCCAACTATTTGATTGTGCACATCAAGCTCTTTTGTTCATCTTCACAAAGCTTTTTAAAAAAGTTATATTCTGTTATTTTGTTGTCTTTGCTAAAATTTGTCACATATTCAATAGCCTAACTAATTGAGGTCATGATTTCTAATCCTCTATCCTTGCCCCATCATTTCTGTGTCCCACTGGTCAGGTAATCAGACTTGTGTCTGAAGAGTGGCCGGTTTCATCCCTGGCTGGTAGGAATATGGATGGGATGGGGGAGTAATTGACCAGTGCAATGTTGAAAAGTAACAACTCAAGGTATACAGTACATTGACAGATATTGGAGGAGAAGCAATATGATGATGTTTTTCAGTGGTCCACAGCCTACTGATGGTCTATGAAGGTGCTCCCTGGGCCAGAATCAGTTGAACATCTCTGGTCTATGCAATGTAAGCGACAGCTTAATCAATATTGGACTCTTGTGATGACACATGCACAAACAGGGTAGGCTACTCTTGTATTGTGAATGTTATACGTTACTGTCAGGTTTGAAGAATGAGAGTAGACTGCAAAAAACTACCTTACAGACCGTGTCTGATTCAGCAATAGAACCTTATTGATCAGATTCTCTCATCAGTGCGGAACGTGAATCTTGCTGTGTTGTAGCTGAAAGGAAAACATCAATCTTTTGTCTGAATATATGATGGCACACTTCATATCACCACAGAGATACATGTAGACCTTCATATTCAGTTAAATTGCATCTGAAACACTGAGAAATTCAGAACACCAATCTGAAATAAGCAATGCTCTGAATACAATACTGCGCAAACGTTTTAAACACATTTGAAACAATGCTGAGGGGTATTCCAAGTATGTGGTTTAGTGGCAAACCTAGGTAAGTTAACTAAAAGTAAGTTGGTAAACCTCCTACATGAGCCCTATGGCATTGTTTTGTTAGGAGAATGAAGCCATACAGCTCTCCTATCAGGAGGTTTACCACTTACTCAGAGTTAACTCAGAGTAAGTGGTAAACCTGATAGGAGAGCTGTATCAGTGCTGTGGCTTCATTCTCCTAACAAAACAATGCCATATCTAGGAGGTTTACCACTTACTCTTAGTTAACTTACCTAGGTTTGCCACTAAACCACGTACTTGGAATACCCCCCAGCTACCCTGGCAGAAGGATATCATTGTATAATATATCCTTAAAACTGTTGCACAGTAGGCCTACTGCACACATGAAACTTTAGATCAGTTGTGAACAGTAGCCTAGGCTACACCGTAAACTAAAGTTTTTTTTGGATTACAGTAAACCAAAGGTAAGAACGAGTAAAACATAACACTGGGCTCATTCGACTTCATGTAGCGCTGTGCAGATCTGGCTGAACGAGATAGATGCTGGACTTCTGTACAGTGTATTCAGTCATCATGCGCAGCCTGATCTGTGCAGCGCAAGGGCTATGTAAACGGGCTCTGACTGAGCCGTCAGAATCTGGCCAATCTGCTGCGCGATTGGCTTGGTAAATCCAGGAAATGACGTTTACAGTTTACGACTCTGGCCAGTAGCAGGGCTCTGGTTTGTGGTCGTAAGGTGAACAAAATTTTGACTGGTGCGTCCCGTCCTCTTTTTTACTGTCTATGGTCCCGTCAAGAACTTTTGAAGACCAATGTGATGTGGGATCCTGGGCAGTTATAGTAACAAGCAGGGCTGTCTATCTGAAGAATCATGCCGCCCTTGGCGCTCCCCCTTTTGAAGCTTTTTAGATACAATAATAAGGATAATTTGCAAAGGCTAGCAACATGGTGCTGTGCCTTACACACAGATGGTGGAATGTGGTCACTTGGTAGCAACAGATCCTCAAATAAGGCTAATTTAATGGTGGCGACATTTGATTCGGTGCCTTTAGCGCAGACTGCTCGCAAAGTCTGGGGACATTTGTTAGCACCAAACATGTGCTACAGCTCCATCAGCAGCGAGGAAAGGACGAATTGGTTGTGGTCAATATACAACGAAAATAAAACGCAGATAGAAGGTGAGTTTGAATGGTGGTTTTTGATGATGTTGTCAAACTTGATCTTATATTAAATAATAATGGCATTTGTGGCCTATAGTGGGCCGCCGTATATTCCTTGTTGGTGGAAGGTTACCGTGTCATGTGTTGTGTCTTGTGTGCTTTCTGTGGTGTCCATCATATCATGTCAACGTAATGGAAAAGTCATGTCTACACACATGACATCCTATGTGTGCTATTTCGTCTTGATGACTTCACTGCGACAGGGTTAGCCAGAAACTTTTGTTTACATTAAGAGTGTAATTGGGCGAGTGCAGAGTGAGTAGGCTACTCAAGTAGGCAATAATTTGTCAATTATTGTTAATGTGCATAACGTAGCCTACTGATGATGTATGAGTAGCAAATTACGAGGTGAAATGTTGTATTATGTGTTTGTTCATTGTTTTCAGCATTGGTCCCTGGTATGTTAAACAGTTCAGTGAATCCTGACACAATATTTGCCAACAATGAAATGAGCCTACAAGACATTGAGATCTATGGTTTTGACTATGACTACACTTTGGCATTTTACTCCAGTCACCTTCACACACTAATTTTCAATATTGCACGTGACATCCTCATTGAACAACACAGAGTAAGTATACCCTCTTCATCCTATTTATTTGTTAAAATGAAATGCATTCATTTTATGGCACCACATGTTTCCAAGCCTTTTCAAGACACAAATAAATATTATCTTTGCTAGGATGTGTCTGGTTTTCATTTAGCAATTCTATGTTTGTAGTGATATTCATGTGCTTTTGACTTTGTTCCAGTATCCTGAAGGATTACGGGAATATGAGTACATCCCCAACTTTGTGGTGAGAGGACTTCACTATGATGTGCAGAAGGTAAGTGGAATTTTCTTTCTCAGGTGATGTTTCTCCTATGACAGCAACTATTTTTTGTGTCCTGTATACCATCACCTCCGATTATGATTGAATGTATAAAGCTCCCTTAAATAGACCTGTTAGTTGTAAAAAGAATAGTGGGCTGGTGGTAGCACAGGGGTTAAGGAGCTGGGCTAGTATGTAGTAGCCTAAAACGTTGTAGTTTCAATTCCTGGCTTGCACCATTGTGCCCTTGATCAAGGCACTAAACTCTTAAGATGCTCCTGGGACAACGGCCCTTGTAATATAACTGACATATGTAAGTCGCTTTGGATAGAAAAAAAACTGTATTTTTTTTTTTTAAGAAAATCAAACATTTTTCATTGGAATAAACTAAGATTAAGAATCTTAATATAGTGAATGTTTGTAATGGTTGATTTTGAATGGAATACCAATACCTGCAATACTTAACTACAAAAGTTGTGTCCTTGAAGAAAACTAAAAGTCTGGAAAAAGTTTGGAATTAATCATGTGGAAAAGGGCAAGCGCCCTATGATTTAGAGAGCAATGAAACGGGCCTCCTCGGGGCTATTTCTATCCTAGTAAACATAGTCAATGTTTTTGATTGTCCTTTTAAATAACGTGGCACCTATCTAACCTTAAATAGAAATATGGGTCTTCCTGGAAAACTTGTCACTTTTTAGGTTTACAGTATACCTACCCAAGAAGTGTACTATATTATGTGATGTGCACTTAGTGGAACTGCTACATTTGAAACTGTAAAGTTAGCAATATAAGACTAATAATCTTATGGAACAGTTCAGCATCAGGTTTTGTTTTGTGTTAACACTGTTAAAGCTGCAATTACAATGTTCTAAACTAATTATTTGTATGATCTAGGCTTTACTAATGAAGATTGATGCATTTCATTACATCCAGTTGGGCACAGTGTACAGGTATATTGATATGATATCAAACTGAAATTTACTACTGTGTTATGTGGTGTGTAAAGAATATATTTAAACCCTATTGACAATGATGGTGGTGGTGTAGCTTGGAGTGACTAACTACCTATGCGTTCACAGCGTTATTGAGCAGTAGCTGTAGTGCCATGTGTGTATTTGTTTTTCAGGGGCCTTCACCCAGTGCCAGATAAAGAAGTTATCGCAATGTATGAAGGTTCCCATGTGCCTCTGGAAATCATGAGTGATTTCTATGGCAAGGTGAGATGTTGGGTCAAGTTGGCTCAGAGGTTCTGGTTGGTTATGTTGGTGTTGGTTAAATCAGTGCCCTTTTATGCATGAAGTGTAACAATGCAATGTACGGTGGTTATATGATGTTGTCAAACTTGATCAAAGTTGTTTATAATAAGTTGACGTATGTCATTTCTTATACTTTATTTTGTAAATATAAACTGATTGCAAACCAATAGCCAAGACAGAAGTCCTAGAGGGCAAATGTTTTCTTAATGGATATTCACTCTCGTGTGAACTGTTTGCCTCCTGTTGAAATTCTAAACCACATTAAATTGCTGCTGCTTCCCTCTCTTCTCTCCTTACTAGAGCTCTCATGGCCATACCATGAAACAGTTCATGGACATTTTCTCCCTGCCCGAGATGAATCTTCTGTGTTGTGTTAATGATTACTTCATGAAGCATAACATCGATTATGAACCAGTTCATCTATACAAAGATGTGAAGGTACAGTAGTGATTATTATTGCATTGCAGTATGTTTAAAGGTGCTCTAAGCGATGCTGGGTAACGTCACTTCTGTTGACTTTCAAACAAAACAGAGAGCTAGCTCGCTACTTCCTCCCCCTCCCTCCCGTGCTGCTCCTGTGCAATTGAAACTCTCCTAAACGCGCATCTCTTCTGGGATTTGCTGGAACAGTTTGTTATGTTTTTATGGCCTAGGTTTGCCCAGGTTGTTTTTGTTGCCGTTTTGGAGCCTGGGCTGTCCACAGAGATCCCTTTTTTTTTTTTACAGTGTATTCAGGACACAGACAGCTAGCGGTTGGTTAGGTGATGTTTTGTTTGTAGTAAGTGACATAAGATGTTTTAGCCTAAAAAACGCGTGGCATCGCTTAGAGCACCTTTAATGTTGATGCTAACTGTTAACTGTAGCCTGTATTTATGAAATATTCAGATGCATTAACTTTAGATGATTCCCACAGTCTGTCAAGTGACAAATGACATTTCACTGGCTGCTTGGGGTCATACAAGGTAGTGCAGAATGTAATTTAGGGAGGGCTGGTCGGACGGCACCATCTGTCGGGCCCCTGGTGGTTATCAACTGTCTATAGGTCAGATGGGGTATGGGGTACAGTCAGTGGGATGAGCATTTGTATTTAGTGGCCTAAAATACTAAATTGATTTGCAAATGAGGCAGTGTTTCCTTGTTGTTGTTATAGGATTATTAACAAATTATTATTTATTGTATATATTGTTTATTGTATTTATTGTATTTATTGATTATTAATTATTAATTATTGTTTGTCATTGTTTTGTACCTTTCCCTCTAACAACAGACTGTTCTTTTTATTATGATTATTTATCTCTTGTTCTCTAGGAGGCCATAGGAGACGTCCATGTGAAGGGTATCATGTATCGAGCAGTTGAGGCTGATATTGGTAAGACTGCATTAAGACTTTTAAATAAAAGTAATTGAGTCACAGCATATTACATTTTAGCAATTCAGTGCACTCATGAGGAAACACAGCTAGGTCACGTCTCTCCTCTTGACATTGTTTCCCGGAAAGCAAACTGTTTTGATATTTATTTCTCCAAAGCAAATGACTAATTTGTCCTGTGATCTTTCTTTGATCTATGTTTTGTAGATAAGTATATCTGTTATGGTGAGCAGACCCATGCTGTGTTGCGAAAACTGTTTGAAAATGGGAAGAAAATGTTCTTGGTCACCAACAGTCCATTTGACTTCGTGTAAGTAAACGTGTCTGGTTTTTGGGTATGATAAGATATTCTTGCCTTAGGTGATTAATTATATCAGTCTTTCTCCTTTGTTGTGCGTCATTAATTGACAGTGATCGAGGGATGAACTACATCGTGGGGAAGGACTGGAGAGATCTCTTTGATGTTGTCATAGTGCAGGCGGACAAGCCTGGCTTCTTTAACGACAGGAGAAGGTATGTTTAGGTTTATGGAATTTTGTCCAAACCAACTTACAGTATATAAACATTATATTATTAATTCAAAATAATAGTTTCAAATAATGTCCAAAAGCCTACATAAGTATAATAATGTTAACAATTTTCACCCCAGGATTACATCAATTCTGGATAAAAATGAGTCATGAAGGCTCACAGAAAGGCTTTAGTCTATTTAATAAACATACTTAACTTAATAATTACTTTGCCCACCACAAAAACTGCATTGCACAAATAAATAGGGCCAAGCATGTTAGCTTGTATTGTG
Source organism: Alosa alosa (assembly GCF_017589495.1). Lineage (NCBI taxonomy): Eukaryota > Metazoa > Chordata > Actinopteri > Clupeiformes > Clupeidae > Alosa > Alosa alosa. Next base: position 23,741,717 of record NC_063199.1, read on the forward strand.
TCTGTTTGTTTGAAGGCCATTTAGACGTGTTACTGATAAAGGAGTGCTGCTGTGGGACAGGATTCATCGCCTGGAGAAAGGACAGATTTATAAACAGGTACTAAAACCGTTATAAATTCAATGGAAAGTGAACTTACTGTGTTTTTGATGTACAGTACTAAATGCGCACATAGTCATTGGCATGCATTTAATCATATGCTTAAATTATATATATATTTATTGATCTGTACTTACTATAAATACTGTATCATGGCAGGTTTGGGTGTGTGGGTTTAATGTAATGTTTTCCTTTTGAAGGGAAATCTGTATGAGTTCCTTAGACTCACAGGTTGGAGGGGCTCTAAGGTGCTGTATTTTGGTGACCACATATACAGTGACCTGGCGGTAAGAAATTTAAGATATATGTGAATAAATGAATCCATGTAAATGTAAATCTGTTGTTTCCCATGTTCACCCACACCTGTGTGAAGGGGAAGGTCAGTGATTCCAACTAAGCATGGCATCTCTGCCCTCTCAGGACCTGACTCTCAAGCACGGCTGGCGGACGGGGGCCATCATCCCAGAGCTGCGCAAGGAGATCAAGAAGATGAACACGGAGAAGTACGTCCACAACATGACGTGGCTCCAGGCCCTCACCGGATTAGTGGAGCGCATGCAGGTCGGACGGTCACTTCTTATACGCATTCTTATATCTTAATCAGTTGTTATCCAAAGGAACTTAATAGAACATACATTATGCAATTTATTATAAGGGTCAGTCACCCCGGAGCAACTCGGGGTTAGGTGCCTTGCTCACGGCTTGTTTGCCGTATACTGCTTCTTAAATGGCTTTGAACATTTTTTTTGACAGGTGCACCGAGATCCAGCATCTCAGGCAGTAGTTCAAGAATGGATCAAAGAGAGGGAGCACTTAAGGTAAACCAGACTGCACCACTCAACCTCTAACATACAAAGACCCCTAACAATTTATCAGCTTTGTGCAATATTGAATCAAAGTGGCATGGGATTTATGTTTGATTGATCCTGGCAGATCCCAAACCAAGGACATCTTCAACGCTCAGTTTGGGAGTCTCTTCCGCACCTACCACAACCCCACATATTTCTCCCGTCGCCTCTCGCGCTTCGCGGACATCTACATGCCGTCCCTCAGCTGTCTGCTCAACTACGACCTCCAGCACACGTTCTTCCCCAGACGCACTCCGCTGCAGCACGAGTCCCCCCTGTGGCCAGAGCAGGGCAGTGCAGGCGTTCCGTGCACTCCGCCCCCATCGTAGAGATCAAACGGACTGAGCACACCTCCCACATGCTAATCCCTGATTGGCATATTGCACCATGACTTTTTGGTCAGGTATGTTACCGTTGGAAAAGAAGCACTCTGTGATGTTAGCACTAAAGGGAACGTCTTTATTTTTTTAATAATAAGCAAAAAAGTCCAGAATATTGGCTTTGCACATTTGCTCGTCATATTTAATCTGACATTGTTAAGGCCAGTTTCTATATGTCAGTCTGTATTCACCGTTTAGCAGAAGTCATTGGTGCATGTTGAATTCTACACAGCCCTTATGGAAATAACAGATACAATTTATATTGTAGTAGCATGTCATTTTTAGGTTGGGGAAAAAAGAATAGTCTCTAATGTTATATGACTGGAACTTACATTTAACTTCTTACGTACTACATGGATTTCCTTTCTTGTTCAATGCAGGCATAAAAAAATGGAACTAATTCAGAATGGGAACACAGGATAAAGTTTGTGTAGTGTCAGAATGTACTACTAACTTGCCTTTGTGTCTGTGGTATCTGTGTTTGGAAATAAGGGAAGACTTGAAATCCTGTTAAGTCACTCAGGACTCCAGGGCTCATCTCTCTGTAATGCTGCTTAAGACCAAGCAGCCTGTAATGGAAGATGACTGGATCACTGCTGATGTGATTGTGTACAAGCCATTTGACCTTTTCCTCTGTAAATGCCTTATGCTCTCACAGAAACTGCACCCATTGCGTCTTGAGCATTGTAATAACCTATATATTTAACATTTAGTAATTTAGCTGATGCTTTTATTCAAAGCTTCTTCTGCAATCAAATCTTAAGCTCATCTGCATAGAGCTTTTGCTTCGGTGTCACATGTCACTGGATCACATTACACTCTTCTTATACATGAGTAAGGCCTACTACCTATTTTTATAGAATAGTTTTATTTCTAGAGTGCTGAAGTGGTGTGAATGTGTGTGTTTGTGTCTGTGTTTGTGGCAAAGGTTTCCATTTAAATGGATTACAGTTTCTCGCCCAGGAATTATGAATAAATAATATTGATTCTGAAATGCAGAGATGAGAAGTTCATGTGGAGCTCTATACAGAGGTGAGAGTAGGTATTAATAAAGGCTTGATTTGCAGCTGTAGTATGACTTATAGCAATGTTGTAAATACATGAACATCTCATGTACAGAGACTTTTGCTGTTTTGAACCAAAGTGTGTTACTGTAAAATCTGTTCTATTTATTTAGTGACGGGACTTGCACTGAATGTGGTCTGTTCAAACATCTTGCACATGAGTAAACCAGTATCTCAGTAAGCAATACGATTATACTAGACATAAGTCATGGTGTAGGAATCATGTTTTATTGAGACTGGGAAGAATTCTCTCAGGATATAAAACAGTTGGCAGTCCAGCAAATGTATTGTTTTTAGTGGAATTTAATATTGAAACTGAATGATAACTTCTGTACTCTATTTTACTTCAGAATGTAACTGGTCCTTCGTTGTATATTAAAACTAGTTTTGTTCTCAGTCAAAAATGTGAAACAGTTGTGTTGTTTATCACTTACGATCAAAATATACCACTTTTTACATGAACAACTGAAATATTACTTGTGAGATGTGTTATAGTTATGAACATTCATATGTGTGACAATAAACACTTGCTTCAGAGAAACAGAACATGCAGCTGAGATTAATTCATAGTAAACCCCAAAGCTACTTTGTCAAATTGGAAAGTAATCAATCAGATAGCACATAAGTGGAACCATGACAATCCTGTCAAAGACAAATCTGAGCCTTCCCCCTTCTTGGGAATTAAATATGGATAATAATCAGATCACTAGCCTTGAGCAGAGCAGACACACTGATGAGGAAGCCTAGTTCAGAGCCTAGCTGATTCACTGGTGAATGAATCCAAGATGAAGAGCAACTTCACCCCGGCAGACATGGACCTGTGGACTGAGGCTCCGGAAGCGCCCACCATTTTCCCCCGGGTGGGCTACAGCGTTCTCTCTTTCCTCATGTTCATCAACACGCTGTTATCGGTCTTCAACAACACACTGGTGATATCGGTGATGCTGAAGAACCCTCAGATCGTCAACGCTATGAACGTCATCATCCTGAGCCTGGCCACGTCTGACCTTATGATTGCTTGCTGTGGCTCTGCCATTGTGACACTCACCAACTACAAAGGCTACTTCTTCTTGGGGAAGGAATTTTGCATATTTCAAGGATTTGCGGTGAACTATTTTGGTAAGTTGCCCAAGTGTTTGTATTTTGTTTTGCAGGGCTCTGTACTGTACCTGTAGTCATAGAAATGCTAGTTTGTGTGGAAGGTGAGAGAAGTTGTTATTGTTATTATCAGTGTACTGGTAACATTAAGCTTCACACTGACTTCTTCATCTTGTCTATAAAAGACATTAGTCTCATTACACCTGTGGTATCCTCTGAAAACCCCTTTGAATTGGTGTCACAATATCACATCACCTCCTTAACACTTTAATGTCTTTTTCATCAACTTCTATTAGAAAGACATCATGCTCCTAACTTGAAAGTTCATTTCCATTAGCACATCACTACACACATTCACATGTATTCATTTAGCAGATGCTTCTATCCAAAGCGACTTATGTCAGTTACATTTCAAGGGACTATTGTCCCGGAGCAACCTGAAGTTAAGTGCCTTTGCTCAAGGGCACAACAGTAGAAGTTGGGAATTGAACCCACAACTTTTCAGGCTACAACATGCTAGCCCTGCTCCTTAACCACAACACTACACACACCTGTGTTGTTGCAGGTCTGGTTTCCCTGTGCACGTTGACGCTGCTGGCGTATGAGCGGTACCGGGTGGTATGCAAGCCCATGGCTGGCTTCAAGCTGAACGTGCGGCGCAGCTGCCAGGGCCTCATGTTTGCGTGGGTCTACTGCCTGTTCTGGGCCGTGGCGCCGCTGATGGGCTGGAGTTCGTACGGCCCCGAGGGCGTGCAGACGTCCTGCTCGCTGGCCTGGGAGGAGCGGTCCTGGAGCAACTACAGCTACCTTGTCCTCTACACCTTACTCTGCTTCCTGTTGCCAACCGGCATTATCATTTACTGCTACAGCAAAGTCCTCATCAGCATGAGACAGGTGCCTCTCTTCTGTGAAAACTGCACATGAAATGGTTCTGATTCAGTTGACACCGGGTATTCAGTTGTACTCACTAGATTGGTTCACCTTACAATAAGAAAGATTTTTCACATGTATGTAGGCTTGTTGGCTTTTGAGTCTTGCTATAACTGCTTTGATTTTGTGTGCACGATGCATGTTATATCCCAGGAAACCTAATGACACGGTTGTAATTGTGACTGTAGATGTGATGTCATGACGTGAATGTCTTCACTCTCCAGCTGAACAGGAGTGTGGAGCTGCAGGGAGGCCGATCGAGCCTGGAGGAAAATGAGCGTGCCGGTCGCATGGTCTTGGCCATGATTGTGGCCTTCTTTATCTGCTGGCTGCCTTACACTGCTCTGTCTGTGGTGGTGGTGGTGGACCCAGAGCTGGAGATCCCTCCACTGCTCGCCACCATGCCCATGTACTTCGCCAAGACCAGCCCTGTCTACAACCCCATCATCTATTTTCTATCAAACAAACAGGTGGGACAAGATCTCTTCCTCAATGTTCTTCTCTTTCTCTCTCATTCACACATTCACTCACTCTTTGACACAAGCACACACACACACACACACACACACTGGGATTAGAATCACTATTAACATGCTTAACCAACTGAACCCGACCTCCTGCTGTGTGTGTGTGTCATCTGCAGTTCCGTGACTGTGCCCTGGAGGTTCTCTCGTGCGGCCGCTACATCCCCCGTGGCACCAAGACCGGCAGCCTCATGATGGCGTCCCTCCAGCGCAGCCAGATCACCAGCATTCCAAGTAGAATCCAGCCCGTCTGACCACAGTTCCATATCAGAACTCAGAACTTCACCATATATCCTGTAGCATGTTCCCATTTCCAGTGCACAGATAAAGTGTCTGTGGAGGATAGGGCTGATCCAAGGAAAAAATCTTTTATCACAATGTTTTGTTGTTGTTTTCTTTTGTAAATAAAAATCAGTTTGTGTACTAAACCATGATTGGTAGATGTTTGATGGAAAAAAAGGTTAGAGGTTAACAGCTGGAGTGGGCCTGTGTAAAGCCTGCTGCTCCTACTCATCCCATTACTGCGGATGACATGGGGACCAAAGAAACCCTTTAGTTAGTGGTCTGGCTAGTGTTTAAAGGCCTGAACCTTTGCCATGTTTTTTTATAACACTTTGTCCATTCAGTAGCCCATGCATTTGGGATGAATATTTTGATGATATTTGATTTTCCAACATAATAGTGCACCGTACAGGTATAAGTGTGCTTTGTAGAGAATGGTAATTTGATCTTTTTGACTGATTTCACAGCATTGTATTAATTGTTGAATTCTTGTTCCTTGCATATTCTTGTATTTCAATTAAATACATTGTGTACCTGTTACACACAACACATCAACCAGAAAGCTAATGTATGAAATGAAAGTACAGTATTAATCAAACATTTATTTTATTTCAACAAATATTTTAGGTGAATAATGGTTTGTATATGGATATACATGTGGAGCGGTGGGTTATCTAACCGCCCAGCTCAAACTAAATAATTGGTGTTGAAAATAACACAACTTACAGTACATGGAAAACACATCTGTGTCCAGATAGGGACAACACATTCGTTTAAGAGTGTGGAAGTGGAAGACGTAACCAAGAAGTCTTTATTGTGTAAGATGCAACTCATTCCCGAAGGAAAAGAGAACATCCAATTAAATTCACCCCATTCCGAGATAATTGCTATTATATCAGCAAGTACATACAAGACCGGGACCAAACTTACGAAATTCTCGAGGAGTTCCCAGGTGGTCTCCATTGCGCAACGGGGTGTTAATTGAAGAAGCTGTCACATCCATGTCAGAAACATGTGTGCTCTGTTCCTGTGCTCCCACTACTTGTGACTAACAAAATATTATCCATGTGATGGGTGTCATCGCCGTGTGGTCTCTTATTCTTTTAACCTGAAATGCAAGGAAACGTTTCACATGTACTGGGATATTTAAACATATCTGTACGCGCAAACTACGTTGATTTAGTTCTGACGGTATCCAGTTGCGCGTTATTGTTCTTCACTCTATTCGTTGGATTTGCAGCAAATTTGTTCGTGGCATGGGCAGTGCATAACCAAAAGTCTCTACAAACAGCCAACAATGCATTGTTGGTGAATCTCGCGGTGATAGACTTTTTACGTTGCGTTATCGACTGTCCGTTAATATTGGCCATTTTTTCTAAATGGAGAACGCATCGATAAAATTGGATTTTCATTGTGCAACGCACAGTTTGCCTCCTTCGCCATCACCTGTTGCGTCCAACTGCTTACTTTGGCTAGCATCAGTGCAGAGCGATACCAAGCTATAGCACACCCTTTTAAAACAACTGAGCGGCGAAAGCGGGTCAGGGTATGGATTCCTTCAACTTGGATAGTGGCAATTATTGTATCTATTATTTGCTCAATATTTGTGAGGGACTCTCCGGTGTATGTGAGGTGCAAAGGACTGGATGTAAAAGAACTCCCGTCGTACGAGACATTTGGAATGTATATTTTGATCCCACTGTGGGCTGCTTGTCTGGTGGTCATCACTGGATTCTATTCTCGCATCTTTATACTCGTGAAAGCCCATAGCAGAAAAATATTTGACAAAGGCACGACTCTTGATGACATAAACAGCAAAGCAAAGAGCACTGATGCGACTAAAGTGGACGACAGCACGATAAAGGATATTGTTAAAATGGTACCTGACGTTACTGTCAAGACGGATGTTTCTCGTGCGCAAGAGAAACGTGCTTTTACAGCCAACATTCTGGCAAGTGGTGGACACACTGTGTCCGCGCCCCTACAAGCAGCCGACCAGAATTTAACTTTAGACAAACATCTTCCAGAAACAAACAACACCACCAGAGTTCTCGCCGATACCAATAATTCGACACAACATGCGTCCCCTTCACAGAGCAGAACACTTGTACTGATAGACCTTGAGAAACGCGAGGTCGACAGCACACCCCACCCACAACCTTTGACCGCGCCCGGGACAGCTACTTTGGAGTCAGCTGAGGAAAAGCAACCTGGCACACAAACAGCACCCGTTCCGCCTGAACCTGAAGAAGATATAGCAGGTGCCGTCTGCATGATGCCACCGCGCTTTAACGCAGACAGGGCGAAGACAAATAAGGAAAACAAATTGGCAAAACGTTCGGGTTACATCATTCTTACTTTCATCATACTTTGGACACCTTTCATCTCGATGGTCCTTGGCAATTACGTTATCGGCTGGTCCAGTTCCACAAGAGTAAGTATTTATCTCCTTAGAAGGCCAGCAGACCTCTTTGTGGCCTAGGTAGGCCTACGTAGCCGGCCAGCCATGACGCAGAGTAATTGTTTGGCTAGTCATTCTTGGTCAGAATTGAATTTGAATGAAAGAGGGCGTATTTCAGTCAGCTAACTTGTAACATAATTTTGTTAGACACGATAGCCTACATCATGTTAATCAATGTAGGCTATTATCAAAAAGGCAATCAATATTCTAATTCATTAGGTTACACATAAGGGGACTTTGAAATTATATAACAAATAGGCGTATCTCTAAAAAGTAGAATATCACTGAAAAGTATTTTTTTCATTGTTTATGTCAAAAAGTAAAACTTTCATATACAGTATTCTAGATTAATTACACATAAAGTGAAATATTTCAGGCCTTTTTTGTTGTTTTAATCTTGATGATTAGAGCTTACAGCTCATCAAAATAAAATAAAAACATCTGCATATCAAAATATTAAAATAAAGAGTTTATAATACAGAAATGCCTTCTGAAAAGTCATTCAAATCTGACTTATCTGAATGAATGCACTCAACAGTTGGTCAGGGCCACCAGAGGAGGAACAGCCAGTCTCATACCCGAGCAGCACTCACTACAAATTGCTTGTGGCTGAAATGCTAAATGTATTTGCAAGAGAACTTGGGACCACTGAGCAATGATCTAGTTATTTTTTTTCTCCTTAGCCCTGGTAAGACCCTTCTAACATTGTCTCTAGTTCAGGAGTGGTTTGGCAAAAGGAATGCAAGACTTGTATCCCATTTTCTTGGATATGTCTGTATGTAGTGGCTCTTGATGCACTGAATCCAGCCTCAATCCACTTCTTGTGACGTTCCCACAAGTTTCTGAATATAGGTTTGCTTGACAATCCTCTCATGGTTAAAGTGACCCCTGTTGCTAAACGTTTTCTTACACATTTCCCTTCCAGTCAACTTTCCATTTAGCCTAGAAATCTAGACGCACCCTAGCGGCAGAAAATTACATTTGCTTCCAGGGCTAGTCTAGCAACTCTCCATTGGCTTGTGAGCTCGAAAAATTAAACCAATCAAATCGTGTATAGAGTCGTTAGGCGGGCTTAACATAATGATTGATGGCAGAGTTGCAACGGTTTGGCTTGAATTCCCTGCTACTTGAAAACAAAGAAGATGGATGTTGCTGTTGGCCAACAGTGTGACACGAGTTAAGCTTGTTTTAAGATGGCAAAAGTTTGAACTAGCCAACTAGCTCCGCTGGTGGGAAAACGCATGGGACTCAGCTGTCCCTATTATGTGCAGAGGGAATTTGAAAGACAACCGATTATCCCGCCCCTCGGACTGAGCACTGCGAACGGTGAGTGCCCAGACCCTACATTTTAATGTGGGTCTGGCTCGTCAGGCTACTTTCCATTAATATATGTTTTGATACAGCACTCTTAGAACAGCCGGCCCTTTCAGCAATAACCTTCTGTGGCTTACCCTCCTCGTGGGGGGTGTCAGAGAGTGTCTTCTGGACAACTGTCAAGTCTTTTCCATGATTGTGGGTGTGAGTACTGAATCAGACCGAGAGATTAAAGGCTTGGGAAACTAAAAAGAAAAAAGAAAAAACAAAAGGCTTGAAATATTTCACTTTATGTAATGAATCTAAAATACATTAAAGTTTAACTTTTTTTAAATTAATTATGTCAAAAAGTGAACTTTTCCACAATATATCTTTTTAGATGCGCCTATTAAAAAATCAAGAGTCAACATGTATGTTTAACATGTTAATAGAATGATAATGAGTTCAAACAGATGCATAAAATATAATAAAAATGGAATAATATAAGTTGTGTAAAAAAGTAAGACAATACATTAACATTTAAGAATTATTTGCATTTTGTGTATGCATTGTTTCACAACTTCACAACTGTATATTTCAGATGGAGATAGCACTGGAGTTGAAGATATTTACTATCTCTCTGGTCTGCATGACATCTGTCACCAATCCAATAACTTATGCTGTTGTAAATCCACAGTTTCGCACAGAATTTTATAGTCTTAGATCTAAATTTAAGTCAATGTGTTCAGCAAAATAACAATAACAACAAACACATTTTTTTATGATTATGATGCATCTTCTTGTACTTATATGACATTGCTTGCATTAGTGAATTAAGTGGGACCTACAGGCCCAGTTATCCCGATTTTGCCCTGGTGAACTCCCCACACCTCACAAGTGTTGATTAAAGCCTGGAGGTTTTCTGTGTTTTGGAATCCTCCTGAGCGTTCCAAGCCCAATCAAGCCTCACAATTCTTCTGGATTGCACACAAGATTAAATGCAAACCTGCAAAGCCATTTCCTCAGCACTAGATTACAAAGGCTCCTTTGGAAATAGTGGTGGATTATAATGCATTTTTTTCTACATCACTTGTCATTTGGCTGACATTCTTAGCCAGAGGGACATACAGCAAACTGACAGCAAGGACAGTCCCCCTGGAGCAAGTTGAGGTTAAGATTGAGACAACACACATTAAGGGTGAGCTGGAGATTGAACCCAGCACTTGACAGACCTACAGACCAGCTGATAAAACAACAAGCCCTAAGAATTTATCAGATTTAAAGGATTTATCAGATTAAAGAAAATCCATCATAAGGAATTGTATTTAATACATATTTAAGAAACACATCTATTATAATTCTAAAAGATAAGTAGGATGAGTTTTTTTTTCAATTGTCTGAGGAAAAATTATGTATAATCTTCCATTAATGTTTGTTTATAATGAAAAGGCAATCTTCTCCTTTAGCTGTGTATGTGACATTGGATTGAAAATTTAGGAACATCAAAGTAATTAACAGTGGTGTATGTCATTAGAAATAAAGTTATTTCAGAGTGTGTGGTGTGACGTCCCTGTGTGATTTGTGTCTGTTCTTGCTTCAGTTTTCTCTCTCTGTCTGTTTGGCTTTCAGACCATCCTGTGGGTGGATGACGCTTAATTGCTTGTTTTCCTGTGGCAGTGTGATTGGGGCCCCGCCATGTAAAAGGGCATCATTATGTCATGCTGGGGGATTGCGCACTTTTGGGAGATAGACTGTGGGGCCCTCTGTGTCCTGTCCATGTTATCACCGTCACAGAGCTGAGAGTCTGAGAGGAAGGGCCCGCTTCCTTGGCCTTGTTTTTGGACTTTGTTATTGGAGCCTTCATCTCTTAATCATTCTTCTTTTTTCTATTTTATTGTACAATACATACTTTAAACATTTACCATGGTCTTCTTGATTTATGTTCCTGATCCCTAGACAGGAACATGACATTGGTATGACTATGGCCAGAAAAGTCTTCTAGGATGTTCCTAGAGAAGGAACTGAAGTCAGACACTGAGACAAAGTGATTGCATTCACATTCCATGTAGGGCCCTGTATTTTGAACCCTGTCACTTGTACATTTATAGCAGTGAGTCGATAATAAGGCTTGTGAAAGCTATAATAATGCGTTCCAGTGTCCACATGCAAATGTTTTTGAAAACACCACCTGTGTGTCTATAACTGCTTTCAGACATAAGTGTAAGTCCGCAAGTTCTGCGCATATCAAGATGTTGGGCCTTATATCTGAACAACATATCCCGACATTTGGAACTCCAAACTTATGCGGTTCTTAACACTAGTCACCTCCAAGTATTTTCGACAAACATTATGCAAATGAGCACAGATCTGAACGAAGCGATAAACATGCGGGTAGGATTCACTCAGTGGCGTTAAGCATGGGCATTGAGGCTTTTTTCTTTTTTTTCCTTAGCCCCAAGATCTCTCACAACATTTATTTAAAAAAAAAAACAAATAACGCAGAATCTATTTATAGTTTGCATCCGATCTTGCATTAAAACCTTGATATGAGATGGAACTATTTATCAAACATCCAAGCAGGACACGGGTGTCCTCTCACTCTCCTTCATGCAGCAGATCTAACTTGAACGTTGCCTTACCCTAAAATATAATTTGGAATCTATAGGCTATTAGAGCACGCACAAGAGAGAGAGAGAGAGAGCGCGCTCCTATGTTTGTCATGTCATAATGAGTTACAAATGTCAACAGCTAATGTGAATTCAGCCACGCTAGCTGATTGAAACTTTCCTCTTTTGGTGAGACCAGTAGTGTGACACATAAGCAGATCAGAAGTCTTGGATGCAATGCACAGACTCATACAAATGATAACGGTTTAGTAAGGCTTAGTTTATGTTCAACAAAACAAAACAACAGACTGGCCCTCATACAGTACAAACATATCATGTCATATTCTCTTTGAAGAACATAATTGATACATTTAGTCAATATAATAAAATAAAACACACAAGTCAAATGACAGTTATGCAGTTGATGCGCTCTACCTTACAATTATGCAATTGATGATGCACTTGGAATGTGTCAGATAAAGGGTTTGCTCATGATGATTATTTAATTTCCTCGTCCCTCTCGTACTTTTGAAATCAACAACATATTTAAAACAACATAAAATACAGTACAGAAAAACAAACCAAAATGGTACATACAGTATACAGAATCTCAAAAGATATTAGAAATATCTGTCAATGAAGTGCAAACAAAGTCAAACTTTAAGGAGTAGGGATGATTCTGCAGAGACATTTTGGACCATCCATTTGTGCTTTTCAAGCAAGTTACTGTAACAGCGCTTTTGTTCTACTGTAAGTGACCTCATCGATCAGCAGCCTGCAGGGGAAGGTGCAAAGTAATACGTGGCCAACAGTATGAGATACACCACCACCAGAGAAGTACCTGCAGAGATCAATGAATCAAATCAATCAGCCAATCAATAAACCAATAAATCAATCAATTAGTAACACTTTATTTTAATGTGTCGCTGTTACAATATACCTACCTAATTAGGTACAGTGATACAACCTGTGTAACAACATGTACTATCAGGTACTATCATTGTACTTGCATTATGTATTTGTGGGTACCTACATATAATTGTTACATTGTAATACTGAGTGCTTTTACAAAACTTTGCCAATTTGCCTAAATTTTCATCAGAGGCAAAGAGCTGACCCGAGACCTGCTGGATGGGGTAAATCAGGTCATGATAGATTTGATATACAAACCATTCTTAGCTCCAGTCAAGGCCTCATTGTCTTCAGTGTACATGTAACAGCTGTGCTGCTACAACCTTGTTACTCTTTGATACAGTGGAATAAACCTATTAAGTGTACCAGTTAATTACTTACATGTACATATGACATGTATGTTGTGTCTTCAATGTCTTGGAACAGGTCTACTAATTCACTACATAGTACGTATATCAACTATGTTGGTACTCACTTATTGCTCTTTGATACAGTGGCATAAACCCATTAAAGTGAAGTGTACCAGGTAAGTACTTACATGTATGTTGTGTCATTGGTGTCTAAACATTTTGTTTACTATTTTCTGGAAATTTTCTTGGGTGACAACACCAAAAACAATTATTTTCATATACGAAGGTCGCCTGTACAGTTCTTATTTCATGAAGTAACACAGTTGGTCTGTTTATGCCCCTGTATTAGCACATTTCAAGATTTGAGAATGAGGACATACATGTAATATGGATGTATACTTATCTGGTACACTTTATTTTAATGGATTTGTTCCACTGTATTAAAGAGTATTTAGTGTGTACCAACACAGTTGATACATGTACTGTGTGGTGTAACAACAGACACGTTTTAACACATCAATTACAGAATGCATGACATCATTGACAGGATGTATATAATATGTACATGTAAGTACTTAACTGGTACACTTTACTTTAATGGGTTTATTCCACTGTATCAAAGAGTAGTAAATGTGTACCAACACAGTTGATACATGTACTACAGTATGTAGGGTAATGGCAGACATGTTCCAAGACACCAATGACACAACATACATTATGTTGGAACTGTAGAAGAGGTATAAAAATGACATGCCCGGGTCACTTCCAGGCTAACGAGTTTTGACTAAAAACGGTAAAATCGAACTTTCTCAAAACACATCCGAATGACATGATTTTGATGTCAACTCAACGTATGTACTCCCAATCATCCGTAAATTGATCTAGAATTCAATTCTAGAATTGAAGTGCATTTTACTCCGGATAATTCCTTTAAGAATGGTTTGTATATCAAATCTATCATGACAAAATTTACCCCATCCAGCAGGTCTCAGGTCAGCTCTTTGCCTCTGATGAAAATTTAGGCAAATTGGCAAAGTTTTGTAAAAGCACTCAGTATTACAATGTAACAACTATATGTAGGTACCCACAAATACATAATGCAAGTACAATGATAGTACCTGATGGTACATGTTGTTACACACGTTGTACCACTGTACCTAATTAGGTAGGTACACTGTAACAGCGACACATTAAAATAAAGTGTTACCGATTTCTCTGTAGAGGACATGGCCAGTGTTAACACACCTGAAGGCAGACACAACGGAAATTCTCACCTTGAAAATAATCAGACTTGCCATCCATGAAAATATAATTGACAAGAATCACACTGAAAATGCTTGCCCATAGATGGAGATCACTGAATATAAGTACAAAGCCGACATCCTACAAACAAAGACATACTTTGGTTACTGCAATAAATACAAATGGTGATAGAAATGCTGTGTTCATTCAGCAGGTCCAGTATAACATACACTAAATTCATGCAAACCCTAAATGTGATATTATGTGATTAAGGGCGCTTTCATACCTGGCTCGTTGAATCAGAACGTGGAGCGCTTCCCCCAAAGATCAGTTAGATTGAGATTGGGTATATGTGAAAGCAGCAATCGCACTCTGTTTCGGAACAAAACGCCTGCAGGAGGTTTGTCTCGGCTCGTTTCCAATTACAACGAGACAACTATATGTGCTTACATTTTTGTAGGCCTACACATTAGGCTACAAGTTTATTCAATTTTCAACAGAGTAGAGATCTAGCTAGCCTATGTTTTGAATTTCAAGCCAATGTGTAATTTTAGGCTAACTTTAACGGTGTTACGCACAAGAACGAGAGAGAGTGGGAGAGTAGCCTAGAGACTTTGGACATACACACACACACACACACTTCGGGATAGTGTCTTCAGCTGTGAAATGTGATCAGGGAACAATTTAATCACGCATGGGTTTGTTTGTAGACAAAAGTTTAATCTCACGTGGGTTTGTTATATAATTTGTTCCAATCTAAATGTTGCCATGTGAACACAAACTAACCCAGGGACAATGGAGAAAAATGTATAGATTCAGCCTGTGATTCAGAACAAAATAGGTATGAAAGCGCCCTAAGTGTCCCAACTCAAGTGCCTGCAAATGTCCACTTCACAAAACAACTAAGGTGCTGATGCTTTTTGAGACTTACATAGATTGTGTTGAAGAGAATCAACAAAGGGATTTGAATCATACACACTTGCACGGCAATGCAGCTTCCCACCTCCAAACTGTGGCAGAATAAGAGAGGTTCAATCAGCTAATCCATGTTGAGTGAAATACATTACAGTCCAAAGATAGGAATTTATCTTCAGCTGAGATTGATCTGACCTCAAACTGATATTATTCTGAAGTGCAAACTGGATGCCATTTACAATCTCTGGGATTTCAGGTACCATAGCCAGCACAGTGACACCAATAAAATACTGTCGGAAAAAAAAGAGCAACACGTGCAAAATGGGTCAGACGTGCACTTGTGTTATTGTTTTCGCTTTCATATCTCATACTGTCGAGTGTGGACTAACTTGGGAGATGCCGGGCTGACTGAGGATTGGCTGGATATGCTCTGTGGTCAGATCTGCACAGGCGGACATTAGCACCGTAGCCACGATGAGAATGAACAGAGCTCTCCTCCGAGACCAGTGGACCACCGCACCAAGGTGTCCGGAGGCTGCTCACAGAGAAAGGGGGAGGACACAAAGCGAGAGAGAGAAGAGAAAGAGGGAGGGAGTGACAATGGAACCACTTCCATGCTTTATGACAATGAATGACGTGACTTTATCACTTCATCTTGAGGCACCTTCCCTTACCGTTATTGTCACCAACATGGATGTCGTAGATGTGTGAGTGTGTCTTCAGAGTAAAGATGAGGCCGATGATGTAAGCCAAAGGTAGGAGGACAGAGACACAGTGCACCAGTGGCCTAGAGGACAGAGACACAGTGCACCAGTGGCCTAGAGGACAGAGACACAGTGCACCAGTGGCCTAGAGGGCAGGACACAGTGCACCAGTGGCCTTCAGGACAGAGACACAGTGCACCAGTGGCCTAGTGGCCTAGAGGGCAGGCACCAGTGGCCTAGAGGACAGAGACACAGTGCACCAGTGGCCTAGAGGACAGAGACACAGTGCACCAGTGGCCTAGAGGACAGAGACACAGTGCACCAGTGGCCTAGAGGACAGAGACACAGTGCACCAGTGGCCTAGAGGACAGAGACACAGTGCACCAGTGGCCTAGAGGGCAGAGACACAGTGCACCAGTGGCCTAGAGGACAGACACAGTGCACCAGTGGCCAGGGCAGAGACACAGTGGCCCAGTGGCCTAGAAGGGTTTACAGAGACACAGTGCACCAGTGGCCTAATTCACAGAGACACAGTGCACCAGTGGCCTAGAGGACAGAGACACAGTGCACCAGTGGCCTAGAGGACAGAGACACAGTGCACCAGTGGCCTAGAGGACAGAGACACAGTGCACCAGTGGCCTAGAGGGCAGAGACACAGTGCACCAGTGGCCTAGAGGACAGAGATACAGTGCACCAGTGGCCTAGAGGGCAGAGATACAGTGCACCAGTGGCCTAGAGGACAGAGATACAGTGCACCAGTGGCCTAGAGGGCAGAGATACAGTGCACCAGTGGCCTAGAGGGCAGGAAGGGTTTACATGAAACGTCACGTTTTCAATACAAATTCACAGAGACAGAGTGCACCAGTGGCCTAGAGGGCAGGAAGGGTTTACATAAAACGTCACGTTTTCAATACAAATTCACAGAGATACAGTGCACCAGTGGCCTAGAGGGCAGGAAGGGTTTACATAAAACGTCACGTTTTCAATACAAATTCACAGAGATACAGTGCACCAGTGGCCTAGAGGGCAGGAAGGATTTACATAAAACGTCACGTTTTCAATACAAATTCACAGAGATACAGTGCACCAGTGGCCTAGAGGGCAGGAAGGATTTACATAAAACGTCACGTTTTCAATACAAATTCACAGAGATACAGTGCACTAGTGGCCTAGGGCAGGAGGATTTACATGAAACGTCATGTTTTCAATACAAACCCACACAGAGCCAGACAGGAGGGTAGCACTTACTCAACATGGCTATGGAACATGGTGTAGTTGTTTTCACTCTGGGGAAAACAAAGGACGAGAGGTCAGCATCAACTTTGTATCACAGTTTGATTGAACACACTAAAAGGTTTCTGCATGTTTTCTGCAATTGCGATTCCAGTCCTGTTTTTAATAAGACAAATGGTAAATTAAAATCATCGTAGTCTGTAATAGTATATCTGTAACATATGTGATTAGTCCAAATGGTGCATTGCAACAGACAGAAGCGGCTCACCAAGTCATAGTGACAGTTGTGGCAAACATAAGGACCAGTAGTATTCGTGGTGGCATTGGTCCCCGTGGAACTGCAGCCTTCACAGGTAAGATTGCCGTAGGCTTTAGAGAACAATGTTGGCGCAAACACCCCTGCAATGACAGGCCGGCCAACAGGATTGTGAGAAATGCTGTACAAGTTGACAGCTTTCAGGACACATTATCGATCCCAAACAGTGTAGAGCAGGTGAAATACACTCAAAACATGCATGCATGCACCTATCACTACTTTTGCCCACCTCCAATGGATATGAAAAGCAATGATGAGCTGACTCCAGCAGAGCGACTGTTGAACCTTTGCTCGCTGTGTCTCAGTCCACCAATGATCATACAGATCCCCTGCAAAATAAGCAAGCCGCCAACATGAAATGGGAAAATGAACCAATATCATGAGTAGACAAACAAATGACCCCCTGCCCCCACACACACACTGTTGATTATTATATGGATGTCCAGAACAGACTCCTTACTTCTAAACCATATAGTACTTGAATCCCATGTAACGACAAGGGGCAGATCTAATACATGTTGCTAATACAGTTATAAGCACATTCCTGAAAAATGTTGCATGATGTTTCTACGTTTCTATGTAATAGAGCACCCAGCCTGAGCGGCATGCAAGAGCTCCTCAATACTGACTGGGATGAAGAGAATGCAGCCCAGAAGAGTTCCGGTGAGGGCTGCCTTGACTATCTCCTGCAGACACTGGTTTCCTTCGCGGTGTCCTCGGAGCAGAGCGGTGATGTAGAAGGTCATCTCTGTGATGGAGCCAAATGTGGCGTTCACAACCGCACCGACAGCAAAGTTACTCTGTGCTGAAATACTGGCAGGGATAGGGATAGGGAAAGTCAGTTTACTAAATTGAGCCATATACTCGGAAAACTGTTCAGTAAATCGATGCTCTTTCTGATTTAGAAAGAGCATACTCATGAGACTATATATGAAGAGTTCAGATGCAAAAGCCTCTAAACGTCACCTAAACAAATTAGATAACAATGGTGAGTGAACGTTCTCCATACATAGTTATAGCTCCATACATTAATCTAATAATTTCGCTAAAAAAAAAATATATATATATAAATAATTTCGCTTCAAAAGCTGCTAAATACCACTCTCTTCCTGGTCTGAAATATCAATTTATAGGCAAAAACATTTAGGAGCCTGATAAAAAAAAAATTGGAAAGAAAAGTGGTCAGGCGGATTTAGAGGGTTTTGCACCTGAACTCCTCATATATTCCAAAGCATGTACTAAATTAACGTGCCACAATACCAGTAGTGAGTGTATGAAAGTTGACCATGTCCTCACCTAGCGATACCCATACCGATGTAGTAGGACAAAGGAATGATTGAGCCGATAGCTGTGGCAAATTTGACCTCTGAACTAGCAAACTTATTGTCTTTGTCTATGTAACCAATCACCAGAGCAAAAATGACCAATGGTAGGAGGTCTAAAAATGTCATAAGTTAAGGAATGCAGTGGAAGAAAAAGTGGCAATAGAGAACAGCATCCTCTCTTTAGTTATTGGAAACTCACAGTACATTTCAGCAAACCATTGTACATACAGTACTCTATGCGCCTAATCACACAAGCAAATGTACATGCTCTATGCGCCTAATTACACAAGCAAATGTACATGCTCTATGCGCCTAATTACACAAGCAAATGTACATGCTCTATGCGCCTAATTACACAAGCAAATGTACATGCTCTATGCACCTAATCACACAGGCAAATGTACATACTCTATGCGCCTAATTACACAAGTAAATGTACATACTCTATGCGCCTAATTACACAAGCAAATATAAACACTTTTCTTCATCCATCTACTGAACCAATAATTGCCCTGCCAATTATGGTATTATGGCCAATTATGATCACTAACATCCGGACACCTGGACAATGTGAAATGGGGTTATTGTTCATTATTTAAAATGATTGTATTTGATTTCTAAACGTCCAGTCAGGTCAGCCGTGGCCTACTGGTTAGGGCTTCGGGCTTGTAACTGAAGGGTTGCCGGTTCGATCCCCGACCAGTAGGAAAAATGTGGGCAGGGGAAGTGGTTGAGCACTGCTCTCCCATGCCCACATCCATGGCTGAAGTGCCCTTGAGCAAGGCACCTAACCCCTCACTGCTCCCCGAGCGCCACTGTAGCAGGCAGCTCACTGCTCCGGGTTAGTGTGTGCTTCACCTCACTGTGTGTTCACTTTGTGCTGTGTGTGTTTCCCTAATTCACAGATTGCGATAAATGCAGAGACCAAATTCCTCCCCCCCCCCCCCCTCAAAAGACTATATATACTTATAAAAAGTGTGTGATAAAAAAACACACTGTGCTTGACCCATAAGTTGAATTGCACCACACTTTCCACAAAGGATACTGACAGCAAACACATTGATCCCATCCACTGTGTACTTGTAGTAGTAGCCATTCAGAGCATGGTTGCAGCACAGCAGAGCTTTATCCTCTCCAGTCTGAGGCTAGAACATGTATTGGTGTTAATGACATCACTGGTCAGTCAGTTTGGTCATTGATATTAATTTAACCAACGTTTACTAAATACCTCCTCTGTAATGCGACTGATGTGAACTTCTTCAGGTGGCAGAAGTAGAATTGAGCCCACCGCACGGGCGTTCATCTTGGCCACAGGTATGGTGACGACCAACAGCCAGGACAGCAGGCAGGCCAGTGAGTGGAAGATAGCCAGGACAGGATAGCCCAGCAGAAGCCACACATAAGTGCTCACACGTCTCTGAAACAGCACAACATTTGCAGAGGACCAGACCCACAGAGAACCAACCAATATCAGTAATGTGCTATAAATAGGAAACATCTACATCTACTCAAAAGATGTCTAAACGCTTAGGGGTGCGTTTCCCAAAACTATAGTTGCTAACCCGTTAGCAACTTAGTTGGTTGGCAATGGGAAATTGCATTGCTAACTTGTTAGCAACTATGGCTTTGGGAAACGCGCCCCAGACCGGTTAAACAGACGATTTCACAAGATGTCACCACTGTGTGTAAACAACACAGTCCACAGGAAAAACAGAAGCAGGAAAACATTTTCCCCTGCCTATTATGGTATCATTAACATCAACGAGGCCGGACACCTGGACAATGTGAAATGGGCTTATTGTTCATTATTTAAAATGATTTGTATTTGTATTTCTGAACGTATAAAAACAAAATACAAATCACATATAAGGAGCAGCTTTCTCAGCTCACCCAGTGAGAGGTTTTGTGTGGTGCCTGAGATTCTTCAAAAACATCTTCCACAGGTGTTGGCAGCAAAATGGATGAGGCTCCGTTATGTTCTTCTACCTCCTCAGTAAAGGTGTCTGGGCCTGCTCTTTTAGGTCTTCTTTCTGAAGCAATACCCTGTTAAATCCAAAGAGAAGGAAGTTAGTGCCTAATAATCAAATAAAACAGCAATCAGCACACACAGAGTATTTAAAATTCTACTTCACCACACTAATAATAAGTGATGCTTTTATATTAAAAATGCATTTTAGTTCATTCACTGAAAACTGAGTTACAATATGATGTCCAATAATTATGAAAACATGTCAGATTTCAATGCTGCAGTATATGGAGCACCAATGTAAGTGCACCACCACTGAAAACCCCAAAGTCAGTTAGCTCACAAATGCCGCTTTTATTGAGGATCAATCAAAAGTGGCAAATTGAAGAGCTTTAACTTTCAATAACACCATATGTTAGAAAAAAAAGAAAAACAAACAAACAAGCATCTAAATGTACCTCTGTTATTGACTTCCCAAATGGCCACAGAAAATAACCTGACAAATTCCAGCAAAGTTCCCCTGTAATAACACAAAGTAACCACCGCAGTTG
Organism: Alosa alosa; assembly: GCF_017589495.1. NCBI lineage: Eukaryota > Metazoa > Chordata > Actinopteri > Clupeiformes > Clupeidae > Alosa > Alosa alosa. Next base: position 23,762,814 of record NC_063199.1, read on the forward strand.
CATTACATGTAATTCACAAACGTTTACAACAGACATTTGTCTGAATCTTCTTGAAAGAGATTTAAACTGACCGTATGGGAATCCAATGAGAGTACAGAACATCAGAAGACTGACCAAAGCGTACACTAGGGCAAGCCACCATCCAAATAAAAACACATACAAGACATTGCCACAGGAGATCAAGGAACCTGTAATTATAACACAGAGACATTGTTACTTAATTTAACGAAATGTAAGGATGTTTTTAATAAGAATGTTTATTTCCTGTGTCGCAAAAACTTCCAAAACAAACCTATTAGTGTTAGTGATGGTGGTGACTAAGGATATAACCTTATATTATATATCCTTGTGCAAGTCACTGACTTACCAGTGTGAACTTTGATGACATTCAGCTCAGAGTAGAGCTCCTTCACTACCTCTGATCTGACCTCAAAGGGTCGCTCGGTGATATGACTTTTCCACTTCCTGAATCCAAACTGAATGGAAAGAGACAGTGAGAGGCAGTGTCTATCTTTTTAATGAGTGTGTCACTGTAAGGATGGAATGAAAGCCCTCATAAACAGTGACCATATAAAAGCCAATTTTTGACTCAAACGCTGGTGGGGAACTAGCCTGGGAATACCCATATGATCTTCCACAAATTTGGGATTTGGTCTGCAGGTCTGTCTGGCCAAGAGGCCACTGAAGCCCACTTCCAATGTTCCTAAAGCACGGGCACACAAATACAATCGCTAATCCGGCATGGACATTTATTTATTTGGAATTGAGTAAACAACTGCATTTAAAACCTTTGTTTACAAGATTGCTTAACTTCTGAATAAAATTTGTAAGAGTTTAATGTACCAATTTAAGTTTAATTTCACTGCTAGTTACGCCCCTGCTGGAAGTCATAAGTCAATCAACCTTTTCCAGACCCACTCCCAATTGTACAATTGTGAAGGTTTGGGTGTTCCCAGGCTGGTGGGGATGTGTTATCACCTTATAATTGTTAGCCTGTTTCTGCGCCTCCACTTCATTTTCTGCACTTATAGTTGTCTTACAGCGGCCGTCGTCCCATGTATCATCAAACGCATGCAAACTATGACCTGGTAAAGAAAGGAAGGTAGCTTTCAAAAACAGCAAATAATAATCCAGTATACTATTTGCACAGACGTTCACAAAAATTGATGCCATAATAATAATGCATAATGCAATGCAACTGCCACTTAATGTAAGCACTAAAAAATAAGGCTTGGAACACAGCAATAATAATAAAAAAAATATAAGACCTTACTTCTTTGTCTACATAAGGAAGCGGATGAGTAGGGACCCAATGGCGGTGAGATGCAGGGGAGAGAGTGTCCATCGAGGCCCTCGTGGAGCAGGTGGGTCGCATCACAGCACAGCCCTCGACCTCTGGGGTTCTGCTGGCCCCAAGGTGGCTCTCCTTGGACAAAAACAGCCTTTTTCAAATAACTATTGCAGCTTTACACTTTTTTGAGATTGTATGTTGTGTTGCCTTCCCTAAACATGTTATTTATAAGTTAAGGTGTTATTACATAATTGCATGTTCACTTAAAAAATAAAAAAATAGGTATGCATCTGATGCAACAAATCCACTGTGCAGTCATTTCCTTCACATTTAGCAACAACATTCACCAAACACAACCATGTAGCCTATGCCACAAATAGCTTACAGCCAACAGCTGCACTCTCAGTTCCTCCATCACGCAGGGTCTACCCTACCTACATGCGTTTGTGCTCTCCTGTTCATGACATACTGAAACAGGTGCTGTTGCCGAGTGCCAACGACTCACATGTTCACACTTTATCACTACAATTAAGATATGCTGTGTCATGTTGGCTTTTGAGCCCACTGTGTTAGTTTCCACACAAGTAAACACATATAGTGTTAAAGTGGTTTTATCTATGTAGCTCAGTAAAATGTCTGCCGCTAGCTCTCACTTCCTCAGCCCTAATTCTCCGAGCTATCGGTATTTCATATCTTTCCTTATCTAGGCTGCTGAGTATAAGGACGAAAACACAACTTGAAGGTAGGCTTTCAACTTAATATTTCGAGTGAGACAGACATGCTCACACGCCGCCCCCCACAAAGTTCTGCAGCTCATTCAAAGGAATCAGATAACTTTTAATGTCATTGATATAATGCCCTGAAGAATAATCAAGTATCTTATACAACATAAACGCAAGTGCACATTCCAAACGTTTGAAAACGTTTAAATCTTAGAAATAACATCGGTCAGAACCATTTTGAATAGGCTGAGTTTCTCAACCTCAAGTTCAAGATGTGATACCGCTCCGGTGACTACGGAGTAAACAAGTCTTGGCTAACGAGTGTAACGCTTCTACCTGCTGTTTCATCTGGATTGTCAGCAGCAATCCTTCTTCTTCGTGTCTCACTGTCAGCTGACAAATGTACACTTTCAGAGGACATCTCTGTTATGCACAGTAATGGCTCCCATGTGATGATGGATAATTCGCGTTATCCCTAAGAGCGCAGTCAACGTGTGCGCTAGTGAGTGCGCAAGGAATCGTGGGAAATGTAGTGAGGATGCTTCCCACCAACGTCAATACTGTGTTGACCATACTGGTGGTTCTCAAAAAATTATGTTTTCCCCATTATAATGATAATGATATGGGTTATATGATAACCCATTATAATACATGTTTTAATCTTAAATTATTTTAATAATGACATTTATTTTCTGATTATTGTCAAATATTAGATATGATTTGTTTTGAAGTTACATATATGCCTTATTGATTGATAGAGCAAAACATGTTTGCATTGAATATTTAGACAGGGCCCCCCAAAAAGTAGATGCTATTGTGCATAAAAAATGCTATTGTGAACTATACGTAAAGTTAAGAAGATTATTGTTATTGTTTATTAATTATTATTATTGTTATTATTATTATTATTATTATTATTATTAATAATAATATATTATTATTATAATAATAATGATAATTATGATAATAATAAATAATAATGATTATTATTATAATATAATGTGTTATTATATAATTATTATTGTTAAAATTGCTTAAAAGTAGCCTAATTAAAGTCCCACAAAAATGATTGGTTGATTAATCAATCATTCAATAATGAGACTGTCACTAAACACAATCTTCGCTTCCATCTGTCACAGTCATTATTATCAGAGTCTTCACTGCTGTCTTTTACTGTTGCTGTCAACTAATTCTTCTGCATCACTAGGAGGCTGGCTGTCACTTGGTGGGAACTGGCTACATGTGTACCACACAGGAACAATGCCATGTTCTTCTTTTTTCCATTTCCATGTTTCATTCAATGGTGGATAATCAATAATTTGCTGTGTGCACCGATGCCATTATGTGCGCTTGATAACAACTCCGTATTAAATGTTGGATTGTACTGTTTTCATCTGAAATTATTCCAACACTTCATTTCACTTTCTGGTTTTCATACATTCGAATCCTGGTATCAACATGCCTTTCAACTTTTCTAGCAGAGTATCACAGTGGGAAAGAACTCCTTAGCACCAGACAAACACCCTAGATTTCAGATCCAAAGTTGCTCAGTAACTTGTAGCATTTTAAGTCAACCATCTTTTTCCATGGCTTTAATTTTCCAATACCAAATGGGAAAGATATCACAACCAGTAATGCTGTGGTATGCTGGAAATGGCACACACCTCTGGACCAAGTTTTGCACATATTGAGTCAATATTTATGAATGACTGTGTCCTATTTTCATTTGCCATTTTTGATTAAATGTCCGTTTCATATATGTATGCACCAGCAAACACCAAAACATCAGTATCTCCTTACAGGTGCATTCAATTTGTTTACCTCTAGGATTAAGCATGTGTCTGCTTCATAATTGTTGCAGATTTGAAGTTCTGATATGTTCCCACTTGAGATGAGCAAATGAAAATATGACACAAGCAATTTCCCTTCGTTTCATAATGTCCTCACTCAAACATGAAATAGGGACCACACTTTATTAGAAACAAAATGACAGTTTATTTGATTACATGAAAATCAGATGCAAGATTTCTCTACTTCGTCTGCTGCACCTTGTGGTGGTTTTTGTCATTGATTCATTTATGCATACAAGGTTTTGTTCTTTGATAGTGATCTGATCCTCCATGCCTCTTACACCAAAAAGACCGCCCCCACTACCACCACCACCACCACAACCACCACCACCACCACCAATCTCAGTTAAAGATCCAGCCTTCTTCCCCTCTTTGTTAGCATCCAGCTTGGCGTCCTTGCAAAATGGTGGTGGGATGAACACATTAGGATCTGCCCCAAGCATGTTGTCGAAGTAGCTGTTCAAAAGAGGATGAAGACATGTCAGATTTGCTATGGATGATAATAGACATTCATTTACTTGCTTTGCCACAAGACAAAGAGTACAAGGGGGACAAACAGGCACATGCACTGGAGATAACTGCAGGAAAGGATACAGGCACTGCACTGCAGTGATGTCTTCTCCATCTGGACAGGCGGTTAAGAGGTGACCAATATGGCAGTTATCTACACATATCCCGCCCCTTCCTGTAATCTAAGAAACCAACCTCATTTTTATCCGTCTAGCCTTATTTTAGTGATTTGGGGGCAGATTATTTTATATCATTTAATTCAGATATAAACACAGATTCACCTGATGTACTTTTTGTGTATATATCACCTCCATTACGTATGCCTCCCCATTCACTCGAATAGGAAAATAGCTACCCAAAATAATTGCCCAAGTGCATTACCAAGATGGCCGCCAAGTGGAGGGACTTGCCTATAAGGACTTTGTACTGATCTCAGACTTATCCATGTTTTATCATGCATGAGAAAAGAGACGGGCAGGCAACCATCATTAGTGACCGTCATCAGATATGAGCCTGGAGTGAGGAGAAAAAAAATTGAAACAAGGGAAATAGAATAAAATCAACCAAATCTGTTTTTATAAATTCGTTTATAAACTCTTTTTACTATACTGTCTGTACGTGTCTCACCACTCTTGTCAGGCATGTCTCCTGACCAGGAGTTAACCACAAGACCCTGACCAGGGCTGGAGGAGGTTCCCAGAACCACCTGGGACAGGAAATTGGCCCCCTTGGGGACCTCCATTGGGTGGAATTTGGACTTCATAATTATCTTCACGCAGGTTTGGTCATATGAGTTGATTCTATACATAACTCTCTTAATGCGACACGTAAAAAAGGAAAGGTTTGAGCTTGATCGCACAGAGCAGAGAGGCTGAGTTGTGTGTTCGACATTGGACACAACATCAACCAAACAGTATCGCCTTGTGTCATTATATGCATGAGTGCATGCAAATGGTGGTTGCAGTTTGCTACTAGATATGAGCTTATTCTATTTACCTCTTTGAAGAGTATCAGGCCATCATAAAAGAAGGTTTTGATTATCCAAATCCCTATTTCTTGCAAGTGCATGTGCTTGTTAATGGCATCATACGCATAATTCTGAATAGTACGTAGTTGTTTGTCCTGGGTTGCCTAAATGGGGGCAAATTACTTCCATAGTTATTATTGACATAAATCTACACACAGAAATTGCATTTTACTTAATAAATGATATTATGGGAAGATTGTGAAACTTACCAGAAGCATACGTCCAGTATACAGAGGTGGAGCCCCTTCAACACAACAAGAACACATTTAAGTTAGATCTTTGTAATATTTTCTGGCAGTTTAGTTTAGAAATGCAGAACTACAGAAATAAAGACACACACACACACACGCACCTTTCCCCTCACACTCAGACTCTCATTCGCTCACTATACCCTCCACTTTCACACTTACTGCAAGGCTTTGGTCTTTGTGCAGAACAGAAACCTGGAGCCAGGCACATCATCAGGGTAATCCAGTATGCTGCCTGCATGTTTTCAATTCTTCAACTTCACTCTGAACAATTTCACACTACTAAAGAGTTCTCCTCCCTCAGCCCTTTGCCTCCTGCAGTCCGTCTCTCCCCAATCATGTCCTTATTTATGCAATCCAAGACCAGTATAGGGTTGGGCTCTCATGTCCTTACCCCTCCACATTCCTTATTGATGCAATTGGGATTCCTGACCGTGCAGTAAACATTACCAGAAAAACTTATGACGAGCATACTTCAAAATAAGCATAATTCTGGAGCATTTCCCAAAACCACTGTTGCATTGTGAAAAGGCTGACAGATGCATTGCTTCTCACAGGATGCTGCCTCTGCCTGCATGGTACAGGAATTGTAGCCATTTTCATACACTACTGATCAAAAGTTCAGAGTCATTAAGACATTTCCATTCCACGCATTAGACAGAATAGCTGATCAGTTGCATTGTTTTTTAATCAGGGCAGCAGTTTTCAGATTACATTATGTGCTTACATAATTGCAAAAGGGTTCTCAACTGTAGAAATAAATGGCTGATCTTTAATGCAATATCTACATTGCCCATTATCAGCAACCATTCATCCAATTTTCTAAAGGCACATTCTGTTTACTAATCTGATATCATCCTAAAAGGCTAACTGAGAAAACATTGGAAGATGATAGAGTCCTCAGGTGGGAACGATAAAGTAGGGTAAAGTTGAGTGTTGTCCGCATAGCAATGATAGTCAAATCCATGGGAGTGAATCAGAATCAGAATCAACTTTATTGGTCAGGTTTGCAAAACAAACAACAACAAACAAACAACAACAAACAATTCAACTCTGGTTAATCTTTGCTCTCATAGTAGCTCAAACACTCACTTAACAAAAAAAAAAAAAAAAAAAACATCAAAAGAATAAAAACAGAACAGAACAGAACTGGGTGGGATAGGGTAATGCAATTGTCCAGAGGGGAAGTGCGGCTGGGGATGTCCACCTCCTTGTTGTCCCTGTCAAGGTTGCCATGGTTGTGAACACCTCAACAGGCACAAGATGCAATATACAATTGAAAGAGGGTGGGAATAGTGCAATATCAGTAGACAGATTTAAGATTGCATATAAATATAATGCAAGGCAGTTCAATGCAATGATAATGTATATTAATAACAATATTGTAAGATTGAGGTACACATGAGGTAGATGAGCAGAACAGTGTTGATTGACTTTGTTCAGTGTGAGGGTGGGGGCTATTTCTGAGGGTTCAACAGAGTGACTGCTTGGGGGAAGAACCGGTCTTTGTGTCGGGTGGTTTTGGCGAACAGTGCTTTGTATCGTCTACCAGAGGGAAGGAGGTTGAACAGTTTGTGACCAGGATGTGAGGGATCTGTAGATATTTTTGCTGCCCTTTTCCTGACCCTAGTTGGGTCCTGGATGGAGGGAAGGTCAGCTCCAATGATCCTCTCTGCAGCCCTAATTTTCCGTTGCAGTCTGGCCCTGTCCCTATTGGTGGCTGACCCAAACCAGACAGTGATGGAGGTGCAGATGACATACTGAATGATGGCTGAGTAGAAAGTGGTCAGCAGCTCCTTAGGCAGATTAAACTTTCTTAGCTGTGAAAGTAATTGTGGTGAATAATTACTTAATATTAACTTAGACTGGCAAAATTCAGGAACACTCAGGAATCAGGTTTATTCTGTTACAAGCAGAGAGGATAAAAAAAATGGTCTATGGTCTGTGTAGTGTGTGTGTGTCTCTGTTGGATCAACCTCTCCCTCTCTTCCTCAGTTCTCCATCCTTCTTCTTCACAGTTCAAGTTAATCACTGTTGTATGGGTTAACCCTTTAGGCGCCAGGTTTAAAAAAAAACATCATTCGATTTTTACATCAAAATTTCAAAAGGCCATGGCTTGAAAGTGGTCAGAGATAAAGTCCTACTGTAAATGTGAAAATCATTGAGTATGAACAAAAGTTTATGAAGGGTGTAAATTTACACATCTAATTTGCATATTATGACGTCACTGGATGACAACCACCTAGAATTATGCACATTTCAGTAAATACTGGATGTTGAACATATATTTGAGCAGTTTTGCTTACTTTTTTGTCATTTCACCCACATAACACCTGAACAGGAAAGCAGTCACATGTAAACCAACAATAGTAAACTATTACTATAACCACAAACCTTATTCTACTATACAATAAAGTAGCCTGGTCAAATCAGTTCCTATTGCGGGTGACTTTGTAGTTCTTCAGAGCCCTATTTTTACTACCCCTGCTGTCTTTATTACGTCCATTACGGACACTATCATCACCTTTACCACTGGCACCTTCAGCTACGTTGGGCAGAGGGTCGAAATAAGCATGGTATGTGAACACTGTCAGTGAACACTGGTAGTGAACACTGTCGCAAAGACGCCAAGACGCACCTCCATTCACAGACGCTCCGACTATCACTGCCAATAGACGATCGATCGTATCCTCCAAAATGCAGATTTTATCCTTTAGAATCAGAACAGATGAATAAAAGACCCGATACTTCATCACACGTGAATTTAAGTGGAAGTTTCAACATTCGGTGTATTTCTGCTTCAATTTGCAAAACTATGGCCCGCATTGCTTCCGCGTTATGGAGGAAACGCACGCCGCCTTTGTGTGTTTCTCGCGTTTCTCGCGTCGAAGCTCTGGGTGTCTGCCAACTAGTGGTGGAGAGTACAAATGAGATTTGTCACCGTACATGGATCTATTGTCTGTTTTAATCAGTGACGTTGTTTGTCGCAATTTTGCGACTTTGGCGGGTAAAGGGTTAAACAAAGAAAGAAATGGCGGCAAAACAATCCCACGTGGTTGGTTCTCCAGGTGGCATCAGACACACCTACTCACACCTACTTCACACCTATCTGAAGAACATGAGGAGAGATATCTTATATATCAGAAATATCACTTATAGAATGTTCCAAACATTCTCACAATCAAATCATAACAATCCTTGTACTGAGACTGTTACAATGATACCAATCATGAATATATTTTCATTTCATGACACATGGATACATTATAGCAAAGTAACATCCTTTGTCTTGTGGATCTGATAGCCCTTGGAACCAGTACATTAGCATTTCATTGGGGGAGGGGAGGGTGTCTCTGTTTAATGCCAAGAGGGGCCACATGGCTAACTGAAACTAGTCTTGAATTTTAAATTACAATTAAAATTATTGCTATCAGCTGTCTCAGGAAGTATAACCTCTGCTAGGCCTTTTTCTAGATAGCGTCAATGTGGAGAGGACCACCTAAAGGAATCCACATTGGACACGGTGTCTTTCTGAATGGAATGGGGGTTCTAAAGTCCACTGTGATCTCCACAGTCTTCTTGGAGTTAAGCTCCAGGTGGTTCTGACTGCACCACTGGGCCAGCTGTTCCAGAGTTCTGGAGTTTTACAGATGGGCTCTTTGTGGTGCAGTCATTAGTGTAGAGGGAGAAGAGCAGCGGGGAGAGGATATACCCCTGTGGGGCGCCTGTACTGATGGACCGGGTTTTTCTGACATACTGCTGCCTGTCAGTCAGAAAGCTGATGATCCACTGACAGGTAGAGGCAGGCACTGAGAACTGGGTGAACTTCTGATGTAGGAGTTCAGGCATGATGGTGTTAAACGCCGAGCTGAAGTCCACAGACAGGATCCTGGCATACGTCCCTGGGGAATCGAGGTGGTGCAGGAGTTGCAGTCCCATATTGACGGCATCATCCGCCGACGTGTTTGCCCTGTATAGGCAAACTGCAGGGGATCCCAGCAGGGGTCCTGTTATGTCCTTCAGATGGCTCAACACCAGCCTTTCAAAAGATTTCATGACCACAGACACCAGGGTGACGGACCTGTTGTCATTTAATCCTGTGATAGAAGTTTTTTGGGGACTGGGGTGATGGTGAAGCTTTTGAAGCAGGAGGGCAAACAGCACAGCTTCAGGGACTGGTTAAAGATCTGCGTGAAGATTGGCGCCAGCTGTTCAGCACAGACACGCAGACAAGAGGGGGACACACCATCAGGTCCTGGAGCCTTCTTGATTTCCTGCTTCTGAAAGAGCCGGTTGGTCTCACATAAGGAAGTGGTGTAAAAGAAGAAAAACAGGGGCCCTAATACTGATCCCTGAGGCACACCTGAGGTGAGGTCATGAGACTTTGATGTCCCTGCCAAGACGCACTAAAAAAAATCCCCTTTAAAGAAAGATTCAAATCAGTCAAGAGCTTTCTCAGAAATTCCCAGTTCAGATAGTGTAGAAAGGAGAATGTCAATATCAAAGGCTGCTGATAAATCTAGTAGAACTAATAGCCTACTGATGACTGAGCAGATTTAGCTACTCTCAATGCTTCAGTCACATAGTGCTCTAGAATCTTTGATTGAAACCCTCCTAAACTTGACGTCGGCGCCGGACATATGGCTGCCGTTGCTCAGTGTCCTCCTCAACTTTACGTTTTTTCATCTTTCTAGTGTTATTCTCGCACTTTTTTTTATCATGTGTCATACGCTGATCACTTACAATAGACAGACTCTCTTAGATATTAAACTAAATCTGCAAGCCGCAACGACATTGGGTGACTTTCACTCCACTAGTTAGGCTACCAAAGTTGTTTACATGGTTGTTTACCTTGGTTACCTGGGAAGAAACGCCGCCGGAGGAAAAGAGGTAGAAGAGCCGGGATATTGGTCAGATTGAGGAAAGGACAACATCGTCCTCCCCTTCCTAGCATTCTCCTGGCTAACGTCCAATCACTGGATAACAAACTGGATGATTTCAGATCCAGACTGGCGTTTCAACGTGATATCAAGAACTGCAATGTCTTTGTTTTTACGGAGACGTGGTTGGACTCCTCGATTACAGACCGTCATTCTGCCGGAGGGATTCTCCATCCATCGGCAGGATAGAACAACGGAGTCGGGCAAAAACAGAGGTGGTGTTTGCATTCTGGTTAACAAATGCTGGTGTGTGGATGCACAAACAACATCGACAGGGTGCTCTCCTGACCTCGAACATCTCATGGTCAAATGCAGGCCTTTCTATCTACCCAGGGAATTCTCAGCAGTCTTTTTAATCGCCGTTTACATTCCACCACATGCTAACACCACACGGGCGCTGGACGACCTGTATGAAATTATTGATCGGCATGAAACTCTGCATCCAGAGGCCACATTCATAGTGGCCGGCAACTTCAATAAAGCCAACCTGAAGAAAGTTCTACCGAAATGCCATCAGCGTGTGAGTTTTCCAACTCGAGGTGATAACACCCTGGATCATGCATACACTCTAGGGATGCACGATATATCGGCGGCCGATATATTATTAGCCGATAAGTGAAAAAATGAAAATATTATTATCGGTCCGATAACAGAATTCTGGCCGATAATTTGCGATAAATTAAAGTCTTAATTTAGGCCTACGTAAGGTCCGTCCTGCTACACTGAGCTACTTGAGCTTGGTTGGCTATACTTTTTCCTCAATATAATGTTAGCGGTGTGAATGTATTTCACCATATTTCATTTGGGAATCTGTGCATCTCAAAATCCTCTCGTGAATGATCCGCCATTAACCATAACAGAGCGGAGCTCAGCCCTATCTAGAGCCGTCTTGTGCTGGTGTGTTTGCACTTTACCGCGCTGGTCGGGGAAACAAATAAACAAACTTGTTAGTGGGACGAGTACATAAGTAGGCCTAGTTCTAAGTTGTGTTTTAGTATTATATTTGCATTACTTTAGCTTGGGTTTTGTATTTTTACCTAGAAATATGCTAACAATTCGTGCTTCAGTTCCAGACAGGTCATCATAATAAGTTATTAAAACCTTCGGGGCTAACGCCTTTCATTTCTGCTGCAGCAGGTTGTGCGCAACAGAGTAGACATAAGATACAGTCTGAGGAGTTGCAGCTTTATTCAGTTACCCGCAGTTGAAACTAAACCTAAGTTTCCCTCACAAACTCTGATTTGGTCGCTATACTGTAGCTTATTCCAAGCTGAGCCGTTTATGAGCGTTTAGTCCTAAATGAAAACGATTCAAACTCTCTAGCCACTCACTCGCAATTCACTGACGTCAGGTTCACTTAAAGGAGCCACACATACTGCAGGGCTAGGCTACTGTTATGTTGTTGACTGCCGTTGAGGATTGAGTTCTGTCCATCATTTGGTGGTAGGTAAAATTACTGCAATAAAATTATGCTTATTAAATGCTTTCCCCAAATCACTTTTCACATTTTTTTTTCAAGAGTAATATTATCGGTTATCGTATCGGTATCGGCCACAACAAACCAATAAATATCGGTTATCGTTATCGGCCCTAAAATTCCATATCGGTGCATCTCTAATACACTCCATACAGCCATGCCTACAAAGCATGGAATCATCCAGCCTTCGGTAAATCGGATCACTCTTCAGTCTTGTTACCTCCCGCCTATAGACAGAAGCTAAAAAATGTGAGCAGCCTGCGATTCGCTCAGTACAGCGCTGGACGGATCAATCAGATGCCGCCCTGCGTGACTGTTTCCACACAACTGCGTGACTGTTTCCACAAAACAGTCCTTTTTCGGACTGCTGCTGATAACATCAACGATTACACTGAGTATGTAACGGGCTATATACGCAAATGCATTGATGACATTGTACCGAGGTAGCCTAGAAATCTAGATGCACCCTAGCGGCAGCAAATTACATTTGCTTCCAGGACTAGTCTAGCAACTCTCCGTTGGCTTGTGAGCTCGAAAAATTAAACTTCTATCAGGCCAATCAAATCGTGTATAGAGTCGTTAGGCGGGCTTAACATAATGATTGATGGCAGAGTTGCAACGGTTTGGCTTGAATTCCCTGCTACTTGCAAACAAAGAAGATGGATGTTGCTGTTGGCCAACAGTGTGACACAAGTTAAGCTTGTTTTAAGATGGCAAAAGTTTAAACTAGCCAACTAGCTCCGCTGGTGGGAAAACGCATGGGACTTAATGTTGTCCTATTGCGTGCAGAGGGAATTTGAAGGACAACCGATTATCCCGCCCCTCGGACTGAGCACTGCGAACGGTGAGTGCCCAGACCCTACATTTTAATGTGGGTCTGGCTCGTCAGGCTAGTACCGAGGGTGACCGTACAAACTTTTCCTAACCAGAAGCCATGGGTGAACGGAGAGGTATGTTTAGCACTCCGAGCTCGGACAGCTGCCTTCCATTCTGGCAATCCAAGCGAGTACTGTAAAGCACGTTATGAACTGAGAAAAAAAGTGCTAAGAGACAGTACAGGGAAAAGGTGGAGTCACACTACAGCGGCTCTAACACCAGAGACATGTGGAGTGGACTAGGACAATTACAGACTACAGAGGAAGGAGTGTCAGAGCAGAGGTGTCTGCATCTCTTGCAGAGGAGCTGAACTCCCTCTATGCCCGCTTAGAAAATGACATCAGGTCAGAGGCTCTGTTAGAGCAAGATTGCTGCCCATTTCAGTTATCTGAAAGAGATGTGTGTAAATCATTTAGAAGGGTGAATACACATAAAGCTCCAGGACCTGACAGCATCCCAGGTCGTGTTCTCAAGGCTTGCGCATCTGAACTGGCTGAGGTCTTTATGGACGTCTTTAATCTCTCCCTGCATCAGTCTGTTATCCCTGCATGTTTCAAGAGGTCCACCATCATTCCAGTCCCTAAGAAATCAACAGTGAGCTGCCTTAATGATTACCGACCTGTTGCTCTCACCTCTGTTGTTATGAAGTGTTTTGAGCGGTTAGTTAAAGATCATATTACATCCTCCCTGTCTTCTACATTAGATCCACTCCAGTTTGCCTATAGGCCAAACAGGTCCACAGATGATGCGATAGCATTTGCTTTGAACACTGCTCTTTCTCACCTGGATAAGAAAAACACCTATGTACGGATGCTCTTCATCGACTACAGCTCCGCTTTTAACACCATCCAAGCTGATCATGACAAGACACAGGCGGTACGGCTGGGTAACATCATCTCCTCCACTCTAACACTCAGTACTGGTGCACCGCAGGGATGTGTGTTAAGCCCCCCGCTGTACTCGTTGTATACTCATGACTGTATGACAACTCAAACCTCAAACACCATCATTAAGTTTGCTGATGACACCACCATAATCGGCTGTATCACGAGTGATGATGAGTCTGCTTACAGAGCAGAGGTGAAAACCCTGACATCCTGGTGCCAAGATAACAACCTGCTGCTCAACGTCAGCAAAACCAAGGAGTTGATTGTGGACTACAGGAGACATCAGGAAGAGCACACACCATCTGTATTGGAGGCACAGCAGTAGAGGGAGTCAGCTGCTTCAGATTCCTTGGAATTAACATCAGTGAGGATCTGAGCTGGTCACACCATATAGGTCAGCAAGACAGCGACTCTTCTTTCTTTGGCTGCTGAGGAAGTTTGGTATGGATGGTGAAATACTGACCAACTTCTACCGCTGTACCATTGAGAGCATCCTGACCGGCAACATTACAGCATGGTATGGTAACAGCACCACTCATGATCGCAAAGCTCTGCAAAGGGTGGTCAGGTCAGCACAACGCATCACAAGGACTGAGTTACCAACTATCCAGGACCTTTACAACCAGCGCTGCAGGAGGAGGAAGACCAAGCGAATCCTCACTGACCCCAGTCATCCCAGCCACAGTGTCTTCCCCCTCCTACCATCTGGTAGAAGGTACAAGAGTATGCGGACTACAGATACAGAGATAGCTTCTTTCCACAAGCCACCAGGATGCTGAACTGTAATTCTCTTCCCCATAGCTAATCAACCTCAAACCTCAGAACCCCCACCCAGACACACAACATACCCCCCCCCACACACACACAGTACACACCTTTTCATCATTCCCCTTTTCACCCCCCACATACCTTCTTAATTACTTTTTTTTTTAAATTGTACTCTTTTACTCACTCAGAACTAAGTGAAGTGTTAAACACATGCGTGACTGCCAGTAGAACAGCAGGTGCGATAGGCTGTAGAAGAGTAGACGGGACAGTATCCAAAGGGAGGTTGTTGGACGACTTCGCTGAAGCAGTTGAGAGACCGCTTCCTCATCAAGAGGAGAGAAAGAGTCCAACGATGCCATGCCAACACCAGGCAAAGTCCTCCTTTTAGGTATAGAGACTTGAAAGTGGAACAAAGTTTTCTACTGTCAGTGACGCTCTCAATCTGCCCTGATAGAATGCCTTTTTTGCAAGTGTAACAGTGGATGAAAAAGATGATAGCACAGACTGGTAGTTACTGAGATCATTTCCACCTCTGGATTAACATAATTTCCTCTCAGCAAGTTCCTTTCGTACAAAGCGTATACTGTTTGTCAGCCAGGGATGAGGTTTAGAACGAGGGGGTCTTGTGGAAAGAGGACATGCTGGATTCAGACAAGATGCCAGTGTAGAGCAAAGAGTCTCTGAAGCGTCATTAACCTCAAGTGATGAAAATGAACTTGGAGTAGGCTACTGTAGGTAAAGCAGATGTTACTATTAATGTTGCAAAATGGTCGCTTAAGAGGCTTCTGAGGTTACACCGGAACGAAATTGTCGGAGGAGGAGCTATGTGTGACTCAAGACATGAGAGAACTGACAATTGTTGAGATTGTTAAAAGACACGAGAGAACCGACAAAACCAGACATCAGTACATCAACTCCAGGAGGACAAACTCCCTACGAACTTTGGAGTTAACAAGCCGTAGCTGGACACAGAATAGTCACAGTTAAAGAACACACATAAAGAATAACCACATCGGACACCACATTTTACTGTGAATGCTGAGCATTGTTATCCTGGGAATATTAACCTTTGGCAAATTTGGGATTTGCTCTGCAGGTCCATCTGGCCAAGAGGCCACTGACATTAATTTCTAATGTCCCTAAAACACTGGCAAGCCATTACAATCACTAATCCGGCGTATTCTCTTTGGAATTGAGTAAACAACTGCATTTAAAACCTTCGTTTACATGATTGATGCACTTCTGAAATGATTTGGGGAGAGTTTAATGCACAAATTCAATTTCACTGCTAGTTATGGCCCTGTTGTGAGTTGTAGTGTTAATTTCGTCAGACGAGACTAGAGAAAAAAATGTTAGTCAACAACCTTTTTTTCCATGACTAAGACGAGACGATGACAAGACTGCACTAATGTCCTGAAACACTGACTAAGACTATCTTAAGATGCATTATTGTTGACGAAAAAGACGAGATTAAAATGTTTTGCATGAAATAAAAACTAAGATAAAATCTCTCTTCATTTTTAGCCTAAAAAATGAGAAGCCAGAATAGCTGTTACGTTTCAAAATATTCAATGAGTTCAGGTTCATGCTAGCAGCTTTCCTGTAGGCTAGTCTACGTGCTGTTGCTGCAACTAGACATTCTCTGCTGCAACCCTGTACCTAAACTACATGGAACAAGAACACCGGAGATTTCTGCCAGAGTTAGCAAGCTAACTACCTAGGCATTAGGCCACAATGCTACATACCCAGAAGTTGAAGCTTCTCTCATACATATACAGATTAACATCCCCAGAATGTCCATACGAAAATTTTCAGCAAGTAATGTCAACTATTTAACTAGTTACACTGATGATGCAAAGTTTGCTAGCAAGTAAGCTAATATGGAAAGTTCGCTAGCAAGTTAGCTAAGATAGAGAGTTTGTGTTGCGTTTGAAGATATTGCCATCTAGCGTGACGGAGTAAACATTCATACTTGAGTCTAAGACAGTGTTTCTCAAACTTTTTTCAGATGAAGGACCACTTAACTAATCAATAAAAAGAAACGCACGGACTACCTAGCTAAAAACAATTAAAAATAGACCTAGCAGTATATTAGCCTACACAATACTCACTGAACCACCTTGCTTATTGTCTTTGCACTTTGCTTAATTGTGTCGGAGGATTCATATGATTTAAACTGGCATATCTGACATAGACAGTGTTGTAGAACTGTTTGAATTTACATACAAGTTGGTTCAATATTGCAAACAACTCATCTATATTATATTTTACCAGGTCTGCTCGTGGACCACTTGGGATAACTTATGACCACCAGTGGTCCCCAGACCACACTTTGTGAAACACTGGTCTACGAAAGATCATGACAGTGGTCCAGTCAAATCTTTACTGTCTATGGTCAAATCCCAGCCGAGCTATAACTGTAGCTCGACTTACCTGTGCATGTAAACATACTGACTGACTGAAATAATTTGTTATAAAAAAAGACTGAAATGTTTTGACTAAAACTGACTAAGATAGCTTTAGTTTTCTTTTGACTAAAACTAGACTAAAATTACGAGACTTTTAGTTGACTAAAAACTTGACTAACAAAAATGATATTTGAATGATTAAATATGACAAAGACTAAAAAGGACATTTCGTCACAAGACTAAGACTAAGACTAAATTAAAAATAGGTGACAAAATTAACACTAGTGAGTTGTAAGTCAATGAACCCTCCACTGTCATTTTCAATTGAGAATAGTCTGGTGTCAACGAGGCTAGAACATTGTGGCTGTAGGTTACACTTTATTGCATTGGATTGAAGCAGCTTTTAGCTGAAAAAAACTGTATTTCATAAATTCTTTATTAAATTAGACAATATTTCTAATGTTGTGAAACAAGGCTTAGGTCGAATAGTTTCTCTTTTTATAGTTTCGATCATAAGTTTCTCTTCTATTAGATAAAAATGGTCCGGGCAGAGCTATTTAATTCCCTCACTAGTCAAGCTCTTTGCCATTATAAGCATTGAGCCTTGACATTATTTCTGTGTATCTTAGTTTATTGCATGCGTCTAGTAATGCTGCTTCATTTCAGTTCAGTTTCAAAATCTGGCTCTACACCTTCATTGGTTTAATCCACATCTCTGTGTTGTTTTAGTCCTTACATTAGTAGGCTACATTAGTCCATAGTGTGTGGACTCAGAATGCATCAGAATATGAAGGTTCCAACCTAGAAACCGCAAACGATCCAGCCAACGAGACCTCTGCTGAGTCAAAATCAGTCATACGCCGTTTTATTTCCTAATTTCCTCACTATCTTACTCAACCTCTTTCAAAAAACAGTGTTCATATTGGCAATTGGTTTAGTTAGTCTTAGTCTTTAGATGAAAATGTGTATTATTGTTTGTCGCATTTTTAGTTTTATCCCATTTTAATCAACAAAACGTTATTACATTTTAATCAATTTTTTGTCATTAATTTTAGTCAAAAGGTTTCCACTCTTTAAACATGAAATGCTATACATGAGTCATTTTCCTGGCATTGTAGGCTACATCATGAACTTATAATATGGACATGATAAGGGTACAATTATTTTATCATCATAAGAAATGTATGTTGTTATTCAACCTCAAAATATATTTAAATTATGACTTAGGTTCCGCTCCTTCATGTGATATGCGTGTGATATCTGCAGGACCAGTACAGTACTCTGTAAACAAATCAACAGAGAAGGAGGGGTGTGATGTGAATAAATTAAGGGTAAAACATAATCAAAGACTTTATGGAAGTATTTTAAATGTCACACACTCCAAATATTGTAAAACCAGTTTATTTGATTATAACAAATATTAAAGCATTCAAATGTGCAGATCAGTAACACATAACTTAGAATAAATAATTCATTTAACATATTTTCACAATTCATTATGTTATCTTTATTACACAGAAAGATCTGTGTAAATCAAGATGTCTTTACTCTAGTCTACTGAAATGTTATGGCAGCTCTTATTGGATTTATCAGATTTGGAGTCCGTCTCAGTGGCCAATTGTAGCAAATGAAAGAAGACCATATATAGATGGGTACATATCCCTATACTTCTCTCTAGAATTTCATGACAATAAATATGGATATCATTGTGTTGATTTTAAACAAGTAGGAGGTGTTTTATCTTTTGGAAAAAATTGTGCAGTTGTTCTTTGGACATGTTATTTTAATGTAAAAGTAGTTCTGAACAACATACTACCTGGAATGTCTTCCTCCCATTTTCAAGATAGTTTGGTTAACTTCTGATGCCACTCTTGGGATCAATTAGGCAGCAGGGTTGAGGAGAAAACCAATTTTTTTTTTGCAGGTTTGCATTAGACAACGGTTTTGTTATTTTTGGTAAAAACAACCAGTTCAAAAAAAGTCAAAGCTTGAACTGGTATTAACTGTCAACTTCAGAAGACAGGAACTCTGGAGATATCCTACTTTCTGACAATTACTATAAAAAGACCTTTAATTGCTGTGCAGCATTTTTACATCACCAACATTGGCACACAGACACAAAAACGAGAAGAATCCAGTCAGTCAGAAACTCACTCTCCATGCTAAGGCATGCATCTAAACCTGAAAACATTCCCTTTTATAAACTGTCTGTGGCAGGACACAGTGGTGTCACAAAGGCAATATGAAATGCAAGTCTCACAAAAACCTCCACATAACGAACTCCATTCCCTCTACAATCCTGCCAGAGGGTCATTTCTGGGTGCATGGGAGGAAACACCTGATGTCTCAACTGACATTCACATTCACTTTTCTATAAAAAGATTTGGCAGTGGGGAATTTTCCTAAGCCCCAAGGGAGCTCAGAGAACTAGAAGAAGACACTGTGTGGGCATTGCTGAGCTTACATTACGAGCCTACAAACATGGCCCAAAATGGCAAGTGGACAGTGAATGTAAGTGGGCATTTAGAGGGGTGGTGTTGTTATAGGGACAGGGACATCAGAGACAACATTACTGGGCCCAGCTTGGAAGCTACGTGAGGATCTTAGCCACCTGAGCCTTGACTTCGCCGTCAGGGTGAGAGAGTAACTGCGGGAGTCTATGATGCACCTGGGAGGAATCGTCCAGCAGCACACAGAAGAGTGAGTCCTGCTTCCAGCGCAGGGCCTCTGCAACCTGGGCCGAGGGTCTCCAGGCCCTGAGGTTTCCCATTAACGTCAAGAGACGGAGGAGCACAGAGACCTTGGTGCAGCAGTCAAACAGAAGAACCAATGAAGCTGGAGCCTGCCAACACATAAGGAGAAGATAAATAGATAGATGAATTCATAGAATAATTCATTCATCTATTCCAGTTTCATGACACATAATATTCTTGCGCTGACTAATGTTGGGGGCAATGTATGAAACATGACAGCATGGCATAATAGCATGTAAGTAATTACTTTGTAGAAGACATGAAAGAAAGCTTACAGGATTACAAGTTTTCTAAGAACAGACACAACATCCCTTATTACTCCGGCTGCAAGTTGTTTTAATAGCACAGATTCATTATTTCAACTGCTTCAAGTATGATCACTATCTCAGCACATATCGTATCCCTTAAACAACACGCACTGCTATGTGCTTTGAAATCTACTAATAGCTTTATCTATTTATAGACTAGAATTCCAGGACAGTCGTCACCAGTCTTTTACTGATATAGTATCAGATACAACACTGTATATTCAGAAGTGATTATGAGAAGAAGGACTTAATTTATTTTACTTTTTGATTTTTTTTACTTCTGAAGAAATAACCTAAAACACTTTTCCCATTTACCTGCAGCAATAAAATGAGCTGTTTTCACTATGGAGAAGAATTGAAAGAAAAGCTGAATAGCATGCTCAGGTAGTTGAAATAGGAACAGCACACTTTTGTTGTGTTCACTACCTCAAAATCTCAAACCACAGTATGCTAAGGGATTTTGCCTTCATGCCAAGTCGGTAACCTTTGATCTCTCAGTTCTTGGTTCACATTATTTTGTCAAATAAAGTTTATTGTCAAATGAAACAGCTGAACCATACATATAACTATTCTTCACACATGGTTTTACCTGTGCTTGGACAATGTCTTCAATCATATCTGGATTTGAGGACAAATTCACCAGGACCTTTAAAACCTGAACCTGTGGGAAAGAAGAAGAATGAGAGCAGAAGAAACTAAATAAAAAAATAGACAAGGCAACAACTACTAATATATTAAGGGTGCAGTCCACCATTCTAATCCCATACACATTTTGTTAAATTTAAAAACGCCCTCTAGCTGTCTGTTTAAACTAAAATAACTCCACTGTTTGTACACAGTCTTAGCTCAGTAAATGGGAAACAAACATAGTGGCTGTGGGGTATACTACGGAGATTGATTAGTGGGTTAGCGAGGTACGCTGAACTCAAAGCCAGGGTGTGACACGAAAGTGGCTCTGTTTTAGCGTCGCTGTATCACCATGGTGTCTTATGCGGTCAACCAAACCTGGTCTGGAGGAGGTTATCAGCCATCAGTTATCAGACTTTCGGGTTAGATCGGCACAACAAAACACGATTGGTGGACACAGGCCCTTAAAGCGCTAAGCGCAGCTTCCAAGTCCCTCCTTTGACAATGGCATCACTTTTGTGGGTATTCCCTTGACCTGGGAGACAGGGGTCTCTCCGGAGACAGAGGGTCTTTTGGGACAGATCTGATTCCTTGGCATGAATCCTGAAAATGTTCTTTATTCTTTTTGTTTCATTTGTAGGTGGATTTTTTAATATATTTTTTAGGTGTCCTCTACGAAGGAAGTGTTTTATGTTGCTTTTTGAGGAAGTTCTTTGTTCAATAAATCTTTTGTGTTCGTTTAGAAGAAATACAATAAGACGGAAATACATTTGTTCATCTTCCATATACGCCACCGCCTCTCCCTCACAGCTGTTGAAAAGATATACAGTTATTGCATAGGGTGTAGTTAACGTGAATTCCCTAAATTATAGAATAAAATACTTTTCCACAAAGCCAGTTGGACATTGCTTTTGCATTCTAAAATCACCATCACTTTATTGCAGTGTTGTCAGTCGAGTCCGAATCATGAGCTAAATTTAGAGATTCGTGACTTGACTTGGACTTAAGCACTGAATGACTCAAACTTGAACTCGGACTCGAGGCATAGTAACTTGACTACAACACTGCTCTATTGGGATTAATGGCAAACAATTATTTTTCAGACAATAATATGCAGAATCTTTTCACTTACGAATTTACACGATCAAATTTTTGCCAGCACACCTCCCTAGCCTTATTATGCGCAACTGTGTTGCCCCAAGCAGTGATCTGCTGCTTGAACCGAGTTTATTATTAGGCTATAACCTGTTCCTCTTGCGTGAAGTAAACCGCTCCAGATCGATCCATTTTGTGAAGGTGAGTAAAATGACGCGATAAACGGCATTTCTATGGGAACGCACATTGAATTTACTCGTAAGTGAGCTTCGTGGTACCGCGAGTTTCGTATTTGTCAATCCAGGTTATCCAAAGAAAGCTTGGGTATGTTCGGCGCGCTCCGTAGTATACCCCACTGGGGGGTATTCCAAGTACATGGTTTAGTGACAA
Source organism: Alosa alosa (assembly GCF_017589495.1). Lineage (NCBI taxonomy): Eukaryota > Metazoa > Chordata > Actinopteri > Clupeiformes > Clupeidae > Alosa > Alosa alosa. The sequence goes on from NC_063199.1 coordinate 23,784,991, forward strand.
ACCTGGGTAAGTTAACTCAGAGTAAGTGATAAACCTCCTACAACAAGAGCCCTATGGCATTGCTTTGCCATACAGCTCTTCTAGTAGGAGGTTTACCCCTTACTCTGAGTTAACTTACCCAGGTTTGTCACTAAACCACGTACCTGGAATACCCGCCTGATCTACAAATAACTGATCCTAGACGATCATGAGCATGAGAGAGAGGACTCATGAGAAAGAGTCCCATTGGCTGTGGAGCTCAAATATCAACACTTTTTTGCTGAAACCAAATTGTGGACTGCAGCTTTAATGGCTGGTGCTTCCTATGGACAAATACCTGAAGGATTTCATTGCTCACTACTAGCAGAGACAGGAACAGGGTGACGGAGTTCCTCATCAGATGTTGGTGTTTGTCTGTGACTGACATATTGGTCAGCAACCTCAAGGCTGCAAGCTGCAAATCTGAATTGACTGGTGACATTTCTATCATCTCCAAAATCTGAGGAATGTACACCTACACAAAAAGATCAAATAAGCCAGGATTAAAACTTAACAAAAGAAAAAGACAGATGACATGAGAACCAGTGTAAAGGTAAACACAATAAAGGCTGCATGTGTTGTGCTGTACCTTCAGCTGTTCTTGATTTCTTATGTTCATACTCAGGTTGTTCAATGCGTTCAAAGTTTGTAGTCGAACATCTGCTGATGTGTCTGTAAGGGACCCCGCAATAATGTGAAGGCCTCCAAATTCACGGATGAAATCCTGGTAAAGAAAAGTTTTGTTAAATGAACATTGAGTAACAGTTTAGTGGGTCATTCCACGTCAATTCAACCAGGGCCCACACACTTAGGTCTCAAAAAATTCTGAAAAAATTACCAGGTGTACCCAGGAGAGACACTGTAAAATTACTTTTATGTAAGATCAAAGTTCACAAGCCCAAAGCACAAGAACTAAACCATGTAGGTGGCTCAAATTTTGCATGCTGGTACATCAGTAGGAATATGTTGTAGCAAAATTGTCACATTTGGACTGGATGATCCTGCATGGTCATAGCTGTCCCTCAAAGTTGATCAAAATTGTATTGGAGTTTTTGGCTGGGCTCTGTTTAGGCCTTCAGAAGATATTTGTACTCAACATAGGCTCTTGATTTATTTCCCTTACTGAGATAAGTAGAAACACTCACAAAAAGCAATGAACAGAAAATAAATCCCTTCAGGGTCTGAACAGCAGACCTCACAATTCCAAACACCTTGTGGGAATATACATAAATATTTTTTTTCTTTTTTCTCCATAATCGCTTCTTTTTAAAAACACCAATTTGACTTGTCTTGTGCAAATATTTATTTTCTATTTTCCATCCTGAACATGGGCAAAATGCACCATTGAGATCAATATGTTTTGATTACCAGTTACCATAGGTTATACAACCACAGGTGGCACTGTGGTAACTCCACACAAAACATATTGATCTCAGTGGTGCATTTTGCCCATGTTCAGGGTGGAAAATAAAAAAGAAAATGCATAAGACAAGTCAAATTGGTGTTTTTAAAAAGAAGGGATCATGGAGAGTGAAGGAAACAATATAATTGTTTTTTGTATATTCCCACAAGGTGTTAAGGCGCTCTGAAAATGAGAACCAAAATTATTTTTCAGACTTGTGAAGTCTGCTGTTCATACCCTGAAGGAATGTATGTTCTGTTAATTGTTTTTTGTGAGAGTGTTTCTACTTATCTCAATAAGGGAAATAAATCAAGACCCTATGTTGAGTACAAATATGTCTTCTGAAGGCCTAAACAGAGCCCAGCCAAAAACTCCAATAATTTTTTTTATCAACTTTGAGGGACAGCTATGACCATGCAGGATCATCCAGACCAAATGTGATGATTTTGATACCTACTATTCCTATTTATGTACCAGCATGCAAAATTTGAGCCTCCTACAGTTCTTGTGCTATGGGCTTGTGAACTTTGACAAAAAAAAGAGGCTGAACAAAATCAACACCCCCCTCCCCCTGTAAAACTGGCTGTATCTTAGAAAGTATTGATCTTACATAAAAGTAATTTTACAGTGTGTCTCCTGGATAACATAGGTACACCTGGTAATTTTTTCAGAATTTTTTGAGACCTAAGTGCGTGGGCCCTGGTTTAATTGACGTGGAATGATGACCCTGTAGGGAATACACAGTGACAGATTGTTAGTGTCCCTACCTGATTCACTGTGAAAGCAGCACTGTTCCCCAGTGTAACAAGTACTTGAGACCTCTCTGAAGTGGTAGGACTGCTCTGCAGAAGGGAGAGGAGCATCCCTATGTGCCGTGGCTCCAAACAGTTTGGGGACTTCTTTAGAATGTCTGCTATTAAAGGGGCAAAGACTACAACGAATCGTAAACACACATCGTAAGTAGATGCTATCCTAGCTAGTTGAGTGAGCAATATTGCACATTTTCATTGGCTTATATAAAAACAGCATAGGCTGTATAAGATGAAGAACAGCATAACGGTGACAGTGACATTAACGTTAGGTCAGAAGAACCTTGAAGATGCTATAACGTTAGGTGACTGGCTAAGATCAATCAGACTGAAACAGCTAGTAAATGTCTTCTTAGCAAAGTTAACTAGTAATTCATTCAAAATAAACTCACAGAACAAAGTCACAATTGGCCTCTACTGATAGCACGTGTACATAGACAGTTGGTCTACTCTAGCCTAGTTATTAAATACCGTTCTATTTACCAAAGCTAGCAAAAATAGGTTGCTAGCCAGCTAAAGGTTACTAGCCTGTCAACAATTTATTCTTACTTGATGCCTCAGCGGTGACCTGAGAAGGACTTTTGCGTACTCCAACCACATCGAATCCCGACACTTTGGCCATTAAACTCCCCGGTTCGAGAATTACATCTCCCGAAGCTCTGATATCTTGACCGCTTCTTTCTAGTGATTTCGTTCTGTTTTTCTTCTCGGCATTTCCTCCAATACCGCGGACAAGTTTGTATAACCCATAAGAGGCACCTGCGCCAGCAAGTATCCCCAGTACTGCTTTCATATTACCCAATTTGGGTATAACATTTCCATCTCCCATTTTGACAATCGTCTTCTAAACATGAAGATAATGCTCACTAAACCTCGTCAGAATTAAAATCATTCCCCCATGCTGTCTGCCATCCTCCGCGTCAGGCCAACCAAAATCTTTCCATGGGATTGCCGACACTGCCTCGCAGTCGTAAAAGCTTCTGCAGAGAGACATACACTTATGTTTTATGTCGACTAATAGTATAATTACAAGCATAATAGGAACTAATGCACTCTTTGAATAGATTATTTGAGGAAGTTATCAATGCAACGGGTTCTTCCCAGGACAACTAATATTAGGCCTAATTTCCAAACCCGTTTTTGTTACTTAGTAACATGTAGAACTACGTTAACAAGCTTGTGTTGTGTTTAGACCAGACCACCAGACCATAGACTGTAAAAAAATAGTTTAGACCTGAGAGGATTGAAGCTGTTAGTAAGGGTATTTTCAGACTCTGGCCTGATTGTCTGGAAAAGGATATATCCCGTTAATTTGACGATTTTGACAGGCGCAGCCTATTTCTGACAATAGGGTCTGGCCTAGCCTATTAAAGAAAATTTGAGCGCAGTATGGCATCACTGGAAAATGCAGACCCATCGCTGAAAGAATACATTTTGAAGAATTCTCTTCCTCAAATTTTTCAGGTAACGTTAGGGCTAACATTAGTAATACAACCTCTCAACCACAGGGAAGAATTAATGAAGTTTTAGTTAATGATTAAATTAATGCCATCATACTGTTTTTTTTTCTTTTCAAGTCTCTTTTAGCTGGCCTGTGCACCTCGTGTCCTGACAATCCCCTGCATTATATTGAGGAGAAGCTTTTAGCAATCCAGGGGAGCAGAGAAATTGATATTGTGTGGTGGGTGACATTAAATGCCTAAATGAAACTTTTCATGCGTCCCAGACAAAGTGTCCTGCATAGCCTACAAAAGGTTATCGTAGTTGTTGAAACCAAAGAGAGCTTTGGTTGAAACTACTGAAATTGTGACCCTATAATAACACTAAAGTGGATGATACACGGAGCAACTTTTTGAGCAATGTTGCTAAGCAACCAACCATATGCTGATTGGATGATCATGAACATTTTAAAGTGGACTAAACCTACTCTCCAGAATAGAATGTTGTTCAATGTGAATGTACCAGAACAACAATATTTAGGGAACATTACTCTGCAACATTGCTCAAAAAGGTGCCCCATGTATCAGCTTAAGATCATAATCAGCTTCTTTTGATACAGGGATGTGGAGGATGACCTTTACCCATCTGATCAAACTTTGGTGCATGACATGATAGGTCTATGTATTTCTGAGAACTCAGATGACGACATTACGGTAACCTACACAATGCCAATCTTAGTGTTTATTTTTGCAATGGATAATTTTGCCCAAAGAGATATCATTGACATCTGTATACTAATGCTAATTCGGTTCTGTAGAAGTCATCATTTTTTGAAGAGGCATTACACTGTTACCGGAGGAGTCTCATGAAGATGGGCTTCATGTAAGTAAGCTTTTAATTAAAATGAAATCGGTACCCTTTGCACAATTTAGGTGTCCCTGTAGTTGTGAACTTTAGATTGTTGGGACCAGTTGGGACTAGTTTTGAGTTGCTTACTATCACACCACTGTACCCCAAAGGCTTCTGATAATACTGCCTGTAAATGTATGTCTGCCTGTGTAAATAGAGTATTTACTCAACAGTCATATTAATTAACTTACACATGGAAGACATTATTTAGGCTTACCACTGATTTCCCCTGAGCACTGGTCTTTATTCTAGTTAGTTACTTTAGAATTTGATCCAGTGGGATCAGTTTCATTAAATGAATGCCTGAGTTCAGTGTTACAGCTTGAGGGCAGAGTCTTTTGTTTAACCTCGAGCTTGTAGTGGTTTGTCCGTAGTTCCTCATGAATTAATAAAGCATCACTTGTGGGTAGGGCCTGGAAAAGGTATACTCTGATAAGACGAATAGAAGCTGTCATTCTACGTCGGAACATGGATACTGCTAAGAGCCACCATGCAAGGAACGTCCTGCATTACACTTTCAGAATATGGATGAAGTGGGTCCAGAGTAAGAAGAAGAGAAAGAGCGGTATGTGGTTTTCATTTGTTTAATGCTCCAGAAATTAGTTTTCAAATATCCAAGTGCCTGAAGAGAGAGTTGACTATAATTCTGTATGATTCTTACATGCAATAAGGATATCAATAGGGTTTAGGGCAGGGCTCTACACTAACAAAAAATTTCAGGAGCACTTGTGCGCCCAAGTTAAAAAATTTAGGAGCACAGACAAAAATTTGGGAGCACAGTCAGTTCTGTACTTAACTTACACATAATCTAACATTATACTGCAGCTAACAGTTAAACATGCCAGTGCACCAATTGCGAATATTAAGAATGACTGACAACATTTAGGCTACAGGAAACAGGATTTTAAAGATCAGTGCCTACTTTATTTTCAGTCTGTTCTATTTTCCTACATTTTGTTAATGTAAAATAATATAATACATTGCCATACTTGCATTTAGCCTGTATATCAAGTATCCTGCCAAATGTTGGCTAATTTATTTATTTGTGAATCCATCTATAGCTAATCCAAATATGCCCATGGTGACCTATCTGACTGCATACTGCCTAATAAGACTACTACTACTAAAACAGTCCATTTTCTGTTCCACAAAACCCAACATAGGCTAATCAAGGATATATGTTTTATACTTTTAGTTTTTATTTGAAATATCTGCATTGATGGGGGCAGTAGGCAAACGTTAGGCCTACTTTCGTTTTGCACTTCAGCTTGTATTCGGTGTAAACAAACATACATGCGTGGAAGCCTGGAGTTGTCAGTAGCGTTCGATCTTTGAATAAAATGGGAGTATTACGGGAGGGTACTTTTGTGCCGGTTCGTTCGCTACAGCTATATTTTGCATATTGCAGCCAATACGTCAACTGGGCTAAAAGGCATGTTAGGTTACCTTTCCTTCTCTCACTGCATTCTCAGAATCTCATCCTGTTCCAATTATATCCAATGAATTCGGTGGATAGAAGAACTAATTTCTTCAATCTTTGCATTTTGGCTGGCTAGTCTAACTTTCCCCTTTTTCTGCGCGCTCTTGGATTTGATAGAAGCGACTACTAGCGAGTCACAACGCGAAACTGCTAACGTTGATGGGAGGTGTAGTTTTTATGCTGCATTCGCGACGTGATTCTATGGCTTGCACCAGTAATGTTTCTCGATGTTGCGGTGTATTTTGTAGACAAACATTGACATGGTTAGAAGTCATTCGCACCAGTGCGCCTAAATATTTTTTGCACTCGCACGGCCTCATTTTTACTCGCATGTGCGAGTGAAATGGGCGCACTGTAGAGCCCTGGTTTAGGGAGTTAATTGATAGGGAGTATTTTGATCCACAGACATTAACAAAGTGTAATTTTGTTTTCTGTAAATTATATTTATCTCTTTGAAATTATAGCAATGATGCTGTTCATCTTCTGCACTTGATGTATTACACAGTTCTACTATCTTTTTTTATTCAGATGCTATTAAAAAACTCCAAAAAGTGCATAAACTACTGCAGTGTAGAAACATTTTTTTTGCCTGGCGGTATGTGGTGCAGGACTCAAAGAGAACACAACAGTACATTGAGGTACCCTTTGCTCATAGATATTTTCAGAGTTGAAAGAATGGTGTATTTATTACTTATTGTTAAGAGTTATAGATCCTAACCTACTTCTTTTGTAAGGGCAGAGGTGGGAAAATAGCCTACTGGAGAAGTCTAACCAAGAGGTGGACAGCATTAATAACGACATTATTTCTGCGCTGCCGAGTAAATTGTCTTTGAAGGTATAGCATGGCTTTTAGTCAGTATCGTTGCAGGAGTTTTAATTGAATCATACTTCCATTGAGATAATTTGATAAAAACTTCACTGTCAGCATGTACTTAAGTAATAATAGTGAAGATATACAGTTGTTCTTATTACACTGGAATTGTTGGGTGTTTTAAAATAGTCATTTAAAAAAAAAAATTCTCATTTTGAACAAGGCTGGATGTGTTTGATCTTAGATCTTTCAGTATTTAGAATCCGGAGACCTGATAAGGTGTGCTAAGGTGTGCGACACATGGATGGCCATAACTCAAACCTGCAGTCTCTGGAACAAGGTGAGAGAGGCTGTAGACTTTTATTTTACAACACTGGTATTTAGCAAATATATTTTATTGTACTCCTTTAGCGTTATATACATATACAGTATGTATGTATATATGTTTATGTAGTCTTCTCTCGTAAGATAAATTTTTCAGTAGAAAAGCACTGGATTCAAAGCTGTGATATAGAAAAGATACTGAAGAAGTATCGTCCTTTTGTGGTCCACTTGAATCTACGCGGTTGTATGTCTCTGATGTGGCCCGCATTTAGATGTATAAGTGAGTATTTCTCTCAATGTTTATTAAAATAAAATAAGAAAACACTATCAAGAGGAAGAGCTGCATTGTAATTCTGTTTCATTTTAATCCATTAGGTGAATGCCGGAATCTTCAGGAACTCAATCTGAGTGAATGCACCAACATAGATGTCAGTAGTACCTCAGACTTAAATTTGTACTTCAGTGTGAGTTAAAAACAAAACTGCAGAAACCAAATACCTTTTGCCCTTTTTTTTCAGGATGAGACAGTTCGAATAATATCTGAGAGCTGTCAGTCCCTACTCTACCTGAATCTTTCCCACACCTATGTGACAAATGGAACTCTGAAAGTGCTTTCAAGGTAACGTCTATATCAGATTAGTTGGTTCAGAGCAGTGTTATTCTAATATTTCTTCAGTTTCAAAAGTATGTCCTTCTGTTTTCTTCTCTATACCCTCCTGTCTTCCTCACAACATATTGCAGGTCCTGTATGAATCTGCAGTACTTGAGTCTGGCCCACTGTAGAAGGTTCACAGATAAAGGGCTGCAGTTTTTGGCTACAGAGAAAGGCTGCCATGGGCTTGTTTACATAGATCTTTCTGGCTGCACTCAGGTTAGTGTAGAGACACAACATATAATACCTGTTTTCACAACAGATATCGCTCGCAAGTCAAAATCTAACCCCTCATTCTGCTGTTGTAGATAACAGTGGATGGGTTCAGATCCATTGCAGATGGATGCAGTGTGCTGCAGCACATTGTATTTGACAACATGCCTACATTTACAGATAGGTGCTTACAGGTAGGTATTTTAAGGATGTGAGTATTAAGGCTGTTTTCAATAGGGGTTTTAAAATGTGTTTTTGTGGCATGAAAGTGTAAATGAGGTTAAAAAAGTAAACACAAACACGAACAAACAATGATTTGGAGGTTTTGAACAATGTGAGTTAAATTGTTATTATGCAAAAATGCCCTCAATCTCTGTTTTAAATTAGTTTATACTTGTAGGGAGGTTTTGTTTGGATAGACTGCATTGCACACATTAATCTGTAATGATGTCTTTACAGGTGCTGACTGCTAAATGCCACTCTCTAGTTACAATATCCCTCCTGGGGTCCTCTCATCTCACTGACACTGCATTCAAAACCATTGCTGAAGCAGCTTCTCTCATAAAACTACAAATAGAAGGTCATTGTACAAATCAGTGTAGTATGCAGGTTTTAGACCAAAAATGTTTTCTGTGATTGCTCTGTCTGTATTGTACCATGTAAAAAAAAGCCATGTCAAAAATACAATTACAGATGCTGAGATCAGATTAGCTAGTTTCACTCGTAATATATAAATTAGTATAACACATTATTATACATACACACCATATGCATACAGAAATATGCTCTTTTTTTAACATGCAATGGTTGTTTAGCTAAAAATGAATGCGTTCATTCTATGCAGGCAACGAGCATATTACAGACATCGGCTGGAAGGCTGTTTGCAAGAGTTCTCCCAACCTAAGTCATCTACATGCTGCTGACTGTCCAAAGATGACTGATGCCAGTCTGAAATACATAGCATCCCTGAAGAATATTAGTTACCTTGACATCTCAGATTGTGTAAGGTAGGACACATTTGCCCTCACAGAAGCAGCCCTTTTGTGTACAGGCAGACTGTTGAAGGACATGGGGAATGTTGACCTGTTGTTCTTTTTCTACTTTGTCATTTAGGGTCAGTGATGTTGGCCTGCGTTGCTTCATTGACAGTCCATCTGTTGCCAAGCTCAAAGAGTTCAATCTCAGCAACTGCCGTGTCAGTGACATTGTGGTCGTCAGAATTGTACAGAGGTGCAGTGTGTGTGAGCATTGCCACACATATCCATCTATACACATTCCATATAAATAATGTAAACGTTGTAGCCTGGCTAAGGCAGCATGGGAAAACCCAGGCTATAAACGTTGTGTTTTATCTCGTCTTCACAGATGCAGCATGCTCACTACCCTGAATCTGGCGTACTGTGAATCCCTAACAGACGTGGGCATTGAGTTCCTGAGTAACTCCCGCTGTCTTGTCTGTTTGGACATGACTGGCTGTCATATGCAGGACAAAGTAAGCTGCCTTTTGTGACTTCATTGTAGAAACAATAGCATCTCTGTCATACCTAATACATTTATTCATGGTTATGGTTATGGTATTTTGCAGATGCTTCTTTTCCCAACGCGACTTACAGTATATGAACATTACATTAGTTAAAAATAAGATAGATAGATAGATGATAGATAGATAGATACTTTATTGATCCCCAAGGTGAAATTCAAGGGTCTCAGTAGCATACAGACATCACACACAACATGCACTTACAGCAGAAATGGTAAACATAAGTTAAGTATAAACATATAACTAAACTCCACTGTACAACAAAGACAGTAGAAGATAAGAAAGATAAGAAAACTAACAAAACTAAATATTAAATACACTATATAAATTAAATTAAGAAAGTCCAATGTGCTTGAGGGTGATCAAGCATAAGACGCTTGTAGTGACAGGGCCGGGACTGGTAGGGTGCTAAAGGGAGTGAGTGTCATGGTGAAGGTGCAAACAGTAGTCCAACCATAGTCCTTAGTTATGTGTGCCTGGCAAGGTGCTCAAGAGAGTGAGTGTCATGGTGAAGGTGCAAAAAGTAGTCCAACATTAGTCCAACAGTGCAACAGTGCAAGAGTAAGGTCTAGAGACCAGCATAAATAATATGGACAAATATGAGAGTAAAGTATAATGTAGACAAGGTAAAATAAAAAACTATTTCAGTGCAAGAACAAGTTGAGGTAATAGGGTTATAGCCATTCATTCATTCAGTATTGTAGCAGAAGCCTGACCGCAGCCATTGATCATGTGTGCTAATATAGCATGAAAAACAGTGTAGCAGTAAAACATTAGGCTGTATACATTAGTAAAACAGTAGTAAAACAGTAGTAAGGAGTAATGGGCAGTCAGTACTCAAAACATGGACATGGAGAGGGTGGAGAGGCAGACAGACTAAGCAGAGAAGTCTATCTCTCCTCTTCCCTTTAGTGAGGCCTAGGAACAAATGACTTCCTCAGCCTTTCAGTTGTGCATGGCAGTGAGTGAAGTCTCCAGCTGATCAAGCTCTTTTGGTTTTTGATAGTGCTGTAGAGCAGATGACATTCATTGTCCAAGATGTTGATCAGTTTGTTTAGGGTCCTTTTGTCAGAAATTGAAGTGAATTGAAGTGCACTCCAGTTCAGCTCCCACTACAGAGCCAGCCTTCCTTACCAGCCTGTCAAGTCGCAAGCATCCTTCTTCTTTGTGCTTCCTCCCCAGCATACCACTGCATAGAAGAGGGCGCTGGCCACAACAGACTGATAGAACATCCTGAGGAGCTTGCTGCACACATTGAAGGACCGCAGCCTCCTCAGGAAGTACAGCCTGCTCTGTACATTCTTGTAGAGTGCATCAGTGTTGGCTGACCAGTCCAGTTTATTGTCCAGGTGGAGACCCAGATACTTGTAGGTGCTTACCACCTCCACATTGACCCCATCAATGGAGACTGGTAGCAGAGCGGGCTTAGACCTGCGGAAATCCACCACCATCTCCTTGGTCTTTGAAGTGTTTAGTTGAAGGTGATTGAGTTTGCACCACTGCACAAAGTCCTCCACCAGGCTCCTGTACTCCTCCTCTTGCTCGTCTCTGATACACCCCACAATTGCAGTATCATCAGAAAACTTCTGCATGTGGCATGACTCGGTGTTGTAGCAGAAGTCAGATGTGTACAGGGTGAACAGGACTGGAGAGCACAGTTCCCTGTGGCGCCCGGTGCTGCTGATCACAGTGTCAGAGAGGCAGTTCTTCAGTCTGACGAACTGTGGTCGCTCAGTCAGGTAATCTGTAATCCAGGTTACCAGGTGAGCGTCCACACCCATCTGCAAGAGCTTGTCTCCCAATCTGAGGGGTTGGATGGTGTTAAAAGCACTTTTCCCCTTGTCTAGGTGAGAATGTGTCCTGTGTAAAAGATAAGTGATGGCATCGTCCACGCCCACTTTCTCCTGGTATGCAAACTGTAACGGGTCTAGTGCATGGCATACCTGGGGTCTGAGCATACCTAAAACCAGTTGCTCCATTGTTTTCATCACATGTGATGTTAGAGCGACAGGCCTGAAGTCATTAAGCTCGCTGGGGTGTGGTTTCTTGGGGACGGGGGTGAGACATGATGTCTTCCTCAGTGTTGGAACTTGTCCGAGACGTAGACTCCAGTTGAAGATGTGTTTCTGTGGCTCCCCCAGTTCAGCAGCACAGGCCTTGAGCAGCTTTGGACACAGTCTGTCAGGCCCGGCTGCCTTACAAGGATGGAGTTTTTTAAAAAGATTACTTACTTGATCAGCTGTAATGATGGAGGGGATGAGGGGAGTGAAGGGTGAGGAGGAGGAGGGGTGCTTCTGTGAGGGTTGTCATGTGGCTAGAGACTGATGGCCGTTGGCTGAAGCCATTGTTGCCGCACTACTCGTGGTCACCATGTGGGGGAGAGGTGCGATAGCCTGATCAGCAGTGATGATGGAGGGGGGGAGGGGAGGGGGGCAGCATCTGGGGTCTGTGTGTCTGATGGCTGTTGACTGAGGTCGTTGTCACCTCGTTGTTCGTGGTCGCCATGTGGGGGAGGGGTGCACTGGTAATGAGGTGGGGTGGGGGATGGGCAATCGAACCTGTTGTAAAAGTGGTTCAGCTGGTTCGCCCTGTCCAGGTCTCCCTCCACAGAGCTGCTGCTCTTCTTAAGGCCAGTGATAGATTTCATACAGTCCCACACCTCCTTCATGTTGTTATCTTGCAGCTTCTGTTCCATCTTCCTTCTGTAGTCCTCCTTAGCCTCTTTCAGTTTAATCTTGAGTTCCCCCTGTACTCGCCTCAGCTCTGCCATGTCCCCCTCCTTAAACGCCATCTTTTTTCCTATTGAGAAGGGTCTTGACATTACTGGTTATCCAAGGCTTGTTATTTGGATAGCAGCATACAGTCCTTGTGGGAACAACAATGTCCATACAGAAGTTCAGATAGTCAGTAGTGCAATGTGTGATAATATGTGATAATATGGAAAATGGAAAAAATGAAATGGGGGAAAAAGCATAATAGTAATAATAACAACAATATCAAAATCGTCAATGAAATGACATACATGGTATATTGTACTATCAATACATTTGTATCTATAGCTATTTAAATCTGTTGTCTTCCAGGGACTGACTGCAATAGGACAAATTCAATGTTTAAAGAAGCTCAGTATATCTGAATGTCTTTGGATAACCGATATTGGCATTGAGGTAATTTTAATTCATTTAAAATCTGATGCCCATTATTCAATCAATTTATCTTGTTGGATTTAGGTAGTGTTATAAAGAAATCTGTAAGAGCTGAGCTTATGGTCTGTCTCTTCCCTGACACCCTGTCAGATGTTCTGTCGGCGAGCCAAGCTTCTGGAGGACTTCGACATATCTCACTGTGTGTCGCTGTCGGACCTGTCCATCAAAGCGCTCTCCTTCTACTGCAGAGCCCTGTCACGACTTATCATGGCAGGCTGCCCCAAAGTACGCCTGGTCTGAATGCAGTGAGAGTTGTAGTGCTAATTCATTGTCTGTGTCTGTGATCGCTTCATGATGGGGTGAAACTTGTCTGTGAAACCAGATGACAGACGTGTCCATGCAGTACCTGACTGGCTCTGGACCCCACCTGAGAGAGCTGGACATCAGCGGTTGTGTTCTCCTCACTGACCGGGCCTGTCGCATCCTGCTCAAGGGCTGCCAAACCATCCACTCCCTCACCATGCTCTACTGTAGGGGAATCTCCAAGTAAGTCACCATGAGTGTCCACCACATCCAGTCCTCCACCGAAATCTTTACAATTATTATTCCGGGTTCTGTTTTGGACGTGATTGGTCCACCTACATTTGCTCTGTAGTCATGTTCTTCCGTGTATTTCTGGACTCTTTCTAGATTTCTCTTCTCTGTGCAGTACTTCTTAACATGGTGGTGATCTTACAGGCAGGCAGCGTTGCGCCTTCAGCCTCGCCTCAAGCACTGGGAACATAGCAGAGATGACGCTCCTTACTGGTATGGCTATGATGACCTGGACCACCTGATGCAGCTAAGCAGCAAGCCAGAGAAGCAGGACATTCCATCGGAATATGACAACAGCCGTCGCCATAGCAGCACTCTGCCCACATGACTGCCCAACACAGATGTGCTCTGGAGAAGAGTATTAGCCAAGGACATATCATGATGTGGGCTAGATTCCACGTGTGTGCCAGGAACAATCCAGGAACAATCATCTCAACACTGCATAATGAATTCTGTAAGACTCAGGATTCAGTTGTTATAACACCTTTCAAAAAGGTAAACAAAATATTAAAAATGCACGTCTTTATTTCATACAACACATCCATCCATATTTTTTTTAACATTACAGTTTATAGAGTTATGGTATATCATAGCTGGAGTAATAGTACATATTTTACATACAGCACATATTGCAGTACTTATAGATGGTAGCATTTTCTTATTGTGCGTGATTTATGTTCTCGGGAGAGCTACTCCTTCTTGTCCTTAGAAATTGTGATACACATAGCACTTTTAGCAGCAACACAAATACAGTGTAAATAAATAGTATATTTTATACATTAAATGAAACCTGCTCTTTCTGCACAAGTTCTGTTAAGTTTCCATGCCCCTTTTCCAAAGCCTTGATTTCATCAGCGTAATCACATCACAGACATTACATCTGGTGGTCAGTTTTGCCTACAGTACACAGGCTTCATTTTGGTTTCCTCAAGCTAAACAAACATCTTAGTGCAAGTGCATCCTCTACACAAGAGACTAAAATGGTCCCAATAACTCAGTAGAGACACTGGAGTAATACTGATAACTCTTAACAACATCAGCCTGACCTGCATTTCAAGCCATTCTGAAACACAACACTTAGAACTCCCCTTAAGGATGCCATCCTTTTTTTGTATCTTTTTGGCACATATTTTTTTCATATTTTAATTTAAGTTGTGTACAATAGGTTTTCATTTATTTAGGGTTACCTAAATAAATGAAATTTTATACATACACAAATTTTATACATACACAAATACATACATGTTTCAACTTTCAGTGCATTAGGCTTGCTTCATCAGTGTGGCATTTACATAATCTCAGTTACAGCCATTTATGTGTCTTGCTAGTGTAACCTGATTGAATTTGTAGACTGAAGTAAAAGCACAACTTTAGCGATCCTTCCGAGGCCGAGCGTAGGAACAGACACATTTACTTCTCAAGTCTCAGAGACTCGAACCAGCTTTGTGGCCTCAGGCTAATCGACCCTTTCTTAGCCTCAACTTTAATCCATTGCTCTCTGGCTGATGGTCCATTCAGAGTACCTGTCAGGGAAAGTAAAGTTTTTACAGCTGAGATCTACTTAACACACTTTTCTATATGCATTTTAGGCTTCCTGTATCATTTCTCACAACCTTCTGGACATTAATCACATTTGCACTTATTGGGGTGGTTTCCCATCCATTAACACATGTCTGATAGAAACATGCATTAACATTCTATTTAAGTCCAGGACTAGGCCTAATCTACTGTATGTACAGGAAACCAGCCTATAATGTATAACCATAATGCGTGTCCCTAGTTTATCAAACAATGACCTAAATGGTTAGTTAAGCCATTTATATCATAGGCTCTGAACATGTGTCTAACCTATGTGCATTGGCCTTGACTGAGCTCATGCCATTAGATTTTCTATTTGACTCACCGGTGACAGTTGTATTGCTGTCTCTGGACTCATGTTGACCCTCGTGTAGCATGATGTCAGAACTGATCTTTACAGATGCCCCAGACAACTGAACTTCCGCTTTCATAGAGGCAGGAACCCGTACTGACACAGACCCTGTAGGGATGGGGAGTGCAATGTGCTCTTAGACATACTAAGAAAAGTATACATTATATACAGTAGCCTCCATAAGAGTTGGAACCCCATGGTAAAGATGAGAAATGGATAATAATAAATTCACCTTTTGGTGAATTACCTTAATTTAACACTGAAATAGGAAAAACAAAGCCTTACATTGGGACATTACAATGGCCTTTGTAATATAATTGAGGAAAGTCCCTTAAGATAAAAGCATCGGCTAAATTAATAAATGTAAATTTATTCTGAGGGGGAAAAAAACTGCAATTGCCAATCTTGATCATGATACCAAGAACTGTGCAGCACACTGTATAATGCAAACTATTGATAATATATGAAGTATTTTTATGAGTTATGGTTTGTATATTATAGTATTTGTTTATTTTAGTTAGGCTATTGATCATTGATATTGCATTGACATTATTGTTTCTTAATGCTATTTTCCTTAATGTAGTCTTACCAACATTTTAAAACTGTTCACTTATCATTTTTAACAATTGTATTGGGTCATTCCACGTCAATTCAACCAGGGCCCACGCACTTAGGTCTCAAAAAATTCTGAAAAAATTACCAGGTGTACCTATGTTACCCAGGAGACACACTGTAAAATTACTCTTATGTAAGATCAATACTTTCCAAGATACAGCCAGTTTTACAGGGGAGGGGGGTCGATTTTGTTCTGCCTCTTTTTGTCAAAGTTCACAAGCCCACAGCGCAAGAACTAAACCATGTAGAAGGCTCAAATTTTGCATGCTGGTACATAAATAGGAATAGTATGTAGCAAAATCGTCACGTTTGGTCTGGATAATCCTGCATGGTCATAGCTGTCCCTCAAAGTTGATACAAATTTTATTGGAGTTTTTGGATGGGCTCTGTTTAAGCCTTCAGAAGACATATTAGTACTCAACATAGGCTCTTGATTTATTTTCCTTACTGAGATAAGTAGAAACACTCTCACAAAAAACAATGAACAGAAAATAAATTCCTTCAGGGTCTGAACAGCAGACTTTACAAGTCTAAAAAATCATTTTGGTTCTCATTTTCAGAGCACCCAAACACCTTGTGGGAATATACAAAGATTTTTTAAATATTTTTTTCTTTATTCTCCATGATCTTTTCTTTTCAAAGACACCAATTTTACTTGTCTTATGCAAAACTTTCTTTTTCACTTTCCACCCTGAACATGGGCAAAATGCACCATTGACATCAATATGTTTTGTATAGAGCTACCACCGGTTACTCTATACAACCACAGGTGGCAGTGTGGTGACTACATAAAACATATTGATGTCAATGGGGCATTTTGCCCATGTTCAGGGTGGAAAATAAAAAAGAAAGATTTGCATAAGACAAGTGAAATTGGTGTTTTCAAAAAGAAGGGATCATGGAGAATAAAGAAAAACATATTTAAAAAATCTTTGTATATTCCCACAAGGTGTTTGGGTGCTCTGAAAATTATTTTTCAGACTTGTGAGGTCTGCTGTTCAGACCCTGAAGGGATTTGTTTTCTGTTCATTGTTTTTTGTGAGAGTGTTTCTACTTATCTCAGTAAGGAAAATAAATCAAGAGCCTATGTTGAGTACAAATATGTCTTCTGAAGGCTTAAACAGAGCCCAGCCAAAAACTCCAATAAAATTTGTATCAACTTTGAGGGACAGCTATGACCATGCAGGATTATCCAGACCAAACGTGACGATTTTGCTGATGTACCAGCATGCAAAATTTGAGCCTCCTACATGGTTTAGTTCTTGCGCTGTGGGATTGTGAACTTTGACAAAAAAAAGAGGACGAACAAAATCCGAACAAAATCGACACCCCCCTCCCCATGTAAAACTGGCTGTATCTTGGAAAGTATTGATCTTACATAAGAGTAATTTTACAGTGTGTCTCCTGGGTAACATAGGTACACCCGGTAATTTTTTCAGAATTTTTTGAGACCTAAGTGCGTGGGCCCTGGTTGAACTGACGTGGAATGACCCTATTGCTTTTATTTGTGAGTTGCTTTAGACAAATCCGTCTGCTAAATCATATTACCATAACCATAAATATAACTTAGAACGTAATACTTCAAAAGTGGTCTCATACCCTGCTGAGTCATCAGGTCTGCTGATCCCCTCTCTCCAACATATGTATCAATATTACCACTGGTTGTCAAGATTCTCAAAGCACCATTTGAATTATCTGGAAAACAGTGATACCTTTACAGTCAAACCAGTTGATCATTTAAAACCCTATTTCAGATTCCCAATACTTGAATTTGATCATTGATGTAGCAGAAAAGTGGCCATTCATTGAATGTAAATAGTTTGCTGTTGACACATGTATTTATGACATACCGACATTTACATTTCCTGCTCCGCTCTGCACGCTGGCATCACCTGTTAAAAAAAGTAAAATGATCAGCTTAGGATGGAAAAAATGACTGTAAACAATATTGTTGTTTACAATAACATAATTTGGGCAATAAATGACCCGATATTTTTTTTTATTTGTTATACCTTTGGTGCCAGAAATAATCAAATATATTATTATTATTATTATATTATTATAATATTCATAATATAATAAACAACCATTTTCAAGTCTTTAAACTATTCATTGCAATCTCTGAATGTACCAGTACGCGTATAACACTACATTAAACTAGTGCAGAATTGACGCAACATAACAAATAAACATTGGTCACAGCCATCGGTGACCATCGGAAAATGTTATTTGCATATAGACCAAGACCAGTCAACAAAGCAAATATTGCCTAATGCGGATATATCGGTATATCCCCCAAATTAACAGTATCCTATGAGTCTTATCGCTCTTAATCAACAGTCCACAAACACAAACCATGGATATGCCCCAACTGAATTTCCCCTGATGACGATGACACTTTGGAGGACTCTGCATAGATAGCTTTGACTTTCAGCTGCCCTTGTTCTGTTGAGACATTCATAAAGGACCCTTGGATCTTTTTAATGTTGACCTCCTAGGATGTGAACATGAATAATATCATTAGGTATGAAATTTATTTTGACGTGTTTTAACACTACATTATTGCATTATCTGTCAATAAATTAAAGTACAGAAATAATATGACCATACACTGCCTTCCTTTGCACAGACATCCACATTGCCATGGATGGTGCCAAATCCTATGATGTTCCCCCCTGCTGACAGCACATCCACTTTGTGACTCTGGAAAAAAAAATACATTAAAGGGTGTAGCCAAAATGACCACTTCACCCAAAAATATTGAGCATACTCATCCTTTCATCCATACTGCCCTGAATTCTCATAAACACACTGAATATTGGATACTTGGATTATGGTACTTCCTACTAAATCCTACACGTGACCACATAGTTACCAACTAGAAGAAAATCAAATTATAGGATGATAGGACAAACACACCCTAATAGAAGTCAAGGTGCAGTTGCCGGTTTCTGTCTGCACTTTGCAAACATCACTTTCCATCTTCTGGATGTTGACATTTCCTCCTCCACTAGTTGTGATGAAAAGATCTAAACAAACAAACAAATAAAATGCATCCAAAGAATAGGTCTATCATCCGAAATGTATAGAACATTAAACTTTCAATCTGCTTTCAATATGAATTTACACACTCACCACATTTTATTGGCGCTGTTAATTCCACAGTGACATTGCTGGTCACCTTATCACCGTGAATAAGTAGTTCCTGACTTTGATCACTGTAATGAACATGCAGATCATCCAGTTTAAACTCATGGTCAGCATTTGTGCCATGGACCGAGATGAAAGCCCGGTCAGCTTCGGGAAAAGCATGCGGATCCAATGGGCAGACAGACAAGTCACAACGAATCTTCACGTTAACTTTGCTGAAAGGGCTAACTTCCAATGACCACTGTTTCAATGGTTGATTAATATCTTTAAGAAGCGGTGCTGTTGACAATGAACGGACAACTGTTGAAGGTAATGCACAGCCGAAACGAAAATATCCTTTGTTTATAAAGCGCAGTGCTCCTAAGCATATCCGCGTGCTCAATGCTACCGAATGCATGACGACTAGCTAAAGTGACTGGCTATTATGAATTTTACTCGTCTCAATGTCTTCCAAAATATTGTTATTTATGCAGACATGCTACTGTACGGTCAGTTTAATTTCTGTCCCAGTCAACAAAAGATAAAATAATCCACTTGACATTCCAACGATGAGGCTGTACAGTTCGTAAGTGACATTGCTAGTTGCCATACATAACTTCTACAACCCTCTTACTCAACATTCGCTATGCAATGTATTGTGGGAAATGAAGTTAAAACACGCTGTCCCTATTGTAGGTGTGCATTTGGCCCATCTCCTTAAACAGTATAAAAACATTTTCCACGTGCACGAAATGGTAACAGGTAACAACTACCTTTCTCGCAGTCAGAGAGTCCATATGCTATTTTAATGAAATCTACTTGTGTATTCACAAACCACAATAACCACAGTGCAATTCTGCCGTGGCGTGTTAAACAACAGTAAGGAACACGTGTGCCATCTCGCGGTTGCATGCATGTCCTGGTCATCTGGTTGTTCATCAAATTGATTGTGTTGGGCTTATTTATATTTTAGGATATGTTTTTTCCTTGAGAGATTATTAGATGTTAACAATACGATATGTTTGAGCATTTTCCAAGCCATGCAATTGTTTTAATGTTTCATTTAGCATGCAATTGAAGCTTTTATTTTGGTGACTTTTGCAATTATTGGACTAGACAATTATTATTATATTTTCTGTTATATTGTCAGATATACAGCCAACTTACTACTGGGCGAACTGCACATTTTGAAAGGTATTTCAATTTGTGTTTGCTTGGGTATGTACACCCTCCTTCCCACTGAGAGGCAGTGTGGAGTCGCCTTTCAGTCACCTTATTGCATAAAATAAAAAAAACTTTCCTAAATTCATTGTCCATGCTTAACGTCATGGAAAGAGTTACTTTGCTGCTGATGGGATAGGAAGATCAACTTAAACGATTAAAGGAACGTGTATTTGGGTGTTCCCCGGACGTCAGCTGAGACAATACACAGCGTTTGTATATTGCATTATGTTGGGGCTGGATGCTCGCGAACCTGTTTTGTTCTGAAAATGGAGCAAGTTCCTAAAGGAATGTGGATCAAGCCCAGAATGCACTAGGATGTAGTCATTACTCATCGCTCTCCGTTTCGTCAAAATGCTATTCCTCTGTAGCGAGCACTTTGTTTCTGTGTTGGGACTAAAGGTTGCGACAATGTTTTGATGTTATTTCACATGGGGATGTATAACAAAGCGGATTTTGTGTGGATTGCTTCTCGTGCAAGGCGAACGATAAAGTCTGCCCAAGGGATTACAGTGGTCGTCTCCATCTTAGCAATTGTTTCATGGAAATAACTTTTTTTGTGATTGAGCCGGTGCGTCTGTGGTTGGAGATGGCGAGTTGATTTTTGCTGTAATTGTTCAGGTGACACTGATCTTGCACATATTGGTTTGGGTGGTAAATCCATGGAATGCTTGAAATATCTTTTTGCAAAGTTATAGACAGGCCTAAAGTTAACTGCAGTGGAATCTTTCCTTTTTTAGCCATTTGCTGGAACACAATAGCAAATTACGCGTTTGTAGCACAGGAAAACAAGTCGATATGACGTTTATAACGTTCTTGATGATTAATTGTTGTTGACAAATGTTTTAGAGACTAGTGGCAAGTTTACAACTTGTTTGTAAACAGCGGAGGTTGGGACGTCTCTGCTGGCTTTCATTCGCATTCAAATTTCTTGAAAACTAAGATGACGTCAACTGCATAATTGAAAGCTTAAAAGCTTTTAACAGCTTTTTTCTTGTATTTGTAGTGTGGCTTCTAGCATAAACATTCCGGTCTTTAAGTTCACCCAGTAGTTGCAATGAGTTGAAAAGAACTAGAAAACAACCAAGGTTCTACCTTTTACTTTATATTCCTTTGTTCTTTAACCTGTCAGCATAGAGAGTCACAATGTCCCTCAAAGCTAAGGCGCTGTACACTTTCCAAAGTGAGAATAAGGATGAAATCAGTATACAGGAGAATGAGGAACTGGTTATTTTTGATGAGAATTCTATAGATGGCTGGTTGCAAGGGGAGAACAGCCGAGGAGAGAGAGGCATTTTCCCAGCCTCTTATGTGGAGATTATTAGGCCACGCTCCAACTCTAACCTGACGGACTGCTCCATAAGCCCAGCTGGCTCCCCTGGCAATGACTCTTCCTATTTTCCTTCGGGTTCCAACACCTCTGGTTCCTTTAACATGCAGCAGAGTTACTATGACGACGACGATGACGACTGGGATGACTGGGACGACAGCTCCACTGTGGTTGAGGATGAAGACCCCCATGGGCGAGGTGCCAATGGGCATGCCCACCAAAGCTCCTTCAATAACCCCAATGTTCACTACCGCGCCAAGCCTCACATGGAGAGACAGGACAGCATCTCCAGCTCAAGAAAAGGCAGTATGGTAGGCAGAAACCTCAACCGGTTCTCCAGCTTCGTTCGATCAGGGGTAGAAGCCTTCGTTCTGGGTGATGTGCCTATGATGGCAAAAATAGCAGAGTCTTATAACATTGAGATGGGGCCCAAAGGAGCACAGTGGGGCCTGAGCCCTCAGCCCTTTTCCTGCTCCATCGAGGACCCCACCAAGCAGACCAAGTTCAAGGGCATCAAGACCTACATATCTTACAGAGTGACCCCTAGTCACACTGCCCGGCCTGTGTACCGACGCTACAAGCACTTTGACTGGCTGTACAACAGGCTACTGCACAAATTCACCGTCATCTCTGTGCCCCACCTGCCCGAGAAGCAGGCAACAGGCCGCTTTGAGGAGGACTTCATCGAAAAGCGCAAGAGACGGCTAATCCTCTGGATGGACCACATGACCAGTCACCCAGTCCTCTCGCAGTATGAGGGCTTTGAGCACTTTCTCATGTGTGCGGATGATAAGCAGTGGAAATTGGGGAAGCGGCGTGCGGAGAAGGACGAGATGGTGGGCGCTCACTTCATGCTCACCCTGAAGATTCCCAACGAGCATCAAGACCTGCAGGATGTGGAGGAGAGGGTGGATACCTTCAAGGCCTTTGCCAAGAAGATGGACGACAGTGTCATGCAACTGACCCATGTGGCCTCTGAGCTGGTGCGTAAACACCTTGGAGGTTTCCGAAAGGAATTCCAAAGACTGGGCAATGCCTTCCAGTCCATCAGCCAGGCATTCATGCTGGATCCCCCTTACAGTGCAGACGCTTTGAACAATGCAATCTCCCACACTGGCCGCACTTATGAAAACATTGGGGAAATGTTTGCAGAGCAGCCTAAGTTTGATCTTTTTCACATGCTGGACAAACTCTCTCTCTACCAAGGTCTGCTCTCCAACTTCCCCGACATCATTCACCTACAGAAAGGTAACACCTTGGAATGTTTGCCTTGTTTTCTGATATGAAAGGTTTGCTGTACATTGGTTAATGGTGATGCTGTAAATATACATTCAGAGATGCCCTTTGTACTTTGGCATACATTGTCTGATGTACTCTTTCCCTTATCTTTTACTGTAACATTTACTCAAAAACTGTTTTTTATAGTAGGTCTGTGGGTAACTAAAGTGATGAATGGAAAATGACTGGACACTTAGGCACACACACTTGTACTGCATGAATCATGCACATCCTCCCTTTTAGTGGAATCAGCATGTTGGAGACCGTCTGAAGTTCGTCAGTAATGCTGACAGGCTGTTTTGGGGGAAAACTCTGTGCCTGAAAACATTGAAGGCAACTGGAGCATGTCTTGGCACCTACTTCAAATCAAGCATAACTATAAAATGAGACTGTTTAAAACAAATCCAAGCCAAATAGCAACCGTTTAGTGCAGATGTATTTGTGCAGCCTGACTACTAGTTGGCTAAATTAAACTTAAATTAAATTAAACTTGAATTTCCCCCTGGGGATCAATAAAGTATCTATCTATCTATCTATCTAAATTATAAGACATCATCTAAAATAATGTTGGTTCTTTAAAGGAGAATTCCGGTGTGACATTGACCTAAAGTGTGTTGAAACATGATACCGAGTGTGAACGTATGTCTCATAGCCCATCTCGGCTTTCCCCCTGCACTCCAAAATCTGGCGCTAGTTAACCGATGCTACCAACAGCTTTTTCAATGGTGGTGCTTCGGCATCGGGCTAGCCATGCAAATAAATCACTGTTTTACACCATTTATGAGGCTCAATGTATCTCCACACTTCATTGGTAGACTTCGAGGGCCCCTGACATTTAAAACAAGACATTGAGAACTTTGAAAAAGCACTGGTAGTTTACTTACAAGACGATTTATACAGACAGTATCTTCCGCGAAGTTTAGTCACGATAAGTCGGCGGCGAAGTAAGAATGAACAGGTATGATAAGGGATCAGATTCCAAAAATAATTCAGTGGAAATGCATGGATTCCAGTTGTTTCCAGTAGAAACAACTGGAATCCATGCATTTCCACGGAATTATTTTTGTGTGCATTGCTTTTGTGCCCTCTGATTCATTTCGAGCAGCAGTTAAGCTTTATCTTGGCAGATCAGTAGCCTAGTGTTGAGTGGAGGAATTGCTTTGTAATATAAGGCGTTGAACAAGTTCCAGCAAGGGGCGAGGGAAGTTGACTTTCTAGTTTCCACTGATAAATATGGGTGAGAAATGTTGCAATCTTAATCATCTACCACGCCTTGTTCTTGATATCCGCAAAGCTGGGAAACTAGCTTTCACACCGCTGTGCATTTCATCACAACCATGAGCCATATCTGATCTTTGACTAATTTGGTTAATATTGATGCAGACCAGACTTGTGTGTGCACTTTCAGGTTGTTGTTGTTGTTGTTGTTTTTCCTCCTCCCTCATCATCCTCTTCATCATAAATGTCAGCTTAGTCATGCGTCCCCCTGTCCTTGTGGCCTTTAGGAAAACAAGCCTCTCCCATGCGGAGTTCAAGCTGTTGGCCCACCTCAAGGAAAGACTGAGGAATGAATGCCATTCTTGACAAGCCTTCAATTTACATGCCTAGACACTCGCGCATACTGTACCAGCACCCAGGGATCATAAGGGTTATATAAGGTTGGCTCTGATTTGGATGAATATGGAGACTTAAACAATAAAACAGTTTGTACTCTCTTTTAGACACATTTGACATTAGAGAAGCAATGTTTTATTTTAAACTAGGTTTGCAGGTTATATCACAATACATAGTCACAAAAGTGAATGATGAATTGCTCATTTGAAATTCAAATATGTTTGGCAACAATCTATTTGCCAACACACCACAGAATTAGTGCACTAATTAGAATGTCCCTGATTCCCTCCAACCCATTTTGATTTTATCTCCATTTCCTCGACAAGACTTTTGCATGTAGGGGCAAGTGAACTTAGGGAGTGAAACTTGAAAGCCTTTGGGTGTGGTGTGAGCAGCATATGGAATTAATAAAGAGAGGCAGGGTAAGAAAGGAGAAGCTCTGGAAATAAATAAAAAATATTGCTGTAAGTCTGTCTACCAGCCAGCTCTGTCCACTGCTCTCCCTGGTCTTTTGTCTGCTGAGAGGACTCCAGTCCTAAGTTACCCCAGTCAAGTGAAAGGCCATCTGCCTCCCTTCACAAAGAGAACGAAAGGAAAAGCATTTCCTCTACTGATGGCATCAGGATCACTTTTTCTAGCATGTGTGCCAAGAAGGATCTAATATAGTGAGCAGTGATTTCAGGGAATGGCTCTTTTGCTTTCAGCTTGAAAGGAATAGATGGACTCCTGGGCTCAGTACTGTAATGCCGCTGTCCGTATGGGATCAGTATCACCTGGGGTCATCCTCAGATGTCCTGCGAGGGAAACCAAGGAGCTCTGTGTCCTGGCCAGTAAACCAACTAGGTCATCAGTGTGAGTGGCATGGAAAAGAGAAGTCGTCTGTTATGTCAGAGGAACTAACCTGGCAACTGAACAAAGACATTGGAAAGTGCTGTTTGAATTTTAGAGAAGTACAGCTATTCAATGTATAGTGATCATGCTTACAGGTCTCTTGGCTGCAGTTCCTGTTTGCATGAAAGATAATTTAGCATTGATCACCAAGGGAAGTGCCTGTTATGCAAGTCCTGTTGCCAGGGCTGTTTTTTTTTTTAAAGCATTTTTTTTCCATCATTTATGACAGTCTCAGATGTTGACTTAACATGAGCTCCCCCGTGCGCTTCAGATATAGGTTGCTCACAGGATATATAACATCTTCCTGGATGGACTAAGACTTTGATGCGAGTCACACTACTTGAACAGGGAGATACAAAGGGACCATTTCCAACTTTGTTTTTCTTTATCGTTTGGCATGTGCTAAGTGGGAGAAGGCCAGTGCCAAATGACCTGTCCATCTCTGTTCAGGTCAATGGGGGCAGCAGCAGAAGAAGAGTCACTCTAAGCTTACCACCAATGTTTTCACTCTGCTTACCTGGTCTAAATAATCAAACATGACAGTCCAAAAACAGCTCGGCTGCCTGAGGCTTTCTCCCCTGGGGACTGACTTGACATGGGTCGGTTCTAGACAGGGAAATACCATTTCTCTTCACGGCCATTTCTCATTAGAAGATGTATCCTATCCAAGTTTGAGGCATGGCCTATGATGACCGCATTAACAGGAAACAGGGAAGAGATTGCTTGCCAAATGCCTGTGTTGACATGAGTTGCTGGTAAACAAATGGCATGACATAAAGCCTTAGCTACTGCTTAATATTTTGTAGGGGGTGTCCTTTTGCTTTGTTCTGTGCCTGTAAATATTTGCTCTTCTTATTTGCCTGTAGACAACTGTAGATGGAGGGCACATGTTCTCTCCACGCCATGGAGCTAAATGCCTTCACATTCCAAACCTTGTTGGCGTAGCACTCAGTTGTGTTAAAATGTACAACCTGTCTGACTAGTCTTCAGTCTACTGAACTGCTGGATAAAGGTCTGCTACTCTAAATAATTGAACTGACTCTCCAGGCTTGACTTCTAAAAATCTATCTTTTGGCTGAGGGTAAACCAGGGAACCATTCCGATTCAACTGACTACTGCTGTTATAACTGTTTAGTTATCTCAGATCTGAGTAAGAGGAAGTCTGCTCATACAGTCTGCTCACACAATGTTCTTGGAATGCTGTTCTACTGCTTGATTGCAGAGCACAGAAAAAGGCCATAACCGCCCAGCCTTTAAAGATCTCTGGCATTTGCCCTTTCTGGCTTCTGTACTGATAATGATGATGGTTCTTGGCTGTAGAATCTTAGCTTATCAATCACTACTGCCTGTCTGTTTAGTCTCCTCTTGCACCACCTTTAAAATAGAGCCCGTCTCTCACTTCCAAACTCTATTCAGAATTTCCACAGGTGAAGTAACCATTCAAAACAGCATGGTTAATTTATAAGTACTTGGTTTATTAATGGTAATGCTATAGCCCCAATGATTTAGCAGGGCCTCCCAATGGATGCCTTCTTAGATTTGAGCTATCTCCCTCTGGACTTTGATCAAAGCTGAAATAAACATTCAGTATGTTTTTACTTAGAAAAGAAAGGGGTGGAAATTGGTAGCCTGCCAAAGGGAACAGTGGGTCTCTAATCGTGAGCCCTCTATAACAAAATCTGAAAGGCACTGCAACAGACAAATAAATAGAGTTATTATTTAGTTAAATACCAGTAATACTCAGTTCAACAAATGTGAGTTTGTATAAAGTGTGAAAGTGTCCCAACTTTTTGACTGTATTTTATTCCCCCTGGGCATTGTACATCTGTTCATATGAAGTCAGGACAGTATTGTAACATTATTTTCTCTTGCTTAACAGTAATGTATATCAGGCTATTTCATGGAAGAAGAAATGTAAGGATAGATATTTAGGCCTTGAAAATCAGATGAGAACATCAGGGATCATATTATGGCATGTTATTTGAGTGCTCTCTCTCTCTGGAATTCTAACCACCACCCAGTATTTAATTTAATCAAACCAGCATGCCTCTAAATGCTACAAATAATGTCAGTTATTACTCTAAAGTTATCAAATTAGGGATCAAATTACACTTCTGTACCAATAGAAATAAAAAGTCTCAGAGAGCATGCAAGGGTTGATTTGATGCCGGCAAAGAAATGGGGATGAACTGTCTGTACAGGTCATTGCTGTGCTTGGCACAGACGTCAGTGCAGAAATGTGGGCTAAACTGCTATTCTTCAGTTCCTCACATCACCACTTGGCAACTGTGGCCTACAATGGCTTATTCTCTGGTAAGGTTGTGTTTTATCTACCCCCAGTGGTTCAATGGTGACTTGTTAGATAAATATTTATGTCACTACAGTAATGTAAAATGCTAACAGATGGTAAAGCTCAGTTTAGCTCATGTTTTTCATTGAAATTTAGGACTTTCACTGTTGGAAAGACGACCCTTGATGTTCCCAGAGAGAGAGAGAGACAGACAGACAGACAAGACAGAGAGAGACAGACAGACAGACAGAGTTAGAGAGAGTGTGCACAAATGTTCATACTCTTAAGAAGATGATGGGAATGGCAGTGGGGGATATGGGCTCACCAGGTTGCTAGATTCCATTATCTGACTCTGTAAAACTGTGACATTCTCTTGTAATCGCTCTCCCCTTCTCACGCCCCACTCTGTTCAATCTGCAGTTCATTATATGTACAGTATATGGTGGTAGGGGAGATCTGTGTAATGTTATGGGGGAATGTTAATAGGGAAATAAACCAGATGGTCCATTTCTAGGCCATTGGACATTTCACACTGTTCTATAACCCTGTGGGCGTGGTGATCATGGCGTTATCAGTGGCATTGCCACTGGGCAATCAGTTGGCCCAGGTTCGATTCTCAAACCCACCTTTGCGAGTCAGCCATTTTGGATAAAGTCGTCTGCTAAATACGAGTCACTTATGCTTTACTTTTAATCTATAACCCCAGCTCAGACTCTTTTGCCTTTCTGAACTTCATGAAATGATTAGAAGAGATTCAGTAAGTCTGACAAAAAGAGCTCCCGTTCCGATGTGAATAAGCTAAATGATTAGCTGCAAATCGATACATGTAGTCTGAAATGGTGATCAAACTAATGGTAGTATTACCCAAGGCTTAAAGTTCTCAGGCACTCACTGTGCTGGAATTCAGGTGTAGGCAGGGTTGTTAAGAATTTGTAAGACCATTTCATATATATATATATATTATTCTCTCTCTCTACATTTCTCGTAACTTCAGGCATAGATATTTTCCTTGCTTTAAGCCCTGTAACACAGTCGTGTTCATTTTCTGTCTCTACTTGGTATCTGATAAGCCTCTCTCTCTCTCTCTCTCTCTCTCTCTCTCTCTCTCTCTCTCTCTATCTCTGTCTCTCTCCCTCTCTTTCTCTCTCTCTCTCTCTCTCTCTGTCTCTTTCTCTCTCTCTCTCTTTCTCTGTCTTTCTCGCTCTCTCTCTCTGTCTCTTTCTCTCTGTCTCTTTCTCGCTCTCTCTCTCTTTCTCTTTCTCTGTGGAAAACAATGGCTGAATCTAGGTCAGCTTTACAGACTTGTGAATACTACTCTTTATGGAACAGCCCATCAGTGGCCGATATGCCAACTCAATCTGTGGTTAGGCATTGCTTTAAAAATGGAACAGGAATGCAGACCACATTTTTATGGTTTTGTGACGTCATGGTAAATGTAATTCTTTTTTGTCTTTTTAATACTGGTGAGGTAATTTGTGTATGACCACATAACAATATTATGTCTGAACTATATGGGTAGGTTTGGACTGGTTGCCCTTTATTCCATATGTAGCCTACATATGGTCTGCGTACAGACATATTTGATTAAGGTGATGTGTTAAACATGTGGTTTACTGGATTGCTCAGTATCTGGGTTACAGCACAGTTGTGCGATGGAATGCATTTTAACCTGGGGTATCTCTCTATCTGTAGTGAGTCAAGCATGCATCCTGGCTGGAAGATACCTATTAAAATTTACTGTGTGAAAAAGCCAATTACTGGATTAGGTTTTATTCGCAGAAACAGCGTCTGACAAGTTCAGACATTATTTCCTGGTCCTCCATAAAAGATAAGATCATACTTTATTGCTCCCTGTCAAGGGAAGTTGTTTCCTAAGAGCTGCTCAAACAATCACATGAAGAGAAAATATATTGAACTTATATACTTAGACATCCATATACTCATGCAAACATACTCAAAAGCCTTCTTTATGTACACACTAACATGCATATACTGTACATTTGTCCTTCTATGAACATATTTATATTTTTATAATAGCCTATGTAATTGTGTAGTGTATGTTTGTGTGTGTGTGTGTGTGTGTGTGTGTGCGTGTGCGTATGCACACCTGTACCTATCTGCATGTATGAGGTTTCTGTTACAGTTTTGCAGTTTTGTTTGCAGAATTTGCGCAGTGCTTCTGCTGTCCTTCTCTTTTCTCATGATAAAACGGTCAGCTGTTCCTCAGTGTCTGTCATCCCTAGTATTTCACACTGGTAGCCACGTGCCATGGTTATTGATGACATGATATCAACCAGGGAAAATAGAGAGAAATGGCAGTCATGTATGGCTTCTGTGGAAGTTGACCACAGGCTTCTCATGCATCGAACGTCACTGACTGATCGTTTGACCCGGGTTTGATTCCCGTCGTTGCGAGTGTGTGTCACTTTGGATAAGATTGTCTGCTATGTTATTCAACTTCAAAGTAATTCTTAGGGGTTGTGAGGTGGGGTATTTAGTATGGTGTTCCAAGATTGAAACATCGAGACACTAAGTTTTGAATGCTTCTGTCTCCCCAGGTGCCTTTGCCAAAGTGAAAGAGAGCCAGCGCATGAGCGACGAGGGCAAGATGGACCAGGACGAGGCGGATGGTGTGCGCAAGCGCTGCCGGACTGTGGGCTTCGCCCTGCAGGCCGAGATGAACCACTTCCACCAGCGTCGTGAGGTGGACTTCAAGGACATGATGCAGGCCTACCTCCAGCAACAGATTGTCTTCTACCAGCGTGTGGTCCAGCAGCTGGAACGCACCCTGCACATGTACGACAGCCTCTAGAGCCACGCAGTGTTCCTCACACCTACCCTTACCCTTGAACCCCTCGACCCTTCCCCCAACCAACCTCGATCCTCTTTGACCAGGGCCGGCCCTGCTCTGCTTCCCCATTCCTGCCTCTGAAAAAGCCATCTGTTATCCTTCTCAGCCCGATTGCCGAACTGCTTTGAACATGGGCATGAATACCAGGGAATTCAGTTAAATTGTTTTTAACCTTCCCTTGAAATAAAAACGCCTGTTACAAACTGACAGCTGTTTCAGGATTTAACAGCGAGTCTTAAAGCTGGTCATGCCAGCCTGTGCACTTTCAAAGTCACTTTCTTGGCTGAGTCTACAGCCAACCTTTTTACATTACCAGGAACGTATGTACTTCTGCCTTCGATTGAGAGTATTTCAATTGTATCTTGTGACCATAAAAAGAGTTTTATATGGCTACAACGTATCTTATTTAAATGTCTTAACACATTAAATAACATACATTTTGTCAGTATGAATTTCAGTGGTTTTGCTAGGCTGGTGTTGACCAAACCCATTCAGGTCATGGCACTAGGTGCTTGGGGTAGGTAGCCTCTCCTCCAAGCCAGCACTGCACCCTAGCATCTTTACAGCTTTATAAATGGCAATGCATAAAGGGAATTACCCTCTTACTTGCATCATTTAGTGGTCCCAACAAGTGCCTGTGGCAAGAGATGGCACAGTTCTTGGTTTTACTTTAGTTGGTTTAAACAAAGCTGGTCCTTTCTTGTCTCTGCTCTCTTGTGTAGAACTGTTATATTCCTCCAGCTGTAGTGTAAAGGCCTCAGGCTTCTGGTAACGTGGATGTTTGTGTCTTTGAGGCAATTATTTTGCTTATATTTGCAATTTTCATCCTGTTGAGAAACATAGTCAAACACTACACTGATTGACAATACTTGATATGAGCAAGAACTGTGTCGCTAGGCTTTATGTGATCAAAGATAGACTTGGGTTTATGTTGTAGCACACTGTGTGTCTGATGATAGCCAAAGTCCTAACAATATTGTTCTCGTCAAAATCTGTGATGATGGATTAAATGCCTGGTTTCTTTGTGGTGTGTGTGTGTGTGTGTGTGTGTGTGTCTGTGCTCTACAGAGCACTGGGAATCTGGGGTATAAGCAGCAGTGTTGAACACACATTTAATTTTAGATTACAAATTTGGATGACCTCTAAAGCCAACAAATTGTGTCAGTTTTAAGTTTGAGGTGGGAGAATGAGTACACATGCTAGACACAGCGAGCATGACAACCCTGTACACGTGTCGATTCTTCACTCCGTAATTTGAAACCACCCAATCACTCAAAAGGCATCAGCTCTGGAGATTGCTTTTACCTCAGGCTCTATATAGACTTAGTGGTTTGTGTCCAGTAGATGTATGACTGTAGGACTGAGTCAGGGCTGCATGCTGCCCCTGTGGCTGTTTCTCCAGAACTATTTGTTTGACCTTTTTTGTGGGAAGTATATGTCGTTGCTGGAATGTAGTTGTCTCCTGGGACACCTTTATTCTATTCTATTGTTCACAGACCAAAGCATTGTCAGTTTGTACTTGATGCCAAAAATGGTACTTGTGTTACATTAAGACAAAGCAAAGAGTCAGCGCTCAATCCCCCCCAGGCTACCATCTTTGGCTAGTCCAAACAAACAAAAACTTTATAGACAGTATTGCAGTAGTTTAGTAGACAGTTGCCTAGAAAAGGACCCAAGGGAGGCAGCGCTTGGAGAGGCTGCAGGGAACTGTGGAATGCCGAGGACTGCCTGTTCGAGTCATATGACCGCAGTTCTCTCAGAATCCTCTGGCACAGAAGAGCCTGAGTTGCTGTGGTCATCATGACTTAACGATCTGAGACATATCACAAGTGAAGGGACTGCAGATCTCACACGCATGACTCTTGAGGGACCTCTGAGGACGTGTGGGGCTTTGTGAACTTGTGAACTGGTTCCTGATGGAACGAGAGTGAAATAAAACAATGTCTTAAATTTCCAGTAGTTTCATAATGTCACTAAAGGAGAACTCATGATGTCTTAATAAAGATTAAATTGTTATAAATCTATTGCTGTTTTGTTAATTAATAGAGCTACACCTGGGTATACACCCTGTCTGTTGCTTAGCATTGTATACAGTAATGCTCACAATACATGAGATGGCAGCTCATCCTCTCGCTGAAACATTATTTAACTGTATTGATGGAAATAGGGGAGGAAGTAAGAACATCCATCCAATTCATATCAGTGCTACGTCCTGTTGACTCAACATCTCTACTGGTTTAAATCCAATTAGCCTTGTGGCTACATCAATAATATGGAACTGACCTTTCGTGAGCTGAATCTAATGGAGATGGATGGTCCAGCACAGGACACCTTAATTATGCATCATTTGTGGGCTATAGGCATATAGGCTAGTCACGCTATTCATTCACAGAACAGGCTTGGAGATGTGACCAAAGTTACAGTTGCCTTTACCTGTCAACCATCTTGTAAACAGATGCAGTGGCAGCACTTTTCTCCTGGAGTAGGCAATCTGATTGACCCCAGCTTTTTTCTTTTTCTGTGTGTGTGTCTCTGGATGTATGCATGGTAAACCTGTTAGGGCTGAAAGTGCCAACAGATGTCCATAAAAGGCACAGCATGCTGGGAAGTGTGCAGAAATCAGGTCTTTTCAAATCAAACAGAGGCTTCTGTGGGATGTATTAAATATATAGGACACTGTTTCTGGTGGTAAGATGGTAAGAACTTTAGGTACAGGCAAAGTCCTTTCAGACAAGTCTATCCACTCTGCGGACATCTTGGTAGCACCTCCAGACAGTTATTTTGGATTTTGGTTCCAACTCAAATGAATGGAAAGGCATACATCAGGCGAATGTTTAGATCTAAATTGAACTGTATAAATGTCTCCACCCAAATCGCTAAAATAAGGCTAAAAAGATGTTATTCTTTACGTTAACTTACTCG
This sequence comes from Alosa alosa, assembly GCF_017589495.1. Classification (NCBI taxonomy): domain Eukaryota; kingdom Metazoa; phylum Chordata; class Actinopteri; order Clupeiformes; family Clupeidae; genus Alosa; species Alosa alosa. Next base: position 23,818,400 of record NC_063199.1, read on the forward strand.
CTGCATATGCACAAACATTTGTGGCATGGCTAATTCCATGAAGGCTAAACGTAAACAATGACATTCCTGTATTATTTTATTCCTGTCCCAGGCCTTTGCCATTGATCACAAGGGTGTGCTCCTTTGTGCTATCACCCTCTCTTTTCCATAGAATGATAAAAGCAAACTATGTTGCATCCAGGTCATGTTATCAGGTCAGTCTCCAGAGAACTGTTGGGTTCGTGGAATGTCGAGTGGTGACTACAGGGGTGGGGTGGGATGAAGTGAGTAGGGGCTTCTTTTTTGCAGCAAAAGAAAACAAACAGAACAGATGGCCTTCTCTTCTCGCAGCATGTTCCTTAATCCCTGGCCTGGAATCCGTGGCGGTACACAGCGCTGCTGTCACATCAGAAGGATAAAGGCACCTCCTCCCTGCCTGCTGCATATACATGTACAGTGACAACATTGTACACGCTCAACACACCACATCTTAGGTGAAATATGGATGCTGGTCTTGCACTTCTGCAATTGATTGAAAAGATGCATAATTCAAATATCAAAGTCACTAAAGTCAAATAAGACACAATAAACTATCTGTCTTGTCAATGTGTTGGTACAAAGCAGTGGGATCAGAGAAGGCAACATAACAGATTTATTGATATAAAATGGTTAGATTAGATTATATTAGATGAACTTTATTGTCCCAGAAGGGAAATTTGTCTTGGGCATACAGTGCTACATACAGCTGCTTACAATACAAAACACACACAAGTTCAACGCCCCACCACATAAAAGACAACAGGGATAAGAGTAATAGGGTTATGGTACAACTTAAATGTATTTATTTTATGGGAATTTACTCAAATACCCAGGGCAGTGAGCTGAAGATGATGCCTGGGTTTCACATGTAATCTTAAACATGGGCAAAATGTGACAACCCGTTATGAGTTATATAAAGCTCAGACATTTAGAGTAAATTAAGAGCAAGTCAAGATTAAAAATCAGTAGGCTTATTAAAGAAAGAAAACAAAAACTCTACTTGAACTAATCTCAATGTCAATGCAAGCTCTGGTTTAGTACACATAGATGCATACAGATAAACAGGATTACAAAATATATACTGTATATCTTAAAAATTGCCATGGAGGCTAAGGACGCTAATGCTAAAGGCTAGGAACTGTGGGGGCTCTGGAACTGTGGAAAGGAATACAGGACGCAGGCCAGACAGAGGCAGTAACTGACCCACGTCTATTTTGTGAAGGACAGTCACAGTCACTGACTCCAGATGTACTCAATTAAGCAAGCCTTGCAGTGCAGCATTCTCAGAGTGAGTGGTCATTGCCCGGTGGGTGTGGCACTTGGTCCCCAGTACCAGGAGACGACGCTGCCAAACTTAGCTCTCCCCTCTCACCCCCACCCACCCTCCCCACTACCGCGTTTGCTGGGAAAACACAGTGAAATTCCAGTGGTTTGTGTGCATTGCTTCAGCATTCGTGTGGAAAAGTCGGAGGAGTCAGAATTTGTCCGTTTATGGTGTGCATCAAGCAGGAGCTCTGACAAGTTAATAATTTCCCATTGGACTCTTCTGGTCACAATCTAATGACATCATTGCTGTGCTGTCCGGCACAGTTTCAGATCTACATTATAAATGTTTTTGTCTCTTGATGTATAACACATGGTATTGGCTGGTGGTTGTGTGTCATGGTGATTATAATAAAATAATATATAAACTAGTGTAGATGTAGCTTTAGTGTAGAAGCTGCAGTTACACCAGCTGTGTATCTTCTGACATGGTTTATGTCCTGATGTGAAATCTATATGGATGTACTATGGCTCTTATTGTGACATTTCATCACATTCCCATTCTATTTCTTACCAATAACATTGAAAATATACTCAATCTAGAATTTCTGTTTTGACTTTTTGAGTTTTGCTTTTTCATTACATATGCATTTTACCTAAAAACCCAATGTGACTACTCTTCAAAGTAAACTGTAATATATGCCCCTAAGTCATTACATTGCCCCTTATACATAAAAACTTCTTGTTTTTCATATAAAAAGTAAAAAAACATAAACACTGAGCAACTACATGTCCTTATGATCTACAGAGCCCATGGAAAATATGACCAGTCCACATGAAATATCTCAGAGGTATGCTCAGAAACATGAGCTGGCAATCCATAGCAAGGATAATTGCTATTAGATGTTCTGTTGCCATCAGTAGAGCTTGAACCTCCCTATAGATAGAGCTCCAGCAGTAGAAACCTGTTTTGTTTCTCAGCACACATAGCAGTTTGTTGACATAGCTTTGTTTGCTTGTTTTGAGCATTGTGTTCTTCTTATTAAATACACTTACAAACAATGCGGGCACGCACTGTTCAGGTTTTTTACAAAGCCCAGTTTTTCTCATAACTGCACATCTGCTGAAAATTAATTGGCTTGAGAGGCAGAGACACACATTGTGAAGGCCTGCTGCCTCAAAAAGAAAAAAAAAAAACAGTGTTGCAAAATCCTTAAGATGTGGATGCTGGCATGACGCCAAGTACTGTGTGTTTCAGGAAGAGACAGGGATTGCTGTAAAATGTTAAGATGAGACATGGGACGTCAAAGTGCCCCTGAGCCTCAAGGGTGGCCAAATACTTTTCTTGGAGCATGAAATGAGGCCTTTTGATTGGATGTTTGCTTTGTAATCATACTTGCGCTGCAATGGAGTGTGTTGGAATGGAATGGAATATAATTCTTCATAGAATATGTTACACATGGTAGGCTATGTCATGCAATACAAACCTGGTCACAGAGTGTCAACAACCAATTGATGCAAGTCCATGGTTGATCTCAAAAGTGAAAAGGTCATTTCTTAACTCAAGGGGAAGTGGAAAATGTGTGTAATTCCCCAAATGGTGGAATATCCCTTTAAACAATTGATTTTTACCTTTCTCCAGTTCATTCCACCATTCTCTGAGACTGGCGATATCAGTTTTAGCTCCAGCCTAGCATAGATCTGATTAGACCATTAGCAGAGATGGGAAGTAACGAAGTACAAATACTTCGTTACTGTACTCAAGTAGATTTTTCAGATATTTTTACTTTACTTTACTGTTTATTTTTGAGTCGACTTTTTGACTTTTACTCCTTACATTTTAACACGAATATCGGTACTTTGTACTCCTTACATTTTACAAAACTGACTCATTACTTTAGTTTCAAATAATTTCAACCTACCATTATTATTTTTCGTGTCATCAATAGCGGATCGGAATATAGGCTACGTTGCACTTGACACACCACTACAAGATGACTCGATTTGGGCGGCATTCATTCGCGGCAAATAATTGCAGCTTGATGGCAGTAACGTTAACGTTAGCACATAGTAGTATGTCTCAATTAAATTTAATCAGTAGCCTAATGCCTTCCTCATCTCCTCGCCTTTGGTGCTTCCCTAACTTCTAGTAATAAGTAGGCTAGATGCAGCCTTGGGTCTTGAACAGGGATGAAGTCTAGTGGAGGCCGCTAAACGCAAGCAGACTAAACGCAGTTAACCCACCACTGAAATTTCAGAAATAGTTTCTCCACCTCTTATTAGAATTTATCCACCTCTCAAAAGAGTTTATTCACCAATTACAAATGTTAGCATTTAAAAATCACACTGTATTATCCACAATAACAATGTACACTCATCAACACTCTATGAACCACTTAATGGCACTTGTATTGTTATAAACATTTGACAATAACTGCACCATCATCAAACATGTTCTGAATGCCTTTTCTAAAAATCTGATGCCTTACTGTGATCACAGAATTCATAGTTTACCCACCTCTTATTTTACCACTACATTCCTGGTCTTGAAATATTCACAGGAATCCATAGGAATTAAATATTCATGTTGTTTTATTCAATATTAGTTGTGCAGATGTATAGTCCATCTTATACACACACATGAGGCCAACAAAGAAAATACAAAAATAGAGCCTTTTGTGTAATTTTTCCATTTTGTGTAGTCATTCTATATCAGAACCTGACACACAATCCAAATATTCTACAAGAAACCTCAGAAATGCCGACTTTTATTGTCAGTATGGATTTTGGGTAACCAAAAGTCCTATGAGGAGTTTCCATAAGGCATTACAAAACGCATGAGCATACCTTGGCAAATAATGGTCTAAAATACTGATTTTTCATTTTATATTGATCTACTTTTGCACAAAGCTTCGCAAGACCTGGTGCTAGGGCTCAATTGTGTTTCTAAAATCATATCAAGTGACCTAGAGGGCTGAAATGCAGTCCAGAGATGCTTGTTATCTCTGCAGAAACAAAAAAACAATATTCTAGGCTCTGTAACTCTGTGCCAGTGCTTCCTAAGAAACTACAGGATCTTAGCTTTCTAAAGATGTCCAGCATTTGATGGTAGTCCAAAAGAACACACTGCCCTCTGAAGTAGGCAGTGCAATGTTGGGGGAGAAAGCCAATAAATGGCCAAACAGGTTATGGGAAGATTTGGAGACTGGCACTCTTGCACTCTGGTAACATTTGTGTGGTCCAGGTGCTGTTGCATAAAAAATGGTTGTCATTCACAAGACTACTTTTACTTTTATACTTTAAGTAAATTTCCAAGCCTGTACTTTGTTACTTTTACTTGAGTAAAGAAGTTAAACCAGTACTTCTACTTTTTAACACAAGTATTTGTACTTTTACTTGAGTATGGAAAGTGAGTACTTTTGCCATCTCTGACCATTAGCTTCTCGCCTGCAGCACAATGATATCATGCAGCACCAGAAAATAGTCCCTGTGGGCTAACTTCCAGCAACAAGGTTGAGCTGCAGCAGACGAATTGGTTAGTGACTGTTTCATTATCTGTTAGTCTTATTACACTTTCTAACTTGAGAGGAGACAAGTTTTAAATAGGAAATTTACCGGAAGTCTTAGTCACTTTTAAAGGTGATGCTAGCAGGCAAGAAGCTAATGGTCTAATCAGATTCAATGATCTATGCTAGGCTGAAGCTAAAACTGGTATCGCCAGACTCAGAGAACGGCTGGATGAACGGGAGAAAGGTAAAAATAAATTGTTTAACTCAAGGGGAGGTGGAAAATGAGTTAAATTCCCCAAATGGTGGATTATCCCTTTAATGAATAATCTTCATTGTTGTATTCTTGCAATCATGTTTCATGATAATTAAACGGAACTCCACTAAAGTCCTGCATTTTACTGTGAACTGAATCAGCAAAATATACATTTATAGAAAGCAGTTTTTCTAATCTAGTCATGACAGTAACTATGGCTATGCTCATTTGCCTGAGCTTGTTCCTGATTTATGCATAGAGAGCATAAATTAATAGGTGAGAGGTAAGGGACTATTTTGGAGGCAGCAGCTCATGCTGTGACTCCTCCTCCAGTTCTTCCATCTTGTCCCTCCCTCTGAACTAAGAGCCAAGTGTGAGTCTTTCCCTTGGAGACAACAGCCATTTCCTTAGAACACTGCGTTAACATTCCTGGGATTCTGCCTGACCCCTGTAAACAACATTCCATCTCCGGGAGAGACACTTTGAGAGAAGGCTTACAGTTAAAGTCACTCAGTTTTGTCATGTTGTCACTTTTTTTCAGTTCTACCATCATCACAAACATGAATGTCTCCATATGATCTTTGTCAGAGCTGTAACCTAGACTCGGCCCATCTGCAAATCAGATTCAGGCCTTGTTCAACTGTACACACACCAATAAAGAGCATTTATGTCTGCAGCTCATCCAGTTTTCCCTCTAGGCAGTGCTATTAGCATTATAATGGACCAAGCCAGGCAATCCTGTGGAACTGTCCGTTGTCATAGCATGCTTGAGAAATTACTGTCATCAGAATAGCTTACACCTTGGTGTGGACTGACCAGCCATTTTGTAGCACTGAAATGTCAACCCTGAGCTTTCCTTATAATGGTAGTGTCTCAGTGTTGTGGACTTATTTTCCTCCATCTCAGTGGAAATTCCCAGTATAAATGGCACAATCCAGTTAGTCTTACTAACATTAAGTACAAACCAAATGTGTTTAAACCTTTAATATACAGTCTATGGTTTAAACCGGTAGCCCTCACATTCATTTGAATCATAATGGGTTACTAGTCTGTTGCTGAACACTTGGCTAGCGGTTTTGTTCCTATGCCTACCTTTACCACACTTCAGCTACGTCCAAAATAGCTGAGTCGCTATCTGAATGTGAACCAGCCAGATGTGAACCTGAGTACTATGGGTGTTGGCACGCAGTGTGAGGTTGTTATTTGTGGCTCTTGTAATAAAGCAATTCATTAAGTATTCAATTTCAAAAGCTTCAGAGATTTGTTTGATGAACGCATTTGGTGGAATTTTCAGTGAATATCAGAGGCCACATGCAGGGTGAGTGGAAAAACATCTGAAAATGAGTCTTAGTTCTGCTGTGACTTCGACAAGCTTTTGTGCCAGGGCATCTCATTTCCAGCACGTTATTTTGCAGATTCTCTCTCCATCTGTGGTTCTAAATGTTTCAGGATGGAGAAAGTAATCAAATCAAATCACGTTATTTCATAGAAACAATCCACACACATGCACATGCACACACACACACACATACACACACACACACACACACATACAGGCACACATGCACACCCACACACAGAGAGAGAGAGAGAGAGAGAGAGAGAGAGAGAGAGAGAATACAATTTATTACAGTTACAAAGGAAAATTCATATCGGTGACTCAGCAAGTATTGAACTTCCAGACAAGCCAAAATTCAGTTGTTGTTGCCGTGAAGTGTTTCTTCACATATTTGGCAAAATGACCTCATTTCACTTCCTTTTTTTGTGTGCAAATTTGAAGCCTATTGTGTAACTCGTCTGGGTCGGCTCTCAGAATGGCTGAGCTGGCTGAGCTGTTGCAAAAAAGTGGCTGCGGACAGCCTAAGTGCATTTCCAGAAGCGCACGCTCCGAAAATATCAGCACAGCCAGTCTGCATACCAGCCTCGGAGCGCTAGACCTCTCCCCTCACCATGCATTCAGTGGCAGGCCACCATCCCTAGGATACCGCCGGTGATGACCGTTTCTTGCTGGGGATTCCACCTCCATAATGTCTTGCCGCCTCAGTCGTTCACCTCCTTTGCCTAGCCCCCCCCCCTTTGGGCTGCCCTGTTTTTTCCTAGACAAACATCCTTAACAGGACAGACCATCATGAACACTTGGTCTCCATGACAGTTGTTTTCCAACCAATGAGGGGAGCTCCAAAGTCATGATGTCAGGATATGAGAGGCACTTACGGGATTATGTAAATAAAACAAAGCATTTAAACTGACCTGAAGGGTGTGGGTGTATTTCTGCATGTCAAGCATTCTATACACCTAACTGTTCTTCCACAAAGAGGACTAATGAATTTTGTTTTTGTATTTTTCTGAGTTGTTGATAAGTCAAACAGTCTTTGATAGAATGAAGCAGGAAATAAAAGATAATTTCAATTATGAGGTTTTCAGGAGTAGGCCTAATGCTATTTTATAAAAGATGATATTTATTGCAAATGCTACCTGTTAAATTAATTGGTTAAAAATTGAGTGAGCATGAGTGTTCTAACAGCTGTACTGAGGGGGGCCCATGTCCATAATGTGACAAACGTGGCTGTCTCATCTAAACACATGGCACCACCTCTATTGACACACACACAAACACAACACACACACACAAACACACAATGGTTAGTGTATGGAGGACTGCAAGGGGGCAGCTGACACAGTTGAACCCACGTGGTATAGTGTCATCTCCGAACCTCTTGCATTCTTGTAGACTGTCTGGTGAACCGCAGTGAAGGGACCATTCTTCTTGCTGGGAACACTACGCCACTGTTCAACTGGCCACGCTCATGACCCCACCACATGCCCCTCTGACATACGTTGTACCCAACACTGTGCTACAGCAGCTGGGTCACATCTAGAACAAATTGCCTCGGAGGCATGGCATTTAAAACAAATAGAAAAGCCATGGCAAGTGGTATTGTTGTTTTAGATCATTCATATTAAAGACATGCCAATAATGTGGGTTAAATTAGGGCTAAATAGATTCATCTTAAAGATTAATCTTAAATAAGGTAATCTTTTTGTGCGAATCATGGTGAAAATGTCAAAAATATCATTACTAATGTTTGCATTGTAAATAATGCTTTACTCATTTATAATTGGGATTCTTAGCCAATGATTTGGTGCATCATAGCATGTTCATTGGGTTGTTTATTTAGCTTAATGCACCAGTGGTCCAACTGAATTTTGTCACCTGATGTATGCACACAGGGGTACCCGGCATAGAGAGCATAATTAAATGTGCTCTAACTTAAGCGATGCTGGGTAACGTCACTTCTGTTGACTTTCAAACAAAACAGAGCGCTAGCTCGCTACTTCCTCCACCTCACTCCCCGTGCTGCTCCTGTGCAATTGAAACTATCCTAAACGCACATCTCGTCTGTGATTTGCTGGAACAGTTTGTTATGTTTTTATGGGCTAGGTTTGCCCAGGTTGTTTTTGGAGTCTGGGCTGTCCACAGAGATCACATTTTTACAGTGTATTCAGGACACAGACAGCTAGCGGTTGGTTAGGTGATGTTTGCAGTAAGTGACATAAAATGTTTTAGCCTAAAAAACGCGTGGCATCGCTTAGAGCACATTTTAGTTACAGATAAAGTTGTAGAGCCAGGTTATGTTACTAGTATCTTCATTTTTCGTTCATTGTAAAGAAAACAGCAAAAAGAGCCATCACCACTGACAGAGCTCAGCCAGGCTTACCAACCTTGGGTGTTTGGCTGGAGGAAGATTTTGTGAAGTCATAGTGTGAGCGCGCATTTTTCCTAAACCTAATTTTAAAAATGTCTAATCCTTGATTTATGTAAAATAAAAGTCTGTCGTTTATCTGTGAGGCAAAAGGATGACATTTCTCAAAAACGCTTGCACTGAGAGGGAAGATGCCAAGTGAATTTGCTCTCCTCGGGGTTTGCGTGAAATTGATAGGTGGAAAGCCACTGGTGAAAAAATATTTTATCCCTAATACATATATACATTCATAATTATCTCGTAATTATGAGATACTATCTCGTAAAAATATGTTATCCCTGATACATATACACATTCATAATTATCTCGTTATCTGATTTTTTTTGTGATGTGAATGCAATGCGCCACCATAGATAGACGACCTGCTGTTGGTCTAAAGAGCCTATTTATGCCTTTAAACTCGTCTTCTGTCATTTTTAAACAATCCTGTAGTCTAGTCTATCATGAACAGAAAATGAACGGATTGAAAAAAGAAGAATGAATGGCATGACATTTCTTATGCGTGAGATTGATGCTGAAAGTGTCACGCCAGATGCGTGAGAGTTGGCAACAGCTGCCTCAGCTAAATAACCGTAACCTATTATTCCAAATAGCCTAGGCTATTTGTAGAGAAATGTAGACGCCTCAACGCATTTTCGCCAAGATAATTGGCGTCCACTGTGATAAACAGTTTAACGTGGTAGCCTACAGCCTACAAGTCTCTCCACTCTTGTATGAGGGCAAAAGAATAACATCTCTCAGGCCTTTGAAGGTAAGATCACTTTACATGTTCATCTTAACACAAATGATATAGGGCAGAGCAGGATTAGCACCTATGAAAAATAAATAACTTAAAATATAATAGATCATTTGTTAGACAAGTTGAGGTCACCATTATTACAGAGCATACATATTTACTAGTCAGATGATACAGGAATACAGGGACCCCGCCCCTACACCAGACAGTTTTGACAAATAGCCTACAAACACATGGCACAGCTTTCATCTTCACTGAATGATAGCACCACCACAGCACAGTTCGTTTTGCGCGTCTGTAACCTACATTGTCCCAGTAAATCTAATGTTAGGTCAAGCCACTACTGGTACCTGCCAGTTTCCAACTAACCGAAGGCTAGGGCTGTCTGCCTTCACTGAGCCACTTCACCTCAGGTGACTGAGGCCAACGTCATTTGGGCCTCGAGGCTTGGTACAACCCATGTGGCTGGTAGCAATTCTCTTTAAAAACAATTTTGTGACGATATCCAGATAACAAACTTCAGAGAAAGGTAAACACGGTACACATCCTTGATAAATAAACGGGCTGAGTCACAAAGCCAGAGAAAACAATGGTGGGCTTACTCTGTTATGAGAAGCTAATGCCAATATTACTTGTGGAAGCAGTTCAGGGGGGTAGGTTGAGAGAAGAGACTCTGCCCTCTGCCAGCCACTGTTGGTGTGTTCTGCATGACTGACAACAAATGCAATCAAACACTTTCAGACACGAAGGCCTGCGTCAACTTATTCCTAAGATCTTTGATAACAAGCAGTGTGTGTGTGTGTGTCTGTGTGTGTGCATGTGTGTGTGTGTGTGTGTGTGTGTGTGTGTGCATGTGCTTGTGTGTGTATTTTGGAATGTTTGTCTTTCCAGCGAAACCAAACACTAAAATCAGCTTACTTTCAGGACATGTTTACAGCTGTGGTAAGGTAAGACAGGAAATGGATTACAGGAAGTCTCGACAAGTGGCTTTAAGGTAGAATTCAAGTCAAAGACTTCCCATAATTGTTAAGGTGCAATGCGACTCATCCCATATCATTGATATTTGACAGTTTGACAGTGAAAATGTGTTAATATGAGAATTTTTACTTTCCATCCCTCTACAAAATAGTGAGTGAACCAGTGATTTTTTCTGCATCAATATCTCAGTGAAGCACATCAAAATGTCTGGGAAATATTCAGACACATTATTGAGTTGAGAGACAAGTAGGCCTACATGATTTGATACATGTTTGTAGGGCTAATTAATTTAACAGTTTGTTAAATGCTTTCTATTTCTGGATTGAACATGAATATGGTTTCAGACAAAAACATTATAACATCCAGTTGAATAAGCTAAAAACTTACCATCACCATCCCAAAAAACTTAATCAGCCTTTCCAAGAAACGGTACAGGCCCCCTGAGAAAGCCACAGTTGTTAAATTGATTTACTATAGTGGAAGATGTGTTGCTGGATTTGATTCAACTTGTTTCTTCCACTTAAGTAGCAAGTTTCTTTCTCTTTGTATCTCATCATGACTGATTTTTTTTTTTTAGTTCAGTGAAATTCCACATTAAATGTTCCTTTTTACTGCAGTTGAGAAACTGATGTTCATATTAAATAAAGGTCTTTCTACAGTTATTGGGAAAAAAAGTCAAGAACTGTTGTAACGTGAAAAAAATGACAAAGATGGACTTTAAAACACTGTTTCAAGTGAAAATAGATTTCAAATGCATTTACAATGTAAGTTGACAAGGACGGGGTTCCTCGAGTTGTGAAACACCAAGGCCAGGGCGTAAGCTATGAACATATGTTGAGAACTGAGGTAAGAATGACGACAAGGTTTAAAAAAGACTGAAAGGTGCAATGAAAGAAAAGGCTGCTGGTTGGAAAGTATGACTGCAGTTGAGGGGCTTGTTAAATGTCGACTAATAGTTGGTTCATGTCTGTAAAGCCAATTATATGCCGCAATACGCCACCTGCTGGTAGAAAACGTATGATGCAAGACTCCTCTCCAAGCGCTAGAGATTGTTTCCCCACTGTGTAAATCTAATTCTTTATTGATTGAGAAACTTAAAATATGTAATGATTTCAAGTTTTAAACAATTAGTTAATCAGTCAGTGCCCCCCTGGAACAGAGATATTTCAAATGATTGTTAAGTACATTTGTGCTTAGATTCATTAAATTACATTTATTCATTTAGCAGACACACTGTTGTCCAAAGTGACTTACAAATGTCAACTATCATATTACAAGGGATCACATTGTCCCTGGAGCAACTTGGGGTTAAGTGCCTTGCCCAAGGGCACAGCGGTGGAAGCCAGGAATTGAATCCACAACTTTCAGGCTACTGTACGCTAGCCCAGCTCCTTAACCACTATACACTACGACCGCCTCAGGGATAGATGAGGGGTTTGCTTACAATCACAAATCAGTTTACAAATAAAGGAACTCTAAAGCACTAAAAACATTTTAATATCTTAGTGTAGTGTAAATATTATTAACTTCGTAACTTCTTTAATGTGCTGAATATAAAAATATACAAAAAGCATTAACAGAATTAAAACATTATATTTCTGAATTTAGTATTTGGACTTTATTGTCTATTTTCCAGGCTTGGGTAACAAACATTTTCAAGGCAGCTTGTGGGTTACAATTTCAACATAGATCACATTTTCCTCACTGCCATACAAGGTAGAAAAATAAATAACTGTTGATGAAAAGTCATTGGCAATGTCCCCCATGTGATCAAAAAGTTGAAAGTAAAAATTAAATTTTAGGAGTATGCTTTAGGATACAGATCATTCAAAGGGTTTTTGTTTGTAGCACACATACTGATGCAGTTAACACAAACATATTGACAAATGCAAGAAATCAATAACCATTTATTTTAAAACATAAAAAATCCAACTCCCATTGGTACACACAAAAGACACAAACTTTTGATTTCCTGAGCTATCTCTTAGCCTTTGAATAATGTAGTTGAATTATCACGCACCGCAGATAAAACACACACACATTTCCTGAGATATCTCAGTCTGGTTTGATCCAAAATAGTCAAAAATATATAAATACTCATATGGAAACATTCTCAATGGCAAATGCATGCATCTGACGATAAGGGAATGTTTATGTGTCTTACAATCAGATGGGGATAGTGACATCTTTAAATCCATCTGATTTACAATGATAATACCAACATTATTGTAATACCTAAGAACAGTACAGTGAATAGCACAAGCCAACTATGCTACCTTAACATGATAGGGAAGATTTCCTTGAAACACAGGAAATGTTATTCATTTTACTTTTACGTTTCATCATGTTTTGTACACTGTACTCATAGAACATATTACATTTCAGAATAAAGCATAACAAAGGAATGTGAAGATATCAAAAACATTAAAATGTCTTTTCTTTTTTACATCTGAATTAAACAGTTTCATTAAAAAAAGAGAGGACAAAGTAAGAAAGTAATTCTGTTGATTTCGGTCAGCTGTGCCAAATCAAAGTCACTCCGCACATTTCAAAAGATAGAAACAAAACCTGTTTTTGAAAGTTACATGAAACAGATGCTGCTTATTCAACATGTGTGACTCTGGGATATTTTATTTTTGGCCGGTGACCAACCCTGACTCTGGGATATTTTATTTTTGGCCGGTGACCAACCCTGACATTTTATTAAGGCTATACTGGTGCTATTTCATTTCAAATGATTTAACTATATTGACTCTTAGTGACATACACATAGTGTTAAATGGCATTCTGACTGATAAACCTGTTACAACAACTCAGGAAACTTTATGGTATATGTATATATACAGTAGCTTACATATATATTCATGAGATTATATTTTTAGCACACACAATTTGTTATCCCCACATGGCTATCAGTATCAATTCCAGGACATATGAGGAGTGCATACACTTTTTAAAAGTTTTCGGCTAGGTTAAACAAAGCTTTTTTTAATGTCTCCACAGGTTATAGCAAAGATGACAGATTAAAGGGCAATTTAGATGTTAACACTAAAGACTGGGTTATTGGTTAAAGCTAAGCACTAACATAAATATTCAGTTATTCATTAATCTAGACTTCTAAAAGAAAATATCAGAAAGAGCAACATTATGTTTAAAATTGGGAGAGATATGGATATTATACAGCAGCTGATCTATCATGGAAAATGTTCTCCCCAAAGCAAGCAGTAACGAGTAATACTTCATCGCCACTACTCTGGAAAATCGGGCCCAGTTCAAATTGACCTCACAACTTCCTGCCAGCCCTTTGGGATGGATTACCAGCCGCCACTGGAGAAGGACTTCCTGTCTGTGATTTGCAATCGCATACTCTGCAGATATTTCTTCAGTGCCATCAGTCAGTCCAGTGAATGTAAGCGAGAATTTCAGTTGTGTTGGCAATACTACCACCCATAGCCTAAGGATACAAAAGTCATATCGCAAGACAAAGCAAATATTGTACATTTGTAGAAAAATAAAACAAAAAAGCACTAAAATGGCACCGTGCCCATTTCATATATATAGGAGTTAATTCAAATATTAAATGTGAATTTGATTTCTGTACACATATATACTTTAGCAATTTAGAACTAATACTAAAATATGCTTGTAGAGCTTTAAAACAAGATAATACTAAAAGAGCACATTTGGATAGTTCATTGTAGGAACAAACCTAAAGAGAGTTTCAAACACAACATGTGTTTATGTCCGACATGTCCTACAATAAATAGAGTAAAATCAAACAAAACTTGCATGTAGCTTTACTTTGCCTTCTTTCTTTTAAGTCTTGTGGAATTCTGCAGCATGCCAACAACCTGAGAATAGACAGCTGCAGATTTTTCCTTTTTCGTTTTCAGATAAAGAGCAAATATGATCTATCATCTGGCAAACTGCTTTAGCAAATGTCATTACAAATGGCTGGTGGAGGAGATTCAACAAGCCCTATGCCAGGCTCAACAGTGAGTGTACTGAGCAGTACAATTTGTTTATTCATGGTGAACTCTCATACCCAGTACTGATTTTTTTTCAGGGCAGGGTTTGTTGTCCGGCAGTGCTGCAGCAATTCAGGATCGGCCTCCTTTCCGTCCATGCTGGACATGGGAATGTTATTGGCTGGATCTGTTTTCCTAAATGTCTCCTGACTGACTTCACCGTTTTTGGGCTTGGTGGCAACCGTCTGGACGTTGTGCTTTCCCGTCTTGTTCCTGCGCACCAGATAGTACGCCAGAACAGCGGCTAGAATCAGAAGCAGGAGGATGATCAATATTGGTATGAGGATTGACCACAGGTTGCCCCGCCGGGACACCATTGGGGTCTTGCGTGACCCTGGATTTGGGGAGGCTGTAGTTTGACCCGCCCCATAAGGCCAGTTTCCCCGCCGCCCTGGGGATACACCATTCTTTTCTGGTAATGTTGGGGTTTTTACAACTGTTGCTCCATATACACCTTTGGGACTGTAGAGGGCAGTAGTGAACAGCAGGACACACTCAGCAGGCGGGACCCCATGAGCTTTAAGAAGCAAGCGGGCCTCATCCTTCGCATCAGCATCTGCCTGTTTGCCGGTGTTGTTCAAGATCTCCAGGGCAACGAGTCCGTCGTCCAAATCCTTTTGAGTGAACGTGTCCACAGGCTTGCCCTCCCCCTCTCCTTTCATTCTGACAAACCGTGCTGACTTTGGCTTCTGGATGACCGTAAATGTTGGGAGGGTCTTTGCCTTGTTGGCAAGTGGAGTGGCGTCCAGCAGCTGCCCATCAACCAGGACAGTAGCGCCTCTGGGAAGAAGAGGATCCTTTGCTATCTTCGCCAGTGGTTTCACTGTGATATTCAGGACAGAAGAAACGTTGGCAGCTCTGCTCCGTGCCAGGAAGAGAATGCTGTCCCGTGGTGACGTAGATGTCACAAACCGTACACTCACCCGACCCTCACTGATTTGCTTTTGAGTGAAGGCATGGGTTGTTTGCCTGTCCACCATCAAGGCAGCATACTTAGGTGTGCTGGTGATTTTGTAGAGGACTTCCTCCTCAATGGGCCCGCCAGTACTGGCCCTCAGCATGGAGTCAGTGATGGGGGTTTGATCATCTCCCTGCAACACATAGATCTCCTGGGGCTTGGTCAGCACCAGTGTGTGGGCCAGAATGCCAATATGGAGCGTGTATGGTGTGGTGTGATGCTTTCCATCTGTGACCGTGAACTCCATAAAACCTTGTGAGAGGCTCCCGTCACTTACAAATGCCACTCGTTCAGCATTAATGTCCTCCTGGGTGAACTCCTTGATTTGTTGGTTGGTGTCTGTGTTGATGAGCTGGCCGTTGGCGGGGCTTTTCAGGACCTTGAAGCGCACCTCATCAGGGGTGCTGTCCTCATCGATGGTGTTGAGGTACTGCTTGGAGAGGACCTCAGTGGAACCCTGTAGAACCTCCAACAGCAGGTCCAGGCTGACGAGCTCCGGGAGGCTGGAGTCGCGTGGTCGGACGTTCAGGCGGAAGATCTCCTCCATAACCAGAGCGGACTGCTGTGGGCTAGAGGGGCCCCTCCCGTGGGGGTTGAGCCAGGCACGGAAGGAGAAGCTGTCAGAGGGGGCGCCAGAGTCATCGTGCTGATACTCTAGAGCATCGCTGTCCACGTCCTCCTGGTGAAAGTACGGGGTGTCTTGTGTGATGTCCACACCGGCCAGTTTGAGCCGGCCATGAGTGGGGAACTCCTTCACTTTGTACAACACATCCTGGGTGTCGTGCTCGGACTCGGGAAGGCTGGCCAGCAGGTTGGAGGCATCCAATCGGGATCTGTCTATGACCCTACTCTGGCCTTGGACTACATCTAAACCTGGAAACACAATAGACACAAACATTACCCCAAATATCTTCCTGCACATCAGTGACAACAGTTCATGCATCATCAAATAAGGTGTTGTGCTTCGTAGCTGAGATTTAGGCCTTAAGAGTTTAATGTATTAATCATTTGTCAATGAGTTTGCATCAGAGATGAACAGAATGGCATATCATGTCAAACCTTTATTCTTCCAGAGCTGAGATGAAACATTGTGATCAGCGGCGGAGAAAGACACAGTGATGGGTAGGAGGACGCTCGAGAGCGAGGGTGATGACAACTGCAGCTGCAGCGAGTCACGTACGACCCAGAAGGGTTCCTCGGGCATCTGGTGTTCATAGTAGATGTTTCCAGCTTCCAGCTGAGCAGCGGGGGGGGAAACAAACACTTTCATTAGCTCAGCAGCTGTGTCCACATCATTTGGGATGCACTCCTATTTATATCAAAACAATTTGCAAAGGACACCCATATGGCAGGTGTCAACATGTTCCAAACAAGGGATCATTCTGTGTCAGCTATTAGCTGAAAAAGAGCACATTTTGATCCATCAGTCTGATAAACAAAATTGATGGTACATTCTTCTTGGCCTGAAATATTTCCAGGCATATCGGAGGATGACGACAATCACCAGGTAATTATGTCAGGATTCAGGATTGGTAAACAAGTTGAGCTGAGGGCTGTTTGTTTTCAGCAGGGCACCCTAGCTTGCAATTACTCGAGCTGAACTCAGTATACAGTGCTGTGCCGAGACGGGGAAGGAGTCATTTATATGGTCACTGACATCCAGCTACTTCATTTCCAGACCACACTGCTGTAGAGTGCTCTAACTCAGGGGTGCTAATGTGTGATGGTGTTTGCTGAAATGGAAGATGCTCAGTGTTGGACAAGACTACTAACAAGACTTAATCACTAAACACAATGAGATATCTGTATTCCTATGATGAGATTTCTGGAAACCTCTCAATGAGGACAAATGATTCCTTTGTCCTGAATGTACTGGGCGCAATGTATTAAATATGCAACAAGGTGCACATGCTGTGGGTACTGTGCCACTGGATAGGGTTGTTCGGAGGCCTCTAGGGTGCCTAATGAACAGCGGAAAAACAATATCAGGTGAACACACCTCCTCATTGTCTTCGTTGGCTAAAAAAAGCAGAATGCACTAACATATTCAAAGATATCATTATTGCTCATATAAGCCTGTAATAACAGTTGTTGCATTACTTATTTAATGTGAAATTTCATCTGAAAGGACACCCTAGTTATTTTCTAATATGCACCCTTATATTAGGATTGTTATTGGAATAGTGATTCACTGCTGAATTGCATTGCTTCCAGTTTAACATGCTCAAAGTTAACAGAATTTTTCACCATTATTTTTCTCTCTCTCTACATGGTGACTCAGAGCCCTCACCTCTGCTTGTGAGAAGGTTGTTATCTCTTCGAACTGGTTTCTCTGGATTTGCCTGATGAGTCTTCCTCGCCGAGGTGATTTCTGCAGTGAGTACCTGATTTCATCTCCATCCTCATCAGTGACAGCCTTCAACATGCCACTGCTGATTGCCTGTTTTGTCCCTGCGAGAATAATGAAAATAATGTTTTTTCCCCTTTTAATAACCAATGTTGGGCAAAA
This sequence comes from Alosa alosa, assembly GCF_017589495.1. NCBI lineage: Eukaryota > Metazoa > Chordata > Actinopteri > Clupeiformes > Clupeidae > Alosa > Alosa alosa. Next base: position 23,836,416 of record NC_063199.1, read on the forward strand.
TGTAAATCAGGATAGGCAGTTAAAGGTGTCTCATTCTGAGTCTCAGCAGTTGGCATTATTATTTGCCATCAGCTAATTTTGTGTTGCATGATCGCCACAGTCTGTCACATAATGGTGTGCATGCTCCCCACGAGCAACACACCTGGGAACACCATGAGTTCCTCTCCTGTTTCCACGGTGATGGTTGGTTGCTTGGCGGTGACCTCAAAGTGATAAAGTGGCGATGTGTGTTCTCCATCCGTCACGGTAAACTTGAAGCTTCCGGACTCAGAGCCTGAGAGTCAGAGAGAGAGAGAGAGAGAGAGAGAGAGAGAGAAAGTGAGAGAGAGAAAAGAGAAAGAGAGAGAGAGTGCTGTCAATTAGAGAAATGCACTAGGATCCACACTGCATGGTCCTTTATCACTGAAAGCCTGGCATGGCAGCCCATAATGTCAGCATACAGGCTTACAGGAGGCCCGAAACAAATAGCACGGGATGCTGTGGAGTAACCTATCATGAGATGGCAGGCCTGGTGCTGTGCGCTTATTGCAGGAAATGATGATAACATATACCCACACTCTGAGCTAGCTAGAGCTCTAAGGAATATCTCCCAGAGGATTTCAGACTAAGTCTGCTTGAGGTGTGTAGACTATGCTATACCTTCATGAATGAAAATGATCTCGCCGTTGTCGATTTGTGCCTGAGTGAAGTTGTCAATGCTTTCATCAGGGGTTATTTTCAGAGCCACCATCCCATTAGTGAGTGCTTCAACAGAATAAATCAATTCATCTTTTGGCGTGTCCACATCCTGGGTATTCAGCTCTCTGTTGGTGATAACAGCCTCTTCGCCAACAACAACCTGAGAAAGAACAACGATACAAAAAACACACAAAAACACAGTTATGAAAACACAAAAGCGTTTTGTTGTTGGAGAGAAACTGTTTTGTTTTTTTTTGTGTCTGGCAAAGTGGCTTGACTTGTTATCTGAAGACCAAGCTAAGTGCATATGGGGATTGCCCTCTCAGGGCAGAGGTTTAATAGACTTCTTACGGCCGTGTTGCTGAAAGGAACATTAATTGAAAGAAATGGACCAGATGTCTTGAAAGACACTCTAAGATGGGCAGAATCAGTTGGGAAAAGTCAGGCTTGCCGTGAAAGGCATATATTGATTTGTTCAGCGCTGTTCTCTGTGCTGCCTCCATCAAGACTCTCCAGACGGGGGGAAAAAAAGGACTGGTGGGGAAATTCAGAGAGCAGAGTGGCGTCCCAGATAAGCCAGGGCTATTATTCTGTCTCCTCCCGGCATGTGGAGTGCTAGAATATGCAACCTGCCAAAGCCACCCAGGTGCCTGAACAGCAAGTCCATATTGTCTTTATATGTTGGGAGCACAGTTTCACCTCTCACTGAAGCAGTGCGTGTAAATGGCCAGCTCGTTGTTCTCTAGTGACAGTGGCAAATGCTGCCATATCTCTACCACTCTCCTGTGGCTTCACTAAATCAGACAGCCACACCAAATACGTCATATGGTGAGAGTGAGCGGGTGAGTGAGTTAGAGAATGTCCACTAGATGGCAACATCGGTCCATTGCTACAGTCTCATTCAGGCCCATGCTGAGGCAAAGGCTCGCAACACAATCACTCTGTAAATTGTGCAGGAAATTGATAATTCATGTTGTAATCAATGTGCTATACAAACAAAATTGATCACAAGCTGTGTGGCAAATTCTATTTGGTCATTTGGTAACAGTCAGTAATATCTCACTCGAGGGCATCTCGGGAGATGTGTCGAAACATAATGCATGATGTTAAAAATAGTCTCCACAGGGTACACTTTACGATTTTAGCAGAACTAGAGGGCGCAGGGAGCAGGGGCATATGCTAAGCCCTAATGAGTCTTTGCTACAGTCTCCGAGTTTTAATAGACAGCAGCTGTGGACGTGGCTAGCTAGGATCTGTGGTGATCAGTTTCTGTCACGGCTGTGTTATTCATCAAGTGTGATCATCTCTGCTGTAGGTCAGCATGTTCACACTTCCTGCCTTAAATCAGACATAGGACAGTGTAGGGTCCACGAGAGAGAGAGACAGAGAGAGAGAGAAAAAGAAAGACAGACAGAGAGAGAGAGATAAAGAGACAGAGAAAGAGGGAGATAAAGAGACAGAGAGACAGTGATAAAGAGACAGATAAAGAGACAGAGAGACAGTGATAAAGAGACAGATAAAGAGACAGAGAGACAGTGATAAAGAGACAGAGAGAGAGAGAGAGAGAGAGAGAGAGACAGAGGACAGAGCTGCGTGAATGTGGCCTGTATGCAAAAGGAAGATGTATCATTAAATTCCATTTTGTGGGAATGAGGCTGAGGCTTGGATTGGTTGGCTCTCACAGCTGCCCTAGAAGTAGAATTCCAGCCACAGTCATGGTTTTCCAAAAATATGTGTTACCAAGGAGACCCAAACCCACAAAGTCCAAAAAGCTGAATGATACATTTGGTTTCTAGTTAGGTGTACATATTTAATGTTTTCCTAACAAGATTTGTATTCTAGAGTTGACTTTGGTTGTTTTTGGAATTCAGAGACAAAAAAGGTCCAAGAAATGACGTTACCTCTATTCCAGTATTGCGCTCAAGACGTGGTGGTTCATCATTTACAGGGATAATGGTGACACCAAAAGTGATGGGGAAGCTTCTTCTGGTGTTCTCAAAGTCAGATGCAGTGAGAGTAAAGCTGTCTTCTGTGGTCTCTGTGCTGTCATGCAGGTAGTAGACAACCTTCCTCTTCACCTTAAGTTGACAAGACAAAAACAAATTAAAGAAAGTTAGGTTGAACTGTTATTATAAGACATCACATGTTCCAGCTGTCAGTCACATATGATACAGGGTCTGTGGCTGATACATTCCGCTCGCAGAGACACAATGCGTGCTGTGTGCTATATGTTCTATAATATAAAATACTCATTAAGTGAGCTACACTTTTGTTTACGATGCCCTAATGACTAGCAAAGGGAGTTCAACATCATACCCAGGGCAATTTAAAAAAGAACATTCACAATAAGCTCTGTGGTATGGGGGTAAAGTTTTATTGATTAAAGGTGTTATGTCAGCGGTCATCAGCAATGACATGAGGACGAACAAACGACGCTTCTATCCTTACTCTGTGATTTATCACATTTAATTTAGTGTGCCTCTTGCTTGAGTGATATTGCCCGAGGTCATGTGCACAGATGAGGAGAGCAGTCAGCAGGCCCCAACACTCTCACAGTGCAGAATTAATTGGCTCCAGATGAGTGTAACCAGACTCAGAGAAAAGCATAGCACCTCCGATTGTAGAATAGCAGCTCACAATCTGATCAGGAATAAAAATAAATATTCTAACATAAATCCAGCTTGTGAGCTTGTTAACATTATGAAAGATGTTAGGGTACATGAAATGGAAGATGTTAAGCTATGTTTCAAAAGCTTGTTTCTTACAAAAGTAATAATACGTTTAAACACTTTGTAGATCATTCATAACAACTATGACTATGTAGATATGTATAATCAAATAAAGTGTTACCACTTTCAAGTTTAGGCTGTTAAGGGTTCGTTAATAGCCATAATTGTTACGGTCTGCATCTATAACATGGCAAAATATGATGCCATGAAATACTTGACCCTTATCGAATACTCAACCCTTAACACCCTGTTGATGATGGATGAATGGATGATGGCTATAAATAAATATGGTCCTACTATCTTTCCCTGATGAACAACAAAGCAAAGTGAGCAAAAAGCAGTCTGTGAGACTGTGAACCACCCAGTTCTACAGTATGTTTGTCCAACAGCGTCTTAAATGCAGTGCGAACGCACAAAGTGTGCATTTCCTGCATCACACTTCTACTGTAGAGGGTAATTAGCCTCACTCCAGCTTACTGAGCTCCACTGCAGCCCCTCATTGCACGAGAACAGTCTGGCTGCATGAAAGGGAACCCCGCTTCCACACGAGTTGAGAGTGGGGAAAAGCTGAGAGAGATGTCCGATAATGAGCGCGCTACATCCGTCTTTAATTTCGGGAACAATTACACTCTCATTCCAGTGCTGTGCGTGCCCACAGTCTGCAGCTTTATGCGTCAATGTGGAAGTAATTTAGGGAACTGCTGTGCTTTGTCCCCTTGTACTGTAGTCTACGTCTGGTGGCATAACCTGCAGAAATACACAGAGCACTGAAAGTTCCCACTTCGCGCATCGGAGCAAGTCTTATTCATAACTCTAGAGATGATGATATGTCCAGAGTCTCCGTATAACATCTGAATTGGTTCCTATCCCTGATTTTTTTTTCCTGCCTTGACTAATCAGATTTAGCTGAATCATGGCTCTAGCATGTGGGTTCTATTAGTTCAAATGAAGCTCACAGTGATTCCTTTGAGAGAATGCGTCTGGCGTTGCGCGGGAAGGCCGTGTGCACATGCGTTATTATAGAAATATATGGCCCAGTTTATTTTGGCTCCAGGCGGACGAGGAGCACTGTCAGATTTTCCACCGTGCGGCCGAGAGGAGGACAGGAGAGGAGAAGAGGGCAGGACTACATGATCAAGTCCACGCTGGAGTGACTAACAACCTCCACTAGGCTCTAGTGCACACAGTGCCCCATGACGCTTTTCCACCAGTGCACACTTTGTACCCTTTTCATTCTTTCCAGGCTCCTCACTGACTTCTGAAACCACAGCAGTAGTAAATATGGTCATGTATTATATGCCTTCTATGTTCTGAGCACATTTTCCAGCAAGATATCACTCAGAACCAGGGGTATACTGTAGATGACTATATGATGAGTTTGTTACCTTTTTCCACATTTTTTCCCAGAAAAGGGAAAAGGGATGGAAAAGACTGCTTGGTATTACATGGGACTTGTAATTATGGATATGAATGGTATTTTTTTGCTTGTGTGTCCTTAAATTACAGCCATGGTGGAGATGGAATATGTTTTATTTTAGGCTATAACGTACACTATCTGTCAAGTCCTTTCAAACTGAATTTTGAGCCAATTTTGAAAAAAAAAGGAGGGTGACAGTAGACAGTAGACAATAGAGGAAGAGATTTCAGTAACTTCTGGACTTACCTCATCCCAAGTAAAGGAGGACAGCTCAAAATCATCCCCCTCCAGGTAACGAATGTCTCCGTGCTCAGGAGGTTCCTCCACTATGAAGTCAATATTGTTCATCCGGTAGAAGGCATGCGATATGTTCAGCAGCTCCTGGGACAGTGCAACAGCCCCACCTTCCCTTACAGTGAAGTTGAAGGTTTGAACTGGGATGAGCCGTGGGACGATGTTGACGTGCACCTCCAAGTCCTCCACTGAGGTGAAGCCATTGCTGACATCAACGCTGAAGACATCAGTCCCCTGAACTGGGGTGGACACGTAGAGGATGTGACCCTTATTAAGGTCCTCCTGGGTGAAGGCTTGGATGTAATCCAGCACTGGGGATGCTGTGCTCTCTGAGTCCTTGTTCATCTTCACTACGTGTCCCAGTTGTGGGTATTGTTTAATGGTGAACACCATTTCAGTTGGCAGGATGTCAGGTTGTTCTACCTGTAGGGAGTAAAGCAATGTATTCAGGTGATGTCACTTCCTCATTCTGTCTATAAACATTCTGAGTGTACAGTGCATCCACCTGAAAGTGCACTATTCGTGAGACATCTCCCTGGTGAAAAAACAGCCTGACCAGCTTAAGGTGGTTTGCTGGTTGAGCAGCTTGTTAACTAGCTTGTTTGACCAACCACCCTTGTGTGACCAGCTAGATGAGCAAAAGTCTTGCAAAAACATACCTTCAACTGGTTTACCCAGCTTACGATATGGTTCAGCTGTTTTTGCTTGTCGTACCACCTCAAGCTGGTCATTGCAGCTAGTGTTGCTGGTCTTACATTGCTGGTTTAACTGGCCATGCCAGCAGTTGGTCATTCTAGCATGGCCATCTTACACCAACAATGTCAAGCTTGGCAGGCTGGTCACCAGCATGGCCATGTTACACCAACTGTATACCACATGACAGGCTGGTCACACACCAGCATGACCAGCTTCCTCAGATGGTCATGCCAGCATGTTCACCTGGTGGCCCAACCAGCTACACCAGCAAAGACCAGCAAGAGCTGGAAGAAAACCAGCAAAGACCAGCTAAAACTATTTAAAACTAGCTACCAGCATAAGCATAGCAAAACAACATAGCTGTTTTTTTGTCATAGCAGCTTGAGTCATCAGCATTTTCGTACACTATTAACGTTTTTCATGTGACGTATTCTAGGTTCTATAGCTTTGTTTACATCCAGCTGGTAGGCAAGGGACAAGTTGAACCCATTGAACATCGTTGTATGCAGCTGCCTCTCAGTAGGCTACATCTCTGTATTTCAGCAATGTCAACATTTCAGGCATCAATAAAGGTGATGATGAAACGTTATCCCATTGTTCAATATTTGATAGCCTGTCACAGGAACGTTGTTTCGCTAAAAATCGCCCTGATTTGGTGCATTGATCTGTATCGAGAACCTGCATGTAGCCTAATGGTAGCCTAACTTTTTTTCTCTGTTCAAAACTCGGTTTACACAAAGACAATAGCCTTTCTTAGAAGCTGTGAAATTTGACCAGAAAGGAACATGTCTTCCTTCTGAAAGCTGACACAAAATCAAACAATATTTGATCATTTAACTTCAACTGAACAGCGACAGGTTTTGGTAGGCAGTAGACTCAGCAGACTTTAAAAGCGGTAGCCTAGAAGCTACTGTTATAGACAGCATCAGTCAGCATCATAACATTAATGGCGTTAGTCATGAATCCTGTAACATATTATATCATATAACAGCGATGGCTTATTCCAAGACGATCTGCATGGATATATAACCACCCAGAAAAACTCAGAATGTGAGTGATAAAGTTCATTAATTGTGTGAAACTTTTTATTAGTTATCCATTGCAGCATCGCCTATATTAGGCTGTTATGCTAGCTCAGCCTTTAAATATGTTGTTATTTTGGTCATGTGGACTTGATTAAACGGGTAAAGATAATTCATAAACTGCTTATTTCTTACATGACTGAAGCAGTAGCCTAGGTTCAACAGTGGTGTTTGAGGTTGCTGTGTTAAGTTGTTGTGTGTGATCGCTAAACTATTAGGATCAAATCAGTTTATTTTGACATACGGGAGTTAGCCTAAGTGACCTGTAACGTTAGCCTATAGCACAAAAGCCTATTCTGTTTTCATTTATTAGCATTTGTTGTGATTATATAATCAAATGACACACATGATAACTTGAAATAGAAGGACAGAAGATAGGTGATTGATGTCCACAAGCACGAATTTCATGAGACAAATTAGAACAAACTGTTCCGTAAAAATAATCTTGCCATGTATAAAATGCTGCACTTTTTCCCTTCATAGCCTGTCTCTGGCAATTCATTTTTGATGACTGTAGATAGTTGTATTTTAGCCTACGCCTTAGAGTAGACAGTAGGCTACACCATTAGGCTATCTTGAGAATAAAAGACTTCACAGCTGCTAACGATCATCCTCCACAACCAGGAGGATTGGTAGGCTAAACGGTCGTTCGTCGCCTTTTTGCTTCTTATTGTAAAACCAACTGTTAGGGCCTACACAAGTGGTCGGCATCCCGGTCAATATTTGATATTAAAATTTCAATTTTGAAGCTATTTGTAACTATGTGTAGCCTATGCAACCCGACTGTTGTAGGCTTGCCTACCACTCTCTGCAGTGCCTTGCCTACCATTCTTGCCTACCACTCTAGTTGTAAACAAACGGTCACATGACATTATGACGTTGGTGCAAAACCTTAATAGACCCTTTCAAGAGAGTTCCATTATCAGCATCATAGTTGGCCCCACAAGACTTCCTTTTTAACATTCCATATGTTATCTTAATGCAGAGGAAGTAGATTGGGGTCCAAATAGAACGTTCAAGCATTGTTTTTGTTTTTATTGTTGAAAGGGTCTATACATGTTTAGGTATTCTTGCCGACATTAGAGCTCCCTCTAGAGTCGTGATGTATTTATATTTTACTCTGCCGTTGTAAATAGCAAACTTCTCGTGACTTATCCCCCGTGTACACAATGCAAATGCTTTTCTTGTGGATCTCCAAAGAGTTGTATCTACTGACAAGGTAATGTTTCACGATTCTCGCGAGATTTAGTGGGGTGCCACTTTTGGAAGTTGCATGGCTGGTTTTCTCAGTAGGGACTGGCTACGTCTATGCTGTGTATAGCTATGCTAGGTGAACGATTTGCCTGTTACAAGTTTGTTTACCATCCAATTGGCTTTGCAAAGGTGTGTGTGTGGATGGGTAGGGGGCAGGGGATCATGTAAACAGCTCTCTCAATGCATTAGTCCATTTTGACATTGTGAGTAACCATTGATTGCTCTCTTTAGATGAGGTGCTGTATCACCACAAAATGAGAAATATTATGTGAGTGACTAGTCAGTTGGAGGTAAGTCATCGTAGAGTATCACACTGGTAAATACTTGAAAGTAAGTAAGTATATGTTTAAAGCAGGATTGCACAATTATGGTGCACAGCAGGTCTAATGTGTTTACTACCCTGTGATCCATCTAAGGATTGTGAAGCTGTGATATGTCTTTTTGATCTAGTGGCATGATGTAATTTTTTTTGTCAATGAAAGCGACTATCAGGGCTTCATTCAGATATGTGTCAGTTCTTAATCCCTTCAGTTAAAATGTGTCTTTGTTTATATAGTCTTCTTTGATTAATAAAAGACAATGGTAGGCAGAGAGATGCATGAAATGACATCTCAAACGAACTTTGAACATATGATGATGAAGGGCTTTGTTTCAAAGATCCTGTCCTTTGGCTAAACACAGTGTTTTTCACATTTTGCAGACTATAGTCTGTAACAAATTAATTTAAGACACACATTGCAGAAAAACACATTATTGCTGTTTTCATGTGTGGAGTTAATTAGTGTTTGATTTGGAAAAAAAACATAGGAACACACCCATGACACTTCAGTGGTCTAAAATAGGCCCTTCCCAGCACAGACAGTGTATTGCCATTCAGCATTCATCATGATGTTTTAGGATTTGTCAATGAGTGGAGTGCACGCACATCTACAAAGTTTAAACAGGTGCTGGGTATAAGGCTTAGCCGACAATTACCCGCACACTGTTCTATAAGCTCCCAGAGTGATTTATTAACAACGATACCCACACACGTTACCGTATACTGAAAAATAAAAAGATACCCGCACACTGTTCTATAAGCTCCCAAAGTGATTTATTAACAACGATACCTGTTCACGTTACCGTAGCAACGTTTCGACCAGAGGTGACGAAGACTCTTTTTATTTTTCAGTTTTAGGATTTGTGTCATTGAAAAAAATATTTTCATGTAAAATATATGAAAATGCAACAAGAAATTTTACCTTCAAATGATCTTGGTCTATTACTGTATGTTCTCCCTCATATGAGACGATCCTCTGATTATTGATCACTTTTGGTTCAGACAAGTAGCCTTGTTTGAATATTTTGATCCTGAATACTCCATCTTCGGAATGTTCTTTACATCTAACTGTGAAGCTAAAAGAGTCTTTTGACTTTAGACTGTAGTCATGGTGTTCATATGACACCACACCCTTCTTCAGATCCTTTTGTGTGAATTGCGAGGCCTCAATTCCACTGACGATGATCCTCCCATCACTTGGTGGCACTGTCACCTCGTATATGATTTCACTGCCATCTTGGATGTCCACATTAGTGTCGGCACTAAGCAAAGTAGTGTTAAGTGTTTTTGTACTGCCGTGATCCATGACTGCGATGCTGTTGTTCACCACCTGAAGGTACGGATCCCCAGCTTGAATTTCAAGCAAGGCTGTCGTCTTGTGCAAACCGTCAGATATCCGAAGTTGGAACCTCTCATGGTCTGCCCCGTGATGAACAAAGAGGACTTTGTGGTCCCTCAGGTCAGCTTGAGTGAAACGGTACAGGGCCTGGGAGGGATCTGCAGCAGAGACTATGTTGCCGGACAAAATTCCCACACGTGCGTACACCAGCTGAGTATCGTTGAAGTCCGAATCGCTGTCGCCAAACAGGATGTCATCTGTGGTCAACAACCTCTGTCCGTTCCGCACCACATTGAAGGTCTTGTCAATGACGCGTTGTGGCACATGATCATTTTTCGACTGGATTGATATTCTAAAAGTACCACCCAAAGACTCCACTCTGTCAGTGCTCACACTGCCCTCTGTCTGCTCGTATGCCTGGAAGGTGAAGTAATCATCTCCTGTTTCTGATCCATCATGTTTGTAAATGAGCCTGTTGAGGAGCAGGTCTTCATTACTGAACACTGTCACTGCGCCTTCAAACCTTGGCTGATCTGGGGGAGACTCTCGAAAGATGTAACCATGCTGTGGGCTTTGCAAAATTTTGTACACATAGTCTGGTGAGTTCGGTGTCTCAATCCAGAGATATTCTTTATTTAAGATGTTTTCCCCTCCCTCAAGGATGGTAAGCCGCTCATTAGTTAAAACTGGAGTGTTCGAGTCGGCCAGAATTTTAATTGGGAATGTGTACATGGGAGAATACTGATTGTCTGCTAACACTTTAAACTGAAATTGGTCCTGCGCATCGACCACTCTTTGGACTTTGGGGCTGTAGCTTATGTGAGCACTTGACAGTTCTTGCTGAGTAAATGTATCACCCTCCCCAAGTTCTCTGCCTTGTGACTGTAGAGTCCCCAGGATTGGAGGCTTCACAAGAATATATTGTATTGAATCTGGTTCCAAGGATGTTCCTGTCACTGTTGCCTGAAGTTCTGCTTGTGAAATAACTCTCTGCTGCCCTGCCTCAACCTCCAGTGGAGCCATGTTTTCCACCTTCACTTTAGCAGGTGTGATCTTGATTAGAAAGCTGTTGTCTGTCAGTGACTGTTGTCCAAGATGGACATTAAATTGAACATACTCAGCCACTGTGTCCTCCTGATCACTTGTGTCTGTGCTGACGTACCTTAAACGGTTTTGTTCCAAATCTGACTGTCGGAAATATGTCACCTTCCTTGGCACATCACCAGCTGTGGTTAACTGCAGCTCACCATATCTCAGTGGCTGAGTGATATTGTATAAAACATCTCCATTCCTGGGAGTGACAAAAACAGCCAATTGTTGTATACCAATGGTAGAATGACCACCTTGGGATATAAGAAGGCCTGTGTTGGTCACAAGTTTGATTTGTGGTTGTGTCACAGATAGCTTAAATGTGGTGGGTTCACTAGAAGACTGACCATCTGATACCATTAATTTCAGTCCTGCCCCACTCCCTCCTTTATGTACATAAGAAATGAGTCCATCCTTTAGCTGTCGACAGGTAAACTGACTGATGCTCTCTCCAGGGTGCTGGACGTTCTCTAGATATCCCTCTGGTGTATTTGACTCGGACATCACACGAACAACCAAGTCATCACAACGAGTATCTGAATCAACAATCTTTATGAGGTTGGGGCTCAATCGGGTGCGTCCGTTTTCAGTGATAGCGATGTCTCCACCACTCAGCTGGGGCATGTCATTGACGGGGAGGATTTCCACTGGAAGGACATACTGCCAAGCGGTTTTTAGGCAGTCTGGAAGGTAGCCACTGCTATGGGCTACCACTTCCAGCTGAATCTGGTCACCGTACTTCTCATTTCCGTCATGAAGATACTTAATCTTCTTACTGGCCACATCCAGGAGAGTAAATTTTTTTGTCCGTCTGCTATTGATGTTCATATCCACTAATCCGTACCATGGATCATTTTGAAGAGTGAAAATAATCTGAGATTGCCGAATGCCAGCTGCAGCTATGTCAAAGGTTGGGTGTAGATTGTTAATGTCTAGGTAGGCTTCACCTCCTTCAGGGACAAGTAAAGCTGTGACATCAAGAAGCTTTGTGACATTTTGGAAGACTTCTGGCATGTCATTAGTTGGGTAACAATGTCTATCCTCAGGAATTACATCAACATATCGAATTCGTACTGGGGCAGTGGTTGTGGGTGTCTCAAACTCATCATAACTTGAGTAATCATAGTCCTCCCCCTCACACTTGACATGCACATCTTTAGTGACCAATGCATCTTGAAGGCTTTTGTCTTTTTCATTCACTTTAATTTCTCCCATACATCCAATGAATGATTCTGACGTGACTTCTTCTTCCATCCGTGACAGGTAGTTTGCCTCTCTAAATACATCTTTCATCTTGCCTGGAATTCCTCCTAAATACAGATTGCCAATCAAGTCCAATGTCTCTGTCCCACCAATGGTAAGAGAGACAGACTGACTGTCCACATTCATTTCAAACTTGTCAGAGTCAACCGTAACCTTGATTCTGTGCCACTGATCGTCATCCAACTGAACCTTCAGATTGTCAAGTGCCAGAATGCCATTGCCTAAGTCCACCACCCCTTTCAAATACCCGCCCACCACTCCAAGAGCTATGAAGTCTGACTCTCGTCCGGGATGAAAGATCAAGAGAGCGTCTTCAATCGTGGTCTTCATCAACAGTTCAAGAGTGTGAATGGCACTGCTAGTCCTGACCCACGTGGGTAGGGAGACGAAAGAGTCAGGGCTGATGAAGCTTATAGCCTCCCCATCGGCAGCTTCAAACTCATCACTGCAGATCTCTTTTGTGTCTTGACAGTCTGTGGTTTCTGAGGCAAGTATATCAAACTGATGGGACTCAAACTTGACATCAGTAATGCAGCCTCGGAATGGAGGGACAGCGTGGTTGAGATATGACACATCCAAGTCGTCTTTGCCTCCGAGGAAAACACCAACATCGATGTTAAGGTCATCTTCACCTTCCGGTACATCAGTGTCAGTGGTAAACAGGTCATCAACTGCCATTGTGAATTTGGATTCTTTCAGCGAGATGGATACACGGTGGTCCAAAAGATTGTTTAGCTGAAGACCCTGTGATGTTGAAAGGACCATCTCTCCAGCTCCCATATTCATTCTTGCCTGCAAACAAACAAAAAAAGATATTAGATATTTTACATTGTGTGTGTGTGTGTGTGTGTGATATAAAAGTTACACTGGCACATCTATCTTCATTGTGTAAAGCCATTTACACTAATTTAGTTACAGGAATGAAACACAGAGACTTTTAAAGAGGAGCTGCAACTCATGATTTCTCAATGACATTCAAAAATGTCTCTGGAATAGCTTTCAGATTAATTAAGTCTGACCACATTTTAATATGTATCATAAGACAATGTTTTTCTTCATAGCTTTGCCATGATGCACTCATGGTCTTACATTTTAAAAAGAAATGTAGCTCACAATATTCCACTGTTTTTGTCAAAATATGAATTAATGCAATTTCTTGTTTATTTTGCTGGGATAATACCTAATCTCTTTAAACTGAACATGGGTGTCTTGTTTCAGTGAAGTGGAGAAAGAGTTTTATTTCATAACATTACATTCAAGTTTTCCTCTTGATCGATCAGAGAATTGTTAATAACTGATTGTTTTTATTAAGGAATAGCATCCTGACCTGTAATTTGCCATTGTAGAGTTCTATAGAGAGGTAATCCTCAACACCTGCAGCAATAAGAAGAAGACCACTTCGTTTTCCGGTCTTAAAATGTAGTGAGAGGTGGAAGTTGGAGAGGTCTTGGATGGCATGTATCCTACAGAAACTGTCTCCAAAATAGGATGCTGTAGGGAACAGAAAACAGAGCAAAATCTTGTCATTTGGTGCATTTCATTGTTGCATTCACACACAAACCTAACAGTAATATTACACCATGGAAATGTGTCTACTTTGTCTTGATGAGCTGTGATACGTATGACCTAACATGCACTTGGATACTTCCAGCTGGACCAGCTGTTGCCTGTGCGAAAAAGAAAAGAGGCCAGAGAGATCTTCTGAATAGACCCGTATGTCTCTCACCAAGACGTTAGTCATTGTCCCATGAGACATTCACTGCTCCAAGTCCAAATTGGGGTTTCCCAAGCTTTGCACATTTGATCACCTGTCCGGTTTTGTTAAGCGATGTAGAATAAACCGGAAGTCTATGATTTCCCATGTTCTTTCAAATTTAACTGGAGGACCTCCAAGGCAGTGGTTTCCAGAGGCTGAGCCAAGAGACATATCTCCTAAGAGCTTGTTTCACAAACACCCACTCTCACTTTGGATCAAAGGTCACATGTAGAAAAAACTTGCTGGAAGGACTCTGAACAAGCATGCTAGTTAATAGACAAACGGCCGGCAATGCAGCATTTTTCCAATATGGTTCCTGAAGGTTGTAGAAACAGTGCTATGGTGAACATAAACAACCAGCTCTAACCATAATATCTCTGCGGGACTATTTGTTTAAGTGCTACACATCTGCACTGGTGAATGTTTCAACTCTTGTGCAGCTATCAAACTAAAATGGGACCGGTGAAATGTTATGTTTGGGCTGTGTTATATCACAGTGCATACATGGACAGCTATATTTAATTGGCCAGTGGTCATTTGAATATGAGATTTCCACAAACATTTCCATAACATATAGTGTGCAACACCTAATGTCTTGTGTTACTAAATCTAAGTGCATTTAGGGAGGAATGTGTAAATGTAACACTGTATCATCGCAGAGTTAGGCAATATGACAACAGCCAGATGAAGATATCAAGTAAGCCATTTTTTCTCCGCTTTGTGTCCATCCATTGCCATACAGCGTATGCTTGCCTTGAAATAGCAGACCGGAATAGAGCCATACAGCGTATGCTTGCCTTGAAATAGCAGACCGGAATAGAGCCATACAGCGTATGCTTGCCTTGAAATAGCAGACCGGAATAGAGCCATACAGCGTATGCTTGCCTTGAAATAGCAGACCGGAATAGAGCCATACAGCGTATGCTTGCCTTGAAATAGCAGACCGGAATAGAGCACAAGGTGGAAGCGGAAGTTGAATTCTTAGTGTCTTATGTCATGCCACTACTGTAAATGATGTTAGCTCTTGTTGAGACAGTTATACACATAGTTTCTAAATGGTCTGTTGACCACAGCACTAACTTCTGTTAGTCACGATTCATTGCACGTCACAAAGTAGCACAGACTGTATAATGCACAGTTTGTGGTGGTGGTTATTTTTGTATTGTTTTATATTGGTGCATAAGATTGTGCAATCAGGGCTGAAACAAAGAATGGCAGTACTGTATGGCCATAAACAAACACTAGTGTGGAAGTGGAAGGCGGGACAGGAGCCAATGAAACAGGAGTTTGTGAGCCGGAAAAGGGGTAAGAGAGTCAATTGAATTGACAAAAAAAAGAAATCACAATCAGCTTTATGATCCTCTAGGCTCAGTTTTTCTTGGACGACTCTCTGAGAAAATTAGGATAAAATATGTGACTCCAAACTGGAGCCAAATCATTCAGCCCCCCAGTCTTTGCGGTTGGTGTAGAAAGCTAGCCACAGCTGGTGAGGAGGGGGAGGGGCTCTGTAACAACCGATGCTTTGCAGTGGCCATTCACAGGAGAATAGGTGACCAGACATGGTCCCCATTATCTGCCCCAGACGTCTACGAAGGAGACTTGTAGTGAACAGCGATGTCATCCGCGCAGCAGTGCGTGTATGTACTGTGCTGAAACAGCTGTTTTGTATTAAGGGCTGACAAACATCCAATCCAAGCTTGGCTATATGGTTCTGGAACCTAAACACTCATGCTGTGACAGTCAAGGGTTTACCTTTGTTTGAACTGATTGATAACACTGGCCTCCCCATCTGTGCTCGATGGCACAAGTGCAAAAAGTCACTGCGGGCCCGAGTGAAAAGTACTATGTGACATGCCATAACTTGTGAGTTACTGCTGTAGAGGGCCTCAGAGGACCCAGTAAAGGTCCAGGTTGTGCGGTGCAATGTCTGTGCTGGTGGCCATTTCTCTGGGAAACCATGTGAGTGAAATGAATGCAACAGCACTCTCTGTCTCCACTGAAAGGCTGCTAACCACACCCTAGTGAACACTGGCTTATTGTGAGTGTGACGTCCTAGGCACTTTAGAAAACGATGGATACCATGTTATGACTGGTCTGTGTTGCACTTATGATGTTTTAAGGCACTAGAAACCCATGAATGAATCTCCCCATTGTCAGTTAAGCCGCCTCTCTTCCTTCTTTCCTGCTCCCTACCCTTTGCTTTTTGTTTCTCAGACCGTCTGGAAAACACATGAGGATGCAGGAGCGGTACCATCAACAGGAAGCTGCAAAAGACTCCAGTATCCAGAGTATGCAGGCTTTCATAGTAGTACTGCCCCCCTTTGCCTACTAAGGACTTGCTGGTCTTGAAAAAGAGTATTAAATAAGTATATGTAGTCTTTTAGAATGACCTTGAAGATGGCACTTTATTTCAGCTAGGCCTGCACTCTAAAATCCAATAGATTATGAAGGCAACATTAAAAGGATGTTCCAGTTCTTTCTCTTAAGGCCTGGTCAATAGTTCAAGAGTTCTAGTAAAATAGTGTAGAAAAAGGCTGCAATTATTCAGATAATTAATAATAATTTTGTCAACAGCACAAAGATGAGTTGAAAAGAAAAAAACATGTTTATTCAAAGAATTTGATTATTCAAATCAAAACTTATGTTCCATCACTGACAGAAAACAATTCCCTAACAAAAACAGTCTCCATGGAAACTGTGACTGACCATTGATTTTTACAAACAAACCAGCTTTGATTGTGGCTCCAGTAAACTTGTCTATATTTATAGTGGTAATACTGGTCTTTTTTGAGGCACTTGCCAATGCCAGTACACCACAAGGAGGACTGGATATAATTTTTCAAAGCATGTAATGATGTGGAGTTGGTGTCTCTTTTTATAGATATGACGTCAAATGGGTACATGATTGTGCCTGTCCAACAAGGTTCCACCATTTGCACTATAACCAAATCTGCATTTCCTATATCATTGAATGTATTTTCATAGGATGCTGAAAATAGCTGGTACTAATTTCACAGTCATTTTCACACCTGCTCTAAAAGAGTATGTTGTTGTGCGGTCACATGTGGTCGACGAGTAGAAAGAACATACAGCACTGGCTTTGTCTTCCTACTGCACTGTTTCTTCATTTGGGGCCATTAGGAGCCATTATGGCTATTATGTGGCATAATGTCATCCACAACATACAGTGGAGGTTCCCACATGATGACCCAAGTGTTGGCAGTCAGGAGGAGCTACACTCCCGTACACATTGCCTCTAAATCTGATAATAGTAACAAATCCCCCTATTTAGAGCCACTCTCCGCAGTAAGGACATGGTACAGTGCCAGTCTCATGCAACAAGTAGCAACCATCCTAACACACAGATTCACGTTAAGTTACTTTACACTTTGTCAATTGTCATACGATTTAAGCCCTGTGCTCTCTTTTGTGATCCCACCAGGGACATTTACTACCATCCTGGAGCCAGACCTCTGTAGAACTGCAACACTGAGAGGAGAAACAAAACATTGTTCTTCTTGCCTTTCAAATTTACATACACCCTATCCCTCAGAGATTTGTGAAAGGAGTAAAGACAGTGAGAGAGAGAAAGAGAGAGAGAGAGAGAGAATAAAACATAAATATGGCTCCAGTATAAATTACATTGCATCTGGCCACCCCTCAGCTAATAATTAAATCTTTTCAGCTCTTTCATAAAAACGGACTCTGGGACATTGGTAAGGAAATGTCTTGCTGGAAACAATCCTGACTTTCCATATGTGGGAGAAGCAAAGTACACCAGAGAGAGTTCAGCTGTGCAAAAAAACACTCAGAGGAGACAAAGGAAAATTTGGAGACCTCTATTCCAGAAAGAAGAAGCCTCTGTTGTGATTGATTCATGCTGTACCAACGTACCATTCCAAATGAGAAAAGGGTTATAATATTTGGAGTCAGATTTTATGTTGTGCTGGAATGTGTTTGTGTGAGACATTGGGCATTAGCAACACATTCCAGACAGAAGCCGTTGCCTCTCTCTCTCTTGCTGTTCTTGTGCTCTTTTTCATCAAACGATTAAATGTCAGTCTTTGCCTCTGAACAGGAAACGGCGCAGGTCTGAGAGGTGAGAGGTGAGGAGCAAGCAGAGATAAAAAACTGGGGCTCCCAAATGGAAGACTAATCACAAAGCCCCCTTTTGTACTGCATCAGCTATTTCCCCAGTCCTGCATGCTGTAGCCCACTATTGTTGCCAGTTCAAATATCAGTTGTTGGCACGTCCTGAACTTCATGTTGGATTTGCTATGGCTCATATCAGACTGGGAGAGCATGGGACCCATTTAGTGGCCCTATGTGATCCTACCTGTTGACTCTGAACTTGACTCTGATTCGCTGCTGCGCTTTCCATGATGTTGAGTAAGAGGACAACACGATTCAGGTTCATCATACCTCAAAGAAAGGCCAATAGCCAGCAACATGCATGTGCTGGTTGTATGGTTTCATTCACCTCTTGATATTGTAGGAAAAACAGAAACCTCAACAGGGCTATTGTATAAGCCCAAAAGCTATGTGTACTTTATGACCAGGCAGTACAAAGAACATCTCTGTCAGGCATGGCAAACTACGGAAGCCGTCAACTGCCAAGGTCCCAGAGGGTGGGTCTGTTTAAATAATTCCCCCCCAGTGACATCAGAAGAACCTGCTCCCCCTAACTCCAGGTTTTCCTCATTTTTAAAACTATTACACTAAACTATTGTAGAGAGCGGAGACAAGTAGATATCTGTGGTATTATTATTATTATCTTCCCTTATAAATCCATATGAAGACAACATATCACATTGCCTTTGATCTTATCCTTGTCTTAAGGGAGAATGAAAAGAAAAGTCCAGCGCTGACGGAGTCCAGGGGTCGTGAGATTGGATTTCCTTAAAGGCTCCAGACCTCAGGACACACATTCTCCATGACTAAACATTCAGATATAGTTAAACTTGAAGATAAATGCCACTAACAACAGTAAGTGAGCAGCCACATTTAATTGAAAACATCTGCTTACTAACCATCTATGCCACATGAATGACGTGATTTTTTTTTCGTAAACAGGACAATGCAAAGCTTTTTCCCCTTTAGTTTTTTTATTTCCCCAGTTGCTGGTGATTGGTCCGATAAATATCAGTTGGATGTTATGCTTTCAATGGGGTGGAAAGTACTCAGTGAGAAAGAGAACGCGTTCCATTAATCAGTTCATGAATAGCAACATCTGGACAATTGGCCTCAGCGCCAATATGTTCCCCTGGACTAAGTTGGTGTGACTGTGGGCAGGCCAAAAGGCAGTAGGACACAAGGCCCTATTCTCTGCAACACCCTTGCTACAGCGCATGAGTGTGTGCAAAGACCAGTGGCAATAGAGTGAGAGTGCAAGAGGCCCCATAGCCAACTGGGCTCTCTCTGTACGTTAGTATGTATTTCATCAAGTCATGTTGCCGCTAAGGCCCCTAATGCTTTGCAGCTGAAGGAACACTGAAGGACCGATGCTGCTCAGCTTGACTCACTCACTCACTCGCGCGCTCGCCCCATCCCCCTCAATATGTGGGTTTTTTCCATTTAGGGCCCTGGTGAATGCTTTACCAGCACATTTCTGGTCCCAGCAATAGTGAGTTTCCCCCCCAAACCTTCAATCATGGTGTTCACTACCCCCCCCCCCCACCCCACCCCCACACACACACACACCCCAGCCTTCACCTCAGTAAGGGGCCACTCCACCCATTATTCCCTGCTGCTTGCGCCACCGTTTCCACGATGCTACCGTTTGCGGCCCCACCCAGGTCTGCTGGCGTGGTTTGCCATTTGGGAGACAGCAGGTCTGCCAAAGCCTCCCTGCTCTCTCTTCCATGGCTCTCAAAGCCCAAAATAAACAGCCCTTTCAAGGAAACCCTGAAATTCTACAACAGCCTTAAACACCACTCAAATGTTTCCACCCCTAAATTTACTTATTCATTACTTTTTGCTTCTTTTTTTTTCTAGATGTATCAAGCCTAGACTGTGGTTAGTCTCAATTACCATGGAAAATCTTTTGTCACAGTAAGCAATAGAGAAAACAAAAGCATCCATTAAACAAATGGACGTGAGATAAACTTTGTTTTCCATCTCTAGTGTGTGCTTCTGGTATCTGACTACACTGCACCACTGACAGCCTAAACAAAAGGCATCACTTGACTGTTTTGTGATAAGTAAGCAGATGACGTTATAGTTTTCCCAAAGATCGTTGACCTAATTGTGCACAATTCCACACAAAGCTAAACAGAGGGTTTAGTTACTAAAGTTACTAAGACTACAGCTTGCTGTTGTTTGTTAAGGAGTACCTAGTAAACATTTTCATGGCCCATTCGAACTAATGGTTTAAACATGTGGTTCCCACCAAGAGTTCCCCCTGGGGGAGATGATGTTCAGCCTCTGTGCCATCAGTCATGAGCGGCGACTCCACACAGCACCCTGCCACACACACAGACACAGCACCGGTGTCCTTTGAACAGCCCCGGCGTTTTTATCTCCCTCACGACACATCTACCTCCTCTTTTAGATCAGTGTGTTTGTGTGCCGCAGTTCAGCCTCCAGAGGAAAGCTACACATAGGTTTTGTGGCGCCCATTGCATTTAAAAATAAAAATGAGAAAAATATATTTCCCCTTTATTTGCATATCTGTGATAAGCATCACAAAGTGATTTAATTCTTTGCTATCTAAACAGCTTTTGCAGTGTTTAAGCAGATGTAATTACGAGCAATTGCACTTCATTGCCCGCAATTGTTTTCAGTGTTATCTCTTCATTCCATGCGTTTGAATTAACTGCTATCCTCTCGCCAACCACTATTCCTCTCTTTCTGACTGAGTGCAAACAGCTCTCAAGAGGAAACACACACAGAGTTTGCATTAAACCATGTCAGTAAACTCCAGACAGACCTCCTACATGCAGTATGTTCCCGGTTTCTGAATAGCAACATATTTTGAATAAATGTTACAATTATGGTGAAATTTCTTAATTTATTTCTAAACTGAAAAATATGGCTTTATCTGTGTCTCAGCCACAGATGTCTGGTGAAAAATTGTCAGTGTTATTGGGGAAAGCAAGATATCAGTCACAAGCGGAAGACATCTTTGATGTTGTCATGGTATAATTATGTTCATGAAAGCAATTGAGTTTTGTGAGTGATTGCAGAGATCAATGATGCCCTACCTACAGATGGTTGGTGGAGATATTGGAATAAAGCACACATCTATGGTCACATTTTTACGAATGCCGCTGCAGACAGGTCTTCAGCTTGATTTAGATTTATGAGCACATTCTTCCTGCTCGTAGCGGCATGGCACGGCTCTTTTTTCCCCATTCCAGACAGGCTGTATTGACATTCCTGTCACTCAGAGATGAACAGGCATCCGTGTGCAGCAAACCTGACATCAATATATGATGAACGTTTATATACATAGAAGAAAAACTCATTGAGATATTGAAATCTTGGAGACGTGGTTAAATTAGGTGTATCTCCTGTGACTGCAGTCGATGTATTGGTAACATTACAGATCGGCATTGTGTAGCATGCACTCTCTCTTTCTCACTTTCTCTCTGTCTGTCTCTCTCTCTCTCTCTGCTGAGTCTGGCACAGATCTACCTTGTTGTGGCACTGTTGTATCCCCCCTCTATGTCTCTTTCTCTCTCTCTCTTCATACCATCTCTCTATCTTCACCCCCCCTTTCTTTGTGTCTCTCTTTCTTTCTCTCTCTCTTCACCCATCTCTCGCTCTCCCTCACCCCACATCTCTCTTTCTCTGTTCTGTATTCATTTTTATGTGTATCTGAACACCCACTTATCAGTACTGCTGAGGGAGCCTGGCTTTGAATATTTTTGTTGCTGTTCCCCAAATGTCCGCTCACCTCTTACTTAACTTAATTATGGACCTGCAGTGACATGCCTGGCATGAGCTCTGTCCATGCATGTATATTTTTATTCCTGTCATTTGCATGCATGCTTTTATATAGTGTACATAATGTATATACCTTTTGTTAATAAAAAAAACATGATGTATCTTCTGCTCCATCTTTATGCTTAACCAGTGTTTGCTGTGGAGACTGATAAGTCTCAGAGTTATGCATGTGACATGCATATTAAAGGCCAATCTATCACACACCCTGCACACTGGATCTACCAGGCCACCCACCCCCCACCCCCCTCCTGAACCCCACAGTCCTGGAGCAGGTCACATGTAATGATTTAGCAGACGTTACCCTGCACAAGTCTGTGGGGACACATAGAAAGCAAGTTGAGTCAGCGTTCAATCATTGCTTTCCTACATAAGAACAGTGCTGAACCCCCCTTAAGTCTATCCGTAAATCAAGGTTGTGCAGGTGCAACATTGTGAGATTCGCTAAAGCAATAATCAGGAAGGGGGAAAGCAGGCAGAATGTACAGGAGTACATCATTCTTCATGCATACCAATGCAGTGTATGAGAAAACCATATCATTTCAGTTTCACCGCAAAATGCTTGACCTTTCCCACTGGGATGTTTTTCATTTCTCTTGAACGAGGGATACTCTGTGACATTCTGTTATTAGAGGGTTACATGGGGCAGCAAGGAAGAACTAACTATTTGGTGCTGTTCTCTCCTCATTAAAATCAAAGCAATACACTGTGTCCATAAACCGAGGGGGAGAATGAACTGGGGCCTCTACACCACCAGGCAGGGGAAAACTATCTGCAGATGTGCACAGTGGTGCTTCCCCTAAAAGTAAGCATACTGTCTAAACAAAGCCGTGAAGTGTCAATGACTGTGAGGATGTATGTGCCATATGTTTTGAATGTGCACATAATGTCCACTGATATTACTCCAGGGAGTGAAGTAGACATCATAGACACAAAGACAGACTTTAAATCAGAGACACTATATTTTTTTATTTTCTTTGACAGTTTGACAGTCAAAGCATAAAACAATGATTAACAGTAATAGGGAAAGTGACCCTTTGATGTTAATCTTGTGTCATTTATTCAACAGTTTGGAGTTGCCGGAGAAGGTCTCATTCTTCCATTTAATTCATGGTGGTTTGTTTACAGTGAGGTCCAAAGCTGGGGTGGCTTTGGTGTTTTCTCAGCTGGGTGAAGGAAAAAAACTTGTCCTAAACTTGTCCTTGAGTTGTCATTCATTTGCTGAGGCAAGCTCAAAAACAGCCTGATAGCACGATTGAAGCTATAGGGATTATTCTTGTTTTCTTCTGTTTTGTCAAACATGTAGAACAGGGGCAAGTTTATATAATGATGTGTAGTTCAAAGCTATGCCTGTTGGAAATGGTTCAACTTAACATTGTTGCAGTGATACAAGATCGTAAAACACCATAATGGTCAGCTTGGCTATCAAGGACATTCTTTTACTGTGTTTTTTTTTTTTTTTGCAGCAGAGCAGAAAACATCTCTCTGCAGAGTAAATTAAAAACAAACAACACAAGGAACCAATTTATAGGCTCTCTTAATAATATTAAAATTGTGTTTCACATTCCAGTGCATTTCAGTGTAGTTATGGCTGGACATGGCTGTTTGGGAGGAATGTGGTACCTTCATTGTCCAATTTGTCCCATCTCTCTCAGTGTTGTTTTGGTCCCTTCATGGAACCACATAAGGCAGCACTGATGAATCAGACTACATAGACACGCTATGTGAGAGGACTCATTAGCACTAATAGGGTGAATGGACTAAGCAGCAATTTTAAACAGGTGATGTTTTTAGCCACTCGGCATGGTGGCCGAGACTCATAATCCTATTCCATGTCTGGGATGTCTAAAGTAGCTAATACTCAGAGGAAAATGCTGTGCCCCTGATGGTCTCTTAAAAACAACCCCGTCCCCATGAAGACATGGAAAAAGCTCTTGAATGTTTGTAAAGAGTCATCAGTGTTACAGAGCACATTGTATATGTCTCCTTCCAGTGTGTGACAAAACTACAATCACATGTGTGGGAGAATAAGTCTTGGACAGATTCATAGAAGTTTCTTTTGGCTCTCTGTTTGAAAAAACATAGACATGCATTTCGCTGTGGTAAGAGAAATTCTACACTACACATTGTTGAAAGCACATGGGCTTTGTCTTGAAGGCGTCTGTTTTCCTCAGACAGTGGAAAGGCGTTCCTTCATGTTAGCGTTTGGATTATTTATTGCATCAGCCCGTCCCCTCCTCAAAGAAGAATTAGAGCTGTTGCAAGAACCGAGTCACTGCTTTGAGTCTCAGTGGATGTTCATTGGGAGCTGTTACTGAAACGCATGAGAAAAAAATCTATTCCACACACACAGACACACACACACAGTCATTCAAAACAGACTGGAAAAAATAAGGATGCTTATTCTATAACTTATAGAAGTCCCCCCCCATGAGAGCCTTGAGAATGTGAGGCTTGAGTATGTGAAATGATTGCATTTGAGTAACATCTGTTTTCCAGTGAGCTCCAAGTGAATGCATATCTGTGTGTGAGGTGGCTTGATTGCATCCATGCGTAATTAGAAGCAGAGGTCCTGTGAAGCTGATCGTGGCTGGTGCAGTGTGTGTGTTTTTTTGTGTCAACCCCAGCATAAGTGTAAAATAGTGCAACATAACTTTCTCTTTGCAAGCTCAGCACAGAGTGTCGAGCCATAGTCATGCATTAATGGCCTGATTTATGTTGCCTCTGAAGTAAGCACGAGGGAATGTCGTCTTCGGCCAGAGCAATGAATGCAGTCCCATTTTTATACTTTGCTTTATTCTCCACAAAATAAGAATCAGTGCACATCCAAGATCTCAGTTTGCATGCAAGTCGTGTGTCATTGTTTCATAGAAGTGTTCATGTAGTCAGGAAAGCAGGAGTAGGATACCATGGGAATAAAGCATTGGCACAACTGGTTAAAGTAAAGTTGTTATTAAATCAACAATGAAAAGTAATGGCAATATATCATTACACAATAATACCGCCCAAAAGATTTAGAGACGCAGATGCCTTTTACACCTCGTCCACCAGTGTTGTGACAAGGTATAAACATTTAATTGAGCCGACATTATGTTATCATAACCTAATTAATAATGTGTGAGTTATTTCACAGTGCATTAGAATACAAGATGGCCTCCAGGCTCTCCTAGTCTGAAGCCTTGTTATGATGGACGCTCATGTGTTTACCAATGTGTGAATGTTGGAGAGAATTCCTCGGGAAGGATGCTTTGACGGAGAACATTTTTAGGGCCATCTATCAGCAGCAGAAATGACAAGCAGAGATGGCGTGGGATGAACTGTGACCACAGGGCCGCAGCACCACCCCTCACAATGCACACACACACACACACACACACACACACACACACACACACGACAGTATCAGACCACCAAGCCACAGTCACACTCCAGCTCTAACCACAGGTTCACAGCTACACATCTGCACAGCCGCCAGCAGACGAAGAGTGATGCCGAAACATGACATGGGTGTTGAGCGCTCAGCTCACACATCCAGCGGACATGCAGCTGTAGTTTCAGTGTGTGTGGCAGGAATGCCGAAGTTTAATGGGAAACACACATACCGTACATAGTTCGATTTGTTCAATTCGTTTTCAAGAAACATCTCAGGGTCACGACCAAAGTAGGGTTAACAAATCAAATTTAAAATGATCACTCATTTTGTTTAATTCATTATCAAGAAACATCTCAGGGTTACGACCAAAGTAGGGTGAACAAATCGCTAAAAAAAAAACTCATCCTGCGCCTCTTCTTTCGTGACTTCTGCCTTGTTGCACCTGGTGCTTTTATCTTCCTATGCATCTGTGTTTGCATTATGTCTTTGGCCCCAGGGCACACACACCGCTGCCTGTATGTGTGAAGGCGCATCCTAAAAAGCCTAAGTTGTCCTCTTGCAACACACAGCTAAGTACAGACATTAGATATGCATTCCCCCTGAGTATACCTAATGGAAATGAAGCTATAGTGGAGCTAAAGAGCAGGCCTTCTGTTCCAGTCAAACTCACAGTAAGGCTTTCGTCTGGGCCTCAGGGGTGGTCCTTTCTCCCGGTGGAGCTTCAGGGCAGAAAGCAGTGGGCCTAAACACCCCGATCACCAAATGAATGCTCATTTTGAGTGATTAAGTGGATGCTGGAGTCAATTAAGCCATTTGGTGCGAGTGGGTAACACAAACAGTCTTTACTTGAGTGTGGCATCAAGGCTCTTTGAAGACAGAGTGGCCACGCAGCTAGGCACGCACTGTTCCCTCTAACAGCCCTGCTGCTCACATGTGCGGAATGTGCGCTCTGTTTTTAAGCACACAGCTTTCGCCTGGGCTCCTTCATGCCAAAACGTTTGGGGCGGTTTCTGTGCTGCTGCCCTGAGAAGAAAGTTTCTTTTTTTACTTTTTATGAGGCGAAGGGCGAATCCACCTCAGACAGGAGGGGCTGGGCCAGGCAGGGTGTGAGACGCGAAACTGCACCGAAAAAGCAAACAAGCCGCACAAAAGTTATTTTTCACGGGACTACCGTTAAAAAAGGGCCTTTGTGCTGACTAAACCTGTGAGCTTCTGGTTTCTGGCCAACAACTCACTCCATTAAAAAAAAAATGAGAAAAAGAGGTGTCAGAATCAATGGATGGCCCAAGAATAAAAAATGACTAAGGGTGTGTTGGAACAAATGTTTATTGTAGCATAGTAACCAGTCAGAATAATTTTTACTGTGACTACTGGACCCATGTTCAGACAGTGCTGGACTGAGGTTAAGGGTGTTGGTTGTATTTCCAGTGTATCATATCCTTCTCTGCATGGCAATGACAGACATTTGGTAATATAATATTCAACCCAAACATTTTTCAGAATCTGACGAATCTATCAACACCAGTCATGTTCGTGTCAAGAGGTTTTAAGTAAGATGGATAAATATATTCATGAGGGTCCTGATGAGTGCCTCCTGGGCTGTGGTTCTGCTAAGAGATATATTTTTTTTACTTTCCCATGTTCCCTTAGTGTTCTCTAGATGGTTCAGACTCTGTAAAAGCTATTTCAATTGCTTTGGCCACTCAACAAATGAAATGGAATTGTATTAAGGTATATGCATTCATAAAGGTATGTGTTTTAAGTTCTCCAGTCTCATCCAGAAAACGGATGAAGTACATCCTACTTTTAAAAAGAGTCCTGTTCCATTCTCATACCAAATCCTTTAATGCAGTCTTGACCTCAGAGGACACCTATCTTGTATTGTAATATGTACAGTACTGTCACAATATACACTAATGGATACAGTGAATTCTACCAATGCCAAGACCAGTTAAAGAATGTATTCATAATGGCCACTAAACAGTATGGCTTCAGAGGAGATCGCATATGTTCTTGGCTGGGTCCACTGTAGTTTCAGGAGTCATTGTTTGGTGCCATTTTTCTGAGCAGTATTCTTGAAAAGTAACAAATAATTCAATGTTTGAACTCCAAAGTACAACTATTTGGAGTTAAATGTTTGAACTGAAAAGTATGTTAGCTAGAACAAATTGACAGCTAGAAATATGGATTTACAGATTTCATTGTCATTGCATTCATTGCACTCTATGAATAACACATGTGCTCACAATATAGAACTACTCCAAGAACCTGTGGTTCAGCTAAAAATAGCACACTATAAGGTCCATTTACCAGGTTGACCCTTGCTTCCCTGACAAATGGATGCCGCAATTCAAACTTAGCACGCAGCAGTGGACAAGATGTGTGGTTCTGTGTCACCAAAAGTCATCAAGTCAATGTAGCATGCCAAAGTTGACAAGGCATAGCAGCGCAGCCAGCTACTGTCACTGCATCAACACTGATCATTTCCCGCTGTATCTGGGGTCCACACTTCTGAACAGAACTCTTTCCTTTCATTCTATCTCTTTCTTTCTTTCTATCTTTCTTTCTTTCTGTCTTTCTGCCTTTTTTCTTTCTTTCCTCAGTTATGACAATTCACAATTCCCTTCATAGAGTCAACCACAGAGTGTTCCTGGAATATGAAGCAGTTTACTCAGAGCCAGATGTCAGGTAACGCCTGAACTTGGTATATGGATTATGTTCCACTAACATATGAAGAGCTTTTCATTTTCCTTTAGGACTTTCTGTAAGTGTGATGACTAAAACACATGAAGGTGAAGTACATGCCGGGGTCGACAGAGCATTCGACAAGACAAGCTTATCCCACAGGATGGTTTTATAAGTCTTTCTTTGTGCCTATGTAGATCCAATATACTTTTATACCAAACGTTTGAAAAAAAATCATCACACCAAGCTGAGATGAAAAGGTTTCCTCAGTGGTAGGAAGAAGACTCAATCCAAAGTCATGAAAATTAGTTTTGTGAAAAATGATGATTTTGGTGGCATGTTGCCTTAGGCCCATGTAGTCTATTTAATACTTCATGGTCCACCACCCCTCAGCACAACTTGGGCTAATGAAGGCATTGCACTTTTTGTGCTGACCTGGTTGTCTCCAGAACTTACTGTCAGTTATAGCTGTTTATGAAATGAATGCAACAGCCTACTATATCCTTTAGGAGGATTACATCTGGACATTCCATTCATTAAGATGCCTTATTGGTTAAGTAATTAGGCTCAGTACCTATAGCGTATAGACATTTAAAGCAACACTGCAGCAATTTGAGATACTTTATGAGGACCTGTATTTGTAATGTGGTCATGTGTCGGACAGGTAAGTAACTGTGGTTCCAGATAGCTGTAAAGGTTATTTATTACACGGCTCTTCATAATGCTGTAGAATGCTTCATTTACTTGAATGGGCCTTCCCAGTGTTCAGACTCGGAGGTCTGGTAATTCTGTTTAACAGACCGTTGCTATGTGTAACAGACCGCCGTCAAGGAAAATGGGTTTTGTGCTTCTGATTCATGTCTTTCATATTCCGCGAGTAGTTGGTTCGCTTGTCGCAATGGAAAGTTGCAACAGCAAGTAATACATTGCCACACAACACCTGAAACTTTCAAGTTCCATTTGTGTGGCGAAATATTTGTTTTTCTCAGTGGAAGCTATATAACGGTAACAATATTATAAATAATTTGAAGTTTCTTGACTTCTTGATGCAGGATAATTGGGCTGGACCAAGTGAAAGCACGGTCAGAGGCAGAGCATTGACTTCACATCGCCAACAATATCGGCAAAAGAAACTAGTTCGCATTTTAGCAGGCTTCGATCAGTGGCACCTGGGCTGTTGATGATGTTAGTCGTTTTTGGATGTATTTTAGGTAGGTAGTTAGCTGTCTACTTTGAAATGAAAACTAAAGTGAGATGTTTTCATAGTATTTCCTGCAGATGTATGACATTGGACACATGAGGATATCCTATATCAACCCCATGGACTGAAGTGCCACGTTGCTTTTAACAGTGGTACTACCAATGGTATTTGATGACACCATTAAAACTATGGTGAATGTTTATTAGTCAGGGTCCAATTTTTATACTATGGCTTTTGGATTGTGGCTCAATGATAGCACTGACTGATAGAATACTGATGTAGCATAGTTTTCATTATTGCTGTACAGCTGTTATATAAAGCTACAGCATAACTTTGGATGTTATGTTAGGACACTAAATGCCTTTAAATACCTCCTGTATCTCCAGATGCAACATACATTAATTATTGAGTTGCTACAGATGACTGGGCATAGACTAGAGCTTGTGCTATATTTAAAAAGTGACGCAACTATGGTTTGAATGGGGACCACTGAGAATGAGAGGGTCTGTCGACTCCCCAAATTAGCGTTATGTGATTCTGACCTCGGCACAGGCCAGACAGCCTTCACTTTCAGCTGCGACAGCAGCTCAACAGTAGACAGCTTCTTCCGTTGGATATTTGGGGCCTTTCGTGGCTGAGGGATGACGACACGGCTGCACATAACGGCATCTGGATGTGTGTCCATGGGAGCCGAGCCCCCACCATTCACTGGCTCCCGGGACCCACTCTGACACACAAAGCTGGCATTGCTCCCTCTCTCTCTCTTTCTCTCTCTCTGTCTCTATCTCTCTCTCTGTCTGTCTGTCTCCCTCTGTATCTCTCTCTCTTTCTCTCTTGCTGCTCATTGTGGCTATATTTATCCAGCACTGGTTTCAATTTTGTGAGCTGCCCGAGGCCTAGCCCATCTCAGGACATTTGATTCTCTCCCCAGGGGGCCTGGACCATGAAGAACCCTGGTCACAAATTCTTCATAACACTTCAGGTCTGACAGAGGCTGATAGGATAAGAGTTAACTCTGACAAGACTATTGACAAGGCTTCGCTCCCTGTTGAAAATACTCTCTCAAATTCCTCTGCCCACTTAGATCCGGATTGTGCCAGGCTGTGTCTTGATGAAGGGATATCCATATTTCAACCAGTGGGGAGAACAAAGAATATTTGTTTTAAAGTGTATGAAAACAGTTGGAACCTGGGTGGACATGCTCAGCAACTAAAAGACTTTCAGTGCAGACATAGAAAAGAAAAAGAGAATACCCTAGAGATATGTACTGTGCATTCCATTCATAAGCTAAAACCTTCCAGCATTTTATGGGAGAGAGAGACAGATCAACCCTAAATGATTGTCCGTAGTTTCTTGGAGCCACAGACCATGTTTATTTTGCCGAGAAGAAAAATGGAGGTGGTTTGTTTCTAAAGCCCGCGGCAAAGGCGCTGGTGCTCTGTCACAGAGCGTCTCTGATGTCTCCTTCCCTCCCGGCCCGACCGTCTCATGACTCTGTGACTCATCACTCCTCCCCTGGGTTTCCACCCGCGTCCAGTGGCGACGGATCTCAGGCACCCCTGAATTGGCCTTCATTAGTCACTAAACCATGTGAACCACCACAAAAACCACCCCTGCCTCAGAGAGCTTTTTACAGCACTCCCCGTTACCAAGCAACAAAAACACGGAATTGCCTTATCATTATGTACAGATGGGCCTATGTCATATTTGTCATCCAAACATTGTGACTTCTAACATGTCTGTGCTTCTACATTTGTGTTTGAGAGCTTTTTTAGGTTCATTTGTGAATCAAGACTTAAAACGGTTTCCAATGAAAGCACTTGCAAAAGATAAAGAATCTTTATCAAATACTTATAATGGTTACCATAAAATCCTTGAAGATACAATCTTTTTTTTTATCTAACCAAAATACTTGACTATATAAGGAGACTAAGTAAAAAATGCACCTCAATTAAAAATGTAGCCATACTACAATTGCTAAACCAGATGCAAGAAAGACAGATAACTTTAAACACATTTAGAAAGGAAATTAACATTTTACAGCTCAGTGACATGTTATCTACCTAAAACAATATGTTACAAGCTGATATCTCGGCTGATGTTGGTCTTCATTTTCAACAGTCTCTTACGTGAGAAAAAAAAACAGTCAACTCCTTAGCAACAGTCTCATGAAACGCTCCAGATCTTTTTCTCTGTCACACATTGCCTCACCATATAAGAAGCAGTGGAAACAACTGTGCTTCATGCATAGTTTCTTCACATTTAAACATATTTTTTCTCTGAGTGTGTGTGGAGTTCTCTGAAGCTGAAGTTTCCATCAGAGCATTTCTAAAGAATTCACATCAAAAATGAATGTGCTGGAGAACACAGACTGCTCACTGACTTGCATTTCCATTTTTGGGACAAACCAGGACGTAACTTTTCAAGAAAGCAAACATGGTGTGAGACATGGCTGAGGGTTGCCAAGTCAAAGCTCTTTCATTAAATATGCACAAATGGCACCTTCCAAATATACTAGACAATGATACCTGACAAGTAGGTGTAGCTGGCAGACAACATAGTGTTGGGATGATGACAAACGGCTGCTCTTTCAAGTGTACATTTCTATAATAGCATAGCAAGCTCAGGTCAATTATAGCCTTTATGTCCCCTTTTACAATGATACACATGTGATTCTGACTGAGAAAGAGAGAATGCCGGTCTGGCTAAAGGGTTTCGCTTTGGATGGATGTTGACTTAACTTAACTAACACAACAAGATACACAGCATAGCCACATACCACAGTCTGACCGTTGACCTCTACTCAGGACATTGACACGTTGTTTAAGATTGTGACACCTCACACGTGTGGGTTCACCTACCCCAAAATGGGGGCTGTGAATGCGGCCAGGATGTTAGTATTCCCGTGACCTGAGCAGAGGTTAGCACTGAATAATGCACAGGCAACCGGCTAACCGTATTTTAGATGCTAGAGCTAGCATCTATGCGTCTCCGTCCAACCGGCTTTATGATGGATCTTTATGCTGGTGTTTGCCTCTGGCCACTGCCTGACAGGACATTAATAAATCAGGACAGCAGCTGAAGACAGCTCATAGTTGAGGTCCAAAGCTGTCGGGATTAGAACAGGAGGCTTCTGCCCTTCATTAAATCACTCTGCATTGATTTTTGTACTTTTTACGAAGCTACAACTTCCATATGATTTTGAGAAAAAGGATTATGGTTGAGTGTGAGAAAGATCTCCAGTACTACATTTATCCAGCAGAGGGCCGTGATAAAAATGGTCCTTATACTGGGATACTTCTCAATTACGTCAGACCCAAGTACCAAGGGAAAAAAACATACACAAAAAAACGGAACTATGTGGTGATGTAATTAAAGAGTTGTTAACCGAGTACATGAAATGAGAGCATAAAGCACGTTTGGATAAATACAGTCATCTACTGACAGAGTGTCTTTGTGTGCTTTAACCCTTACCAAAGTAACAACGAATGCCACCCCCCTGGTTAGTTTACAGTACAGAGCATACTCAAAACATCTCCGAAGCATGTAGCAGACCATCAAACATTGCTTTTACAGTCTCGTCCATCTATGTCCACTGTTGATACTGCCTGGGAAGGTTGTAAAAGAGGAGTCTAATCTCATCAATTTCCTAAAGCTAATATTGTCTCTATTAATCTCCCTTCCAGAAGGCCATAGTAACTATGTTTGCTCTGCTCACTTCAGAGGCTCACACCAGCTCCTTGTATAGCTTCAAAAACTCTTAGACGGGCCTCAGCTGAAATCACTATTTATTTATAGTGTTGCCAGGGTGACATAATAGACCTGAGAAGATGAGTTCTGTCTGCAGATGCAGAATCCCATAAGAGGAAAATGAGGGCACAAACACATTAACAAACATGCCGTTCTCTCTGAAAATGCAGTTCTTGCGAGGAGCTATTGAATATTGAATGATCATTCGCTTGCTTTATTTTTCTAAACATGCCATTAATCCCTCAGCATAGCAAGACTTTCTCAGTTTTTCAGTGGATGTGTTTTGATCTGCTTCAAATGTGGAATTGGAAATTGGATTAGGAATATACTGACTTGCCATCCAACGCAATTCCCTATCAATAAAAGGATGAAATTAAACATACTGTTGGATCTCAACCTTCTTCTCTCGTGAGGGTTTTGGGCTGGTGTATGTCTCCTCTGCACACATCCTGACACTGAACCACGCCCAATTTGGCCGAGGGATGGATTAGATGTTAGAGCGTTACAGCCGACTGCTCTCCTCACTAGGTGGCGGGAGCCGCAGCACAGATGGAATCCTGCTGCTCTCGGTGATAGAAGGCCGAAATGTAAACATGGCACAGGAAGTCAGGTCGGTTTTTACAAACATTCCAGGTAGCTCACAGCTCAGCTCAGTGACCATTGGCTGCTACTGATGGATCATGGCGGGCTGAGAGGCTGGGGCTCAGGGTATGGGTGGGGATAGGGGTGTCCCCTAACAGACACAATGAGAAAGACACATGTGGTTCCCATCAGGAGCTAAGTAACAGGTCAATAGGTTAGCCAGCAGTGCTCAGGGGTGGTTACCACCACGTTTAAAAGCTGTCTGACAATTGATTCAACCTCCCACTATAGAACTTACTTTTGTAATGGGTTACACATAAGGAAAGAAAAATAGCTCTTTCTCTATCCCTCTTTTTGATGTGGCTAAAGTGGTTACTCTCATGATAACTGACATGATGCAGTCCTTGGGAAGTTCAGAGAGGAGGAATCGTCAAATATGGACAAATTCAAGGAGTGGCTGAGCATGCTAACATTCTCACCGACTGAAACCTGGTCCAATCTCCCTAGCACACAGCAAATCACACAGCTTTGATCCCATGCCAGGGAGAAGATCTGAGCGGCCAGTCGCTGTCCAGAAGAGCTTCTGCTCCCCAACGTGCTAAGTGAGAGCATTCTCCTAAGAGCTCGCCTATTTTGAAGATCAGAGGCTCACGAAGGAAAAGAAGTCAATTGAAAGAAAAAAGAAAGTGAGCAACAGGAAACACGGCTAAACATCTGCACAAAGAGGAGCCCATCCCTGCCAAAGTGCCATGTGTACAGTCTTGTGAGGGATCCAATGAGCCCTGAAAGGCATCTCTTCATTCCCCCACGTCTTATTTAGGGCAAAGCTGTTTGGCCAGCACCAACTTCCCTCCCAGACACAGCAGATGCCAGAGACATCCCCCCCCCCCCGGCCACCACCACCACCCCACCACCTCAACTCCGCGAGAAACTCCTGGAAGGAAATGCATTTAACAAGTGAAGTGCTGCCGATGCATCTAAAATCTCGCACAGCACTGTAGGCTCATTGTCTGAGGCCGGCAAGCTTCCCCCAACCCCCCACCCTGACCTCCCTCTCCCACCTTCCTTGAAGACTCGCTGCCTTGTGTGAGCCCTAGCAGAGCTCTGCTCACCCAGCTTGCTCGCTCCCTCGCTCCCTCCCTCTCTCTCTGTCTCTTGCGCTTCTCCCTCATGCGTCCGTTCTCTCATCCTGTCTGAATGAGTCTTTCACAGCGAGCAGAAAGCGGCAGACCTCAGTTCACCTTCCCGCACCTAACTGCCACACAGTGCTCAGTGACGGCCCTCCCACACACATCCCTGTAAAAACTGGGCTGTGGCGCCAGCAGCAGCAGCAGCAGCAGCAGCATACTGACATAGCTCAGTGTTCTCCTCAAGACTCCCACTGAAGGCTCTGCCTGAGGCCAGTTCTAAACTCCCTCGCAGTCTCACAAATGCAAAAACCATATACAAGAGAGACATATCTGACCCAGATGCATGGAAATATTGCTGGTAAGGAGGAGGGGCTAGGTTGGGGTTGAGGGAACAGAGTCTTGAAGTTGATTTGGTTTGAATGGGGTGCTCCAGGAATCTGAGATGACCGCAGAGGACCCCACTCTCCAAAAAAGCCTCTGCCGCTCTGACAGGTTGGTTATTAATAGATGGAAGTCTGATTTAGAGTTCTTACCTCCATGGCCGGGATCCGGCAGACAGAGCAGGGCCAGGAAGGCGCACGCTAGCGAGGGCAAGACTCTCATGTTACCGGTGCAGCCCGACTCTCGCTGTCCATTCAAAGCACTGCCTTCCAGTTTGGGACCTGAACAGCCCTGCAACTCATTCTCATGGAAGGGGTTGGGCAGAGGGAGGGGAGGCCGGAGTGTGTGACGCCCTACAACCCCCCAAAAAACTTCAGGAAAGCCTCCACCTCCAGCCCCAGCAACATGACGCCCCTGCACGGGGAAAAAAATAATGCATAGCCCTGCCCTTCTTTCTTTCTCTCTCTCTTTCTTTCTCTCTCTCTCTCTCTCTCTCTCTCTCTCTCTCTCTCTCTCTTTCTCTGTCCCTCTCTCTTTCTCACTATCTTCTCATTCACTCAAATTATACACTTTAAGAAGTCATCTTTAACTCTGCCATGCTGTCACCCTCTCACGGTCCTCTCATTCCCTCTAATTACATACTTGATGAGGATGAAGGAGGGTTTTGTTTCTCAAACTAATTGATGCCGCCTCTTTCTCCACTCAGAATAAAGAATGTGACTCATGTACTGGTTGTCCTGGACACCCCATGTAATGGCTGGAGGCAGCATATAATGTAATAATTCAGTGTGTGTACTCACACTATTTGTTGCACTATTTCTGTCTTTTTCCAGTGAAAGTTTAACAAACCATTTCTTATATTCATGCGGAAAGATATTCTTCAAAGGAAAGTAAATCTCAAGCATCAGGGTTAACCGCGACATACACTGTTGAACTGTGCTATGCTCACTCCGCGGCGCGCGATATGGAAACCATCAACAGCGCAGGCACATCTGAGAGTTTTGCTTGCACATGGAATGTTCCTCCTGTATTTAAAAACACAGCCGACAGCTTTTCTCAAAAGACAAACAAAACGTTGTGGGTGGGACTTTCATATTAAAATATGGGACCGCATAACTCAACTCTGCTGCCTTTAGCATGAAATCCCTGCCTGCTGTTGAGCAAAGCTCAAATACAGCTCACTGTGCATGTTACTCTTCACCCATATGGGTGAATGGGTGAATTTGACATCAGCACTGGCAAAATGCTAAGAAAAAGAATGTTTTTGTTGGGGCTTTATTTTCGGTAAATCTAATATTACTATTTGCCCATTTAGGTGTACAGCCATCATTTGGCATCATTTAGTCAATGGCATTCTGCAGCTGAGCTGGCTGCAGAGCATAGCTCTTCCATGCGATCAAATATGGTCCCATGAGAGTGAGTACATACTGTATATATGCACTGAAATATTCTGCACATCTTCAAAAATCCCTTCTTTTAGGATTCAATGGCAACGTCTGGCATTTGTACTCACCGTCACAAGTCTGAATATGCAGTTTATCCATGTCATTTATAATTCTCTCTTTCAAGAGTTATTTATTGTGGCTTTAGACTAACACATGATTAGTCTGTTCGTAAAAAAAAAAGTCTCTTCTGTGGCCAGGAGAAACAGTGAAGAACTCCACCAACTAACTGCACCGCCTCACACATCTCTCTCAGACCCACTGCTTCTCATTTTCTACCGCAAATGAGGTGAAATCCCCACCGTGAGTTGCTACTCTTTCCTAACAGTCTGTGGTTTCATACTCATGGTAGAAAACTTCACTAACCACAAGTTGTGTGTCAACGTTACCCCCAACTGTCTAGTAATAACCTGTGTCATGTCCAAGTTGATCACAAAGGCGTTATTGTCAGCTCTCGGTTTTCACTTCTATGTTAAGTGAAATTACAGTGTTGTGGAGGAAGGGGCTGAAGTACTCTGCCCCCTGATTTCTTTCCAGTCAAAATATGGGCAGGGAACTACTGAACTCTTATGAATGAACAATACACTCATTTACCACTGTAACAACAAAGTCTTGACACAGACATACGTATCTCACCTTTGTCAAAATAAACGTAGGACCTACAGGGGAAAAGCACCTTGCAATTTGTATAAATTACAGATTAGTTGAGCCTAACACAATCAGTGGGAGAGACCTATGGTCACACGGCCAGAGCAGCTAGAAAAGGCTGCCCAGTCATGTAAGTATGGACACACATAGGATAGGGGAATGTGGTAGGGGAATGTGGTAGGGGAATGATGACAATACATGCAGGGATCCCCTGACACACAGTGCAATTAGATAATGACTTTTCTACAGTATTGCATTGTTGCTGAATATATAGTGCATCTCTGTTGGGGACCTCTGGTGAATTTATCAGGTTTGAGAGGCTAAATGTGTTTTTCTCAGTGCCCTGTATGGCGCCCACTTAACCTTCAACAGCAGCACATCATCGGCTTGTCATCTCAATAGCCAGAAGTGACACCTTCATCTCTGAATGTGAGAAAAAAGGAACAGCACCCATTTTGGCTCCTGGGGTGACCAAAGTAACTCTGACAATCTGTGAATGTTGGCCATATCGGCAGTCAAAACTAGCTGAAAGAGGGATAGAATTGTTGCGCATATTCCAGATTATCCGGGGTACTGCATACTGCATACATATATGGAGTTTTTAAGTGCAAAATATTTTTGGTTTTTTAATATATATACCTATATATATAAAAAGTTCAAGCCCAGAAGCCATATTTACTTAAAGTCTGAGCCCTGCCAAGCTTTAATCTGTCTTTCCTCCTCTCCCAGATAGGAGTGCAGTAAGCCCTGACTAAATTATAATCCTCATTATACAGAGTTCTGTTTATCTCCCTCTCTGGCAGCTCTGCGGCTGGGAATCTCCATCTCTAATGTGATGCTGTTGGCTGAATTGTCTGTGAATAGATCAGAATAGGAAGCCCAGGTATGAAATTCTCCCCCAAGAACAAAGCGAGAGGAGGAGAGGGAGTTGGAAAAGTGTGAGCGTGAATGAGTGGCGGGGGGGTGGTGGGGTGAGTGGGAAAGATCCTCAGAGACGACTGAAAAGATAAGAATGTCGGCGAAACAGTTTATATCCTCTCTATTTTTCACAGTGGCTTCACAAATATTGAACGCGTGGGTGGTGAGCTCCAAGTGTTAACCTTAGGGAAAAAGTTTAAGATGGCAGTTTAAGATGGCGATCCTTGAAGTGCGCGTGGATAACTATAGTGGAATAACCACAGACCTGCTCCCTTTCGTCTCCTCCGCACTGACTCGGCATAGCCAGGAGTCCACGTTATGTTAAGCCATCTCTCCTCCCGCTCTGCCTGAGGAGCATGAGCAGTTGCTGTGTGTGAAACTTGAAAGAAGCGTTTGTGCTTCTTCTAGCTGTCAGGGTAAGGAAACAAGAGGGCAGAGAGAAAGAAGACATCTAAATGTCAGTGCCCATTTAAGGGTGAGGGATGGCAATCACGCTGCGGCCACAAATTAGCTTGTTACATCTGTCAGGATGAAACGAAAGCTGAAACAACCCGCACAAACTTATTTCCCGCTGCTCGCGATGCTCAAGCTCCTTTCAAAGTAACAGTGGCACAGCATGGGACATCCATGTAAATAAACAGTGATTGGACATGAAAACAAACATCAAAGGTATGGTGGGTGGTTTAATACTTCTTCAGAAAAGCAGATAGATAATGTATTCAAACAAGTGGCATGGTGGCCTGATGGAATCAATTAATGATGTTTTGTTCGCTGACTAGGCCTCCAATACGACAGGATTACTGTTGCATGCATTTAAACAAGTTACATCATGTTTTCTGAAAGTGTTGAGTTGGTTGTAGGCTACACTTAAGCAGACCATAAATATGAATCATCTTAGAAAAGTAAATGTTTTATATCGAGTTGTTGGAAAATGTATGAATATTAATGTTTCCCTGTACATGTATTTCATT
Source organism: Alosa alosa (assembly GCF_017589495.1). Lineage (NCBI taxonomy): Eukaryota > Metazoa > Chordata > Actinopteri > Clupeiformes > Clupeidae > Alosa > Alosa alosa. The sequence goes on from NC_063199.1 coordinate 23,875,357, forward strand.
GCATGGTGCAACATGTAGGATTTTGTCTGACTGTGCTTAATGTGCCAGTGCATTTTGATGAATGGTCTGTGAAGCCTTGCACCACTTTTGGTTGTTATATACTCTCATTTTCTATGAAAATGTTCTGAATACTCTGAAAATGTTCATACTCTATGAAAATGCAGACAGCATTCAACATTACATTGCATTAGTAATACACTAGCTACCTTGGTGGTACTATTTGAGATCAGTCATGTCAACATGCTATTGCCTTTCCTGCTTTTTTAAGATTAAGCTTTTCACTGTATTTCTGATTTCTTGTAGGCTGTGACCACTGGGGCTAGTTTTGTAACGTGTCACTGGTCTGAGTATCAAGTCAGTCTCTTAAACCTAAGGCCCCTGATCCCTGGTGAGAATTCTATGAACAATGCTATCTATGTGTGGAGACCAATATTATGATGTATATGAATGGTGAAAGTAAATACTCCATTGATTATCACATTATTATACTTAAATCCATGTTATAATTGTCATGGGCCATAGCCTCAGGAACAGGTCACACACATGTAGTTTTGTCACTGACCGCCCCCTTGTGGAGATATTCCACCTGATGGAATGGGAATACTCTAATCCAGAACACATATTCCACTTGATGGAATGGGAATACTCTAATCCAGAACACATATTCCACCTTATGAAATGGGAACGCTCTAATCCAGCATACATTTGTATGTAGAGCCATTCAAATAAACACCACGTATTGGTGCAAGTAATACTGCAGAATTACTCAGTATTCAGGTCTTGGCTACACAATGAGAGTAATATTGTATTCTAAACCATCAATCCTCTGCTAAGTGCCGATACTTAGATGCTTCAACATGTTGGGGAAAAGTGTCTGTTTCTCAGCGGGCTTGTAAAAGCTACCAGTTAAAAAAACAAACAAACACAGACTAAACACCAGTGTAAACATGCAGCGCTTTCCCAAGCCCTAAATAACGTCTCATTTTGAACAGGGCCGTGCAATCGGACTCCGCCGGTCCTTGGGAACCGGGAGAACAGGAAGCACCCTGCGAGAAGAGCCGAGGGGAATTTCCAGTGCGGAGAGTGGGACCAGGGGAGCAGGGGTGAGGGGTACCACCAGCTACTCTCAGGGTGAGTCACTCACACCACCAAATCATCCTAGGATTGCTCACATATGTATGCACAGGGTTGGGAAAAGGAGGATCACTACAAATGAAGCTATAGTAAGTATCTTGGAGTGAACATTCAGTACTAATTTTGCAGAATAACACACCATGCAAGATCGGAAAAGAAGTAAAGTGGTGGTTAGTTAGTGGAAGTTGGGCATGTGAGGGTGTTAGAGGGGTTCTCTCCTCATGGAAAGGAGCTGTTCTCAGAAGAGATGAGTCTTCAAGAGATTCTTGAAGATCGAGAGGGATGCTTCTGCACTGATAGCACTGGCAGCTCATTCCACCATTGGCGACGACCAAGGGAGAGAAGACGGGACTGCGATTACCTAGTGTGTAGTGCTGCCAGTGCATTTATTAATATTAAATCATATTTATTCATGTTAGTTACTGGAACTGGAGTGTGCTTGCGTATAATAATATTATTATATAATAATTGCATATAATAATATTATTATACCTTCACTTGTTCGTTTTCTCAGATAGTGACTCGGGTAGGTAGTGTGGATAGGTAGTGTGGATAATAGTGTTTAGCCCTTCACCCAAACCTCTGTGGACAATGACGAAGATGCAGCTGGCAGAGGTCCAGTCCCTCTCTAGTCACAGGCTCAATTGTCTGAGGTGCCGAGTTCATTTGTGGCCTTGGAGAGACTGGTGTGAAGCCTCTCCTCCTCTTGGAGGAGCTGTGAGTCCTTTAGAATCACCGCTACCTGCGTAACCTTGACGAAAGGCAGTCCAAAGATTGAGGATCAAGGCCGAGCACATTTTTGCATTAATTCCGAGGCCTTCTGAGGGCCGATAGATTTGCAATCGAAATCCCTCTTTCCCTTCAGTCGCTCCGCCAGAGTAATGACCTGCGCTTGTGTCTCCTGGTTCTCTCCGCTGTGTCCAGCCCTCCCCTGTGCCACCAATCACAGCCACCCCCCCCCTTGCAGAGGCCTGACCCAGTGGTGATGCCTCAGCTGTCCTGCGCGTCCTGTCCTCTGTCTGACAGCCGGCACCCGACAGCGCCTCTGCTTTGCTGCCAGCATCAGCCGCTGCCGCCGGAGGGCTCCTTTTGTGTGTGAGCGGAGCCTCTTGATGCTGATGGGCAGGGGCACGGAGCCGTTTGCCCGGTACGCACCACGGCGGCAGCGGGTACTCTCTCTCTCTCTCTCTCTCTCTTGCTTCCCTGCAGCGCTTCTCCAGATGGCCCCAGTACGCTGCCTCGTGGCAATGAAAGGCCAGCGCTCATTACTGGAGTCAGATGCCATTAGCGGGATGATCACATTATTTGGGAGCAATTTGGCTGTTGTACCCTAATCATCAGGCTGTCACTACAGACGGCCACGGAGAAAGTGAGAGACAGGTGAAGAGAGAGAGAGAGAGAGAGAGGTGAAAAGAGAGAGATGGATAGAGATGGATAGAGAAGAGATGGAGAAAAGAAGAAAAGAAGCATTGGCTTTAGCACTCCAGCCTGTTAGCACGTTGATGGGAAGCTATACAGGTCATAAGAGGCGGCTACATGGACGAGGCGGCCACGTGTGAAGAGCTTTATATAAAACTCACATAGAAACATCACACACCGCAGCACTCCACCATGCCCTCATAATGAACCCCTTTGAAACATTTTTTGTACCTGTGCATCTGACGGCATACCAACAGCATTCAACAGTGGCAACATAGGGAGAAACCGTGAAGACCTTGTATAGGTGCTCAATTCAGGCTTTCACTCCTCACGGTAGAGAAAGAGAAGAGGAAAGAAAAAGAGAAGGTCTCTGCAAACCTCTCTCTCTCTCTGTCTCATTGTATAGGCACTGTAAAAGTTCCGCCTGGCTGAACAAGTTAAAGCGAGCCATTGTGGTCCGGCGCTGCCCATTTGAATTTGAATCCTCCTCCATCCAGCCTTACTGCAGATACCCTCGCCTCATTTTTTACAAACAAAGTGGCGGCAATCAGCAGTAAATTCTCTACATGCCCACTCAACGCATCTGGCTCAGATACCGCACTCCTACAACCTCTAGGGACTGCTGGAACATCTTTTTCAGCATTCACGCCTCTCTCCGAGAATGAAGTGTCCAGACTCCTGACATGCAGCCGTCCTACCACATGCTCGCTGGACCCTATACCTACGAGCCTACTTCAGTCCATCAGCCCGACCATCGCTCCAGCTATCACACATGTGATCAATGCTCAAGCATCTCCGCACATTTCCAACAGCGCTCAAAATGGCCCGGTAACACCGTTATTTAAGAAAGCTTCTCTCAACCCTGCTCAAGTCGAGAACTACCGCCCTGTCTCACTACTGCCTTTCCTATCCAAAGGCATTGAACGAAAGCAGTCTCCAAACAGGTCTCTGACTTCCTTTCACAGAACAACCTTCTGGATCCAAATCAGTCTGGGTTCAAAAGCGGCCACTCTACCGAAACGCTCTGCTGTCTGTAACAGAAGCCTTAAAGAAGCCAGGGCGCACTCCGGTCATCAGTACTCATTCTGCTTGACTTATCGGTTGCCTTTGACACGGTTAATCACCGTATCCTTCTCTATACTCGCTGACATGGGAATCTCCGTTCTGCTCTCTCCTGGTTTGAATCCCACCTCACAGGACGCTTTCGTTTAACGTATCATGGCTTGGTCAGCTATCCGCACCTCACCATCTAACCACAGGGGTCCCCAGGGATCAGTGCTGGGCCCCTCCTCTTTGCTATCTACACCACCTCCTTGGGACAGATTATCCGCTCGCGACGGCTTCTCATACCACTGCTATGCAGACCTACACACAGCTCTATCTGTCCTTTCCACCTGACGACCCCCTGGTTTCAGCACGGATCTCGGATTGCCTTTCAGACATAGCTACATGGATGAAGGCACACCACCTCCAGCTGAACCTCTCAAAAGACTGAACTGCTGGTCATCCCAGCTAAACCTACCATACACCACGACATCAACATCAAATTTGACTCCCTGTCTGTTTCAATCGACCAGGACTGCAAGAAATCTAGGAGTTGTTCTTGACAACCAACTAAACTTCTCGGATCATGTTGCCTCAGTCGCCTCGGCATGCCGCTTTTGCACTCTACAACATACGGAAAATCAGGACTTACTTGACTCAAGATGCTACCCAACTTCTGGTTCAGGCAATTGTCATCTCAATGACTTCGACTACTGCAATGCTCCTCCCTGACAGGTCTCCCAGCCTGCGCAGTGAAACCACTTCAGATGATCCAGAACGCGCGGCGGCGCCTGGTCTACAACCAACCCAAAAGGGCACATGTTACCCTCGCTGCTCATCCAGCTACACTGGCTACCTATGGCGGCCCGCATCAAATTCAAGTCTCTAACGCTTGCCTACAAAGTAGTCTCCGGTTCTGCTCCCACCTACTTGAATGCCCCTCATACAGACTTACACTACCTCCAGACCGCTGCGGCCCTCTGATCTAACGACGCCTAGCTCTACCACCGCACGCCAAGCCAATCCAAACTTTTTCTCATCTGTTGTTCCTCGTTGGTGGAACACACTGCCAGTTCCTACAAGGGCAGGGACATCCTTTTCCACTTTCAAAAAACTCCTGAAGACCCAGCTCTTTAGAGAACACCTACTCTCATAGCAACACTTACAACAAGTCTTACTGATCCTAGCACTCACCAGCCGCTTTAAACTGACAAGTAACTGTTAAAAAAAACAGCACTCACCGACGACTTATTCTTACTGTACTCTAATGTTTTTTTTTTTTTAAACTGTCCTAAAATTGTGAGAATTGTTCTAAAAACGTACTGTTTACCATGTTGTTAGTCGCTTTGGTTAAAAAGCGTCAGCCAAATGTAATGTAATGTAATGTAATGTAATGTAATGTAATTTGAATATGGCTGAATAAGCCGGCTGCAGGGAGCTGATTGAATTGATGAGGGACACTTTTCATTCGTCTCCCCCTCTCTGAAGTTGAAATATATAATTCAAATATATGTCAGAGGGGGGTCAGCTGTGTGGAAAAGCACCTTCGCCACACAATGGCTGGATTACATAATGTGTTCAGTAATCCTCCAAGGTCACTCCATAAGTAATCAGTGGCCTTCTGCACTTAATAAAACTAGGCTGGAGACAAATAGACACAATCGGCGCTCTCCTCTCTTTACCCCTAGTCTCTCAAAGAAAGCCAGTCGATAATTACTCTCTTAATCCCGCTCTGAGCTCGGAGATTTCTGAAGAAAGACATGAAAGACATTAAAGGAGGTGGTGAGGGGAAGGCAGATCGTTACTTTCTCCTGAGTATAGACTAGGATGCATCCCCAGGTTGCCTCCCTGGCCTTCCTATCAAGCCTAGTTTGTATTCAGGGTATCATTACTTTCTATATGCAGGAGGGGAAGGTTTGGGGTGGGCGGTCCCATGTTGCAGCAGCATTCTCTGTCTCATAGTCCCTGAAGTTCAGAGATACTGGGAGGTGCAGCACTGTGAAAAGAGTCAGTAAATATCCATAGGTGAAACAGCACGAGGTGTAGCTAGCACAGACGAGGGGAGATGAAGGGTTGCTTTAGTGTGTATGTGTGATGATGGGAAGGGTGGGGATTGTTGAGGAGGCCCCTGGGTAAACCTTCTCCACTTCCTTATCCTGCCTCCTGCTTTACTACAGCAGAGCTCCGGCGAGAGTGAGCTAAATGAAAGCAAGTCGGCTTGTCTTGTCGTCGCTGCTTGTTTGAAAGAGCTTGTTTTGCCTGTCTGAAATGCACAGGGCATTACAGGATATTAAGCCCGGAGCCGCCATGGAGTGACATAACCATCACTGACCTTGAACTCTCTACATGCTTGGCCACTAATGGCGTGTTGCCCATGACGACTAGGAGCAGTGCAGCACCGCAAGTGGGGAATGTCACACATTCGAACGGCACAGCGGAGTCGTTCTCCTCTTCTGAGCACCTCCGGGGGTCTCAGCACTTAAAGCAGCCCCTCAAAGGTCCCCGTTGTTTCTAATTCGACAGGCGAACAAGCTGCCCCTGCAAGGTGATCATTTCGCTCCCCACATCAGTGATGTAACTATCGGTAAGCAGGGTATGCAATTGCTTATGGGCCCGGACCAATCAGGGGCCTGCAAGACAGAAATGAATTAGCGGCTGGGCCCCTTCCAAAAAGTTTACACTTTGACTGTAACATGCTTCTGCTCGATGGTGTTCCCATTTATATCATATTTCTAACGTGCAAAATGTTATTTCACTATGTTTATACATGGGTTAGGCCACTGCATATCCACATAAGTGCCCTTTATGACCAACAGCCCTTCAGTCTCCATAGGTTAACATGGCAAAACTCAATCTCCTAGTCCTAACATATTTCTTAAACTGCTTTTGCATGTCTCAGCCCCTTAAATGATAGAGATTAAATAACAGAGATTAAGGACAGGGCAAATTAAACTGAAACGATGGATAAGTTTAACTAGCTCGAACATTAGCGAGTTGTATTTGTGTGTAGTATAGGCCCGCATTCAGGCGAATTGCAACAGAAAGTGATGTATCGTTTGTGATGTAGGCCTTTCGTTTGCGTTTGTGAACGACCATGTAGCTGCCTCGTTTGTTAGCATTGCTGGACGACAGCAGGCATCTTGCATTGCGTGCTGTACAAAAACGGTGCTGTACAAAATGTAATTACATAAAAAACATAAATTAAATTTGGGTCGCACATAAATCGGCAGGGTCGGTCGGTAACCGGAACCAAACTATTTTTTTTTTCATGCCCAATCGTCTCATCTGTTATATGCGTGCTGTAATTTAGGCAGTATCCTATCCTGTCCTATTTATGGTAGGCTTACCCGTGGACATTGCATTATCACTTGTTGTAGTGGCCCACCTTGATAATCCTGCATAAAGGCCCGGTGTTGGCTCGTTACGACACTGCCCCACGTGGCTCAGTTAGCCACATCTCCCCACCGACACACCCTCACACCACAACACACACCCTTTCTGCTCTGTGGAAATAAATGCAGAGATAACGCACATGGCCTCTCATTACCGCAATTCAGGCCCTGGGCTCAGGTCAGGCAGCCTCTCTTCACCTCTTCATTTGGTGTGTGGACCGCGTGGTGAGATAAGGCATTTTTCTCGGCTATCATCTAGCTCAGGGGTAAGTGGCTAATGCACATTCCCGATGGGGGCTCAAACACTTATGAATGGATATTGAAATAGGGGGTCACTCCAGGTATGCCTCATTCAGTTGACTGAAGGCCAGACTGTGGGAGGGCAGTGCTGTACATGAATACAAAAACCCTCTCTCACTGCACACAGCCTATTTTTTTAATACCGTGGCACTATTTTCAATTTAAATGTCGGGCATAAAAATAAAAAGCCCCTTCATTGTGATGATGGAAAATATTCTGACTTCTGACAAATTAAAAACAAATTGTTAGCACAGAATAAAGAAATATAATAATAAATGCTAAATTATTTTACATTAAGATCCATATTGGAAATGTTGGCCTTCCATGGCCACAGCTTGCAAAACCAGGATCTAAATGTCATACAAATTCAGGTTTCAGCTGACCTGGAATAAAAAAAAAAACCCCCCTGTGAGGTAAAATGGTGCGCTTTTTCCCCTTATTCACTTTTTCACGCCCAGATTGCTGCAACCCACTGGCTGATTTTCTGGGAACATGGCACCATAGCCAATTTTAGCCTCAGACCAAACACTGGGAACTGGAGGCCAACAGTGCCACACACTCTGGCTGCGTCCCTCTCTCCTTCTCTCTCTCTCCCTCTCTCTCTCTCTCTCTCTCTCTCGTTCTCCTCACTCCCATTTCCTTAAGTGCCCACCGCGCTCAACGGAAGAATCCATCGTGAAATTAATCTAAAGCCTGCTGGAGGTGGCGGGCGTTTCCTGTCCCCCTGGAATGACCGCAGGCCTGCGCGGAAGGGGTTTTGTGGACGACGCCACACCATTTCCCACCTTGAGGGGGCGCTGTTGCTCAACACTGAGTCGCAACCGAGGGAGCAAGAGAACTGAAGCCAAGCCTGAGCGGTGTGTCTGTCACGGACCAGCAGCTGGAAAGCTCAAAACTAATTTGCAATCAGATTGTTGAGAGTTTAAACACTTACCAAATGGAGATGGCTCAATGACTGTAGTACAGTGTCCTTTTTTTTAGCCGTTTTATTTTTTCACACTGTCGATGATGCTCTTGCCAATTTCATCTTCGGTCCTCTCCAAATGTTGATGATTGTTCTAATCTCCACGCAGAGCCATGAATCAGAGGGGTTATCATCATTTGCATGATAATGCAGTGCCGTGTGCTCAGCTGAGCCGTGCGGATTGGCCTTAAATTATTTTCTATGGTGAAAAGGTCAGGGGGATAATATTGTGGCTCTGTCCCACTAATAATCACAGGTAGGTTTTGCTGCTTTTGTGGCTATGCCAAACACATCAAATGTGGGTTAATACCAAACAATCTTTTGCTTGATGTGTGAAGCACATCAAAGGCAATAACAATTTGTGGCCTCTAAAACTGATAAAATCATTGATATTTGAGTCATTTTTTATGCCTCAAACATTTGAATAGAACATTGTTCTCATCTACACAACAGGTTTGATAGACCTCCACAGGTAAAGTATAATTCAGTATTATTCCCTTGGCCAAATTGTTTTGATTGAGAGGCACAATAAAAGTTACAAAATGGGGAGTTAAGACCACAATATAAGTCGCAGCATATTTCAGTTAGTCAACATAATCCGTTTATGTGTAGACTCAATCATCACACACCCTTAAGAGTTTGATAGGGCAGAAAAATGTAATAATGGCATTCCATTTTGCAAATAGCAGTTGTGAGCCACTAGTGGAATGCAGCAAATAAATTCCTGCATTAGGTAGGCAGGCACCGTCACTGAGTGACAGAAGAAATGGTGTCAGGGAGAGAGGCGAGCCTGGCACTAAACTGTCAAGAGCCACAATTCACAAAAGCAGTGCTGTCTGGCCACCAATGCTAGCAGACAATAATAACCATTTGACTCTCAGCACTAACACAGTTTGTCATCACTTCGACCCATTAATTCTGCGATATGTCATTCGTTAGCTCGTTATTGCGCTTCAGAGTGTCTGCATAGAGCGTTTACAGTATGTCTTAGCCATTGAATTATTTTCTATTTCAACATAAGACCATGACCTGATCAGTTGTGTCTTTATTGACAGCATACTGCAGATTATACAAGCTATCTACAGTGGGTGTATAAGTATGCAAGTGTAGTATATGAGTGTATTCAGAATTGATGTAAATGATCTATGATGAGAAGTCCATAGTTCACATAGCTTTTTGTGTATTTGCATGAGGTAATATTTGCTTGTTAATGTATGATATTACCAAACTAATGAGACTTTTCCATTGGAGTTAAAGTGTTCTATTACAAATATAAAATATGTCCTAAAAGAGGATGTAATGCCTTAAAACGGCATAATCTGACATCAGAAGGGTTTTGTAAGTATATCTTCTGCCTTTAATCAGATCAGGCAGAAGAGTGACAGGAAGCAAGTGGGAGAGAGAGAGATGTGATGGGATCAGAAGATGACCACGGGTGGGGTTTGAAACTGGCTCCCCGTTGGCACTTGGGCCCGAATGTGGTACAGACACTGCAGTCACAGCGCCCGCAGAAGGGTTGTTTTTGAGATCTAAAAAGTAAACTCAAAACGATAATTAATGGTAATTTCTCTGTATTAATGAGATCTTTTAAAATGTGCTAAATAAAAAAATAAAATAAAAAATAACTAATTAGACTTGCTCAGCGAGCTCAATGTATTTTAAAGAAGTGATGAAATGGCATCTGACAACATGTGCAGGATTATGGGAGAGCGGTGACTAAGAATGTGTAATTATTGTCTGAAAACAAAAACAATTTCTCACTCCCTGTCACACGCAAACATAAATTCAGATAAACATTTTTCAGTGATGATGATCTCTCTGACAGGATGGAAGCTGAGGAAGACCGTTGAAACATGAGAATAACATTTAGCTGAATCTAGCTCGACTGTGGAGCCATCAATGAAATATTAAAAACCCAGTTGTTTCAAAAATGCCAAAATCAGTTCTGCTCAGAGCGCAACTAAACGTTTGAAGATCTAAAAGACCAACAAAACATTTAAATGACAAGACACATTTTGAAAAACAGAAAGGTGAACTCAAGAGAACAAAACATGGTGATATCCCTGACTCCCCTGTAAGGCTCATCAATTCAACACATGTTGAGATACTGTAACGAGATGCATCAGAGAGCATGATTTATAGACCATCTCATTATATCTAGACATACAGTATCCTATATATCCATTTCAAATAGTGCATATATAGTGAATTGATCATCCATGATTGATGCTTCTGTTCCAATTATTCAACTTTCTCCCAGTTTTTCAGCTGAACTGAGATCACACATCTACTTCCTCATGGACAGATGCATGCCAGATGACTCACATTGTGTTAGTGACTCTTGGTAGATCCAATGAACTTGACGATCCAATCTCAGGAAACACCTCAAGAGCTGGTAGTGTTGCACAGGTTAGGGTGACACTCGCAAGAGTATTTATTATTAATTTAGATTTAGATTTATTATTTGTTAGATGGTGATGGCTAATCATTCTTCTGACTTCCTTTCTAAATGTGTTGGTCTTCATCACAACTTCTCTCTGAGATTTTTATGATTTCATGACTAGACATATTCAAAGATAGGGTGGCTGTTAGAGTTACTGAGGTCTTTCACACTTGTATGATAAAGCCTCATGACGACCAGAGAAATGCTAATGTGTCTCTAGTGCTTGTTGGTGCTCAATAAATGTCCATTCAGAACAGCAGTTTAATACTGTAGAGCACACAAAAGGCAGAAAAATATAAATGTTTACCAGCATATATTTTTTGTCTGATTCATCCTCATGACAAGTTATTGGTGTGGCAAAATAAGGTGCTGTGAGCGTGAAGCTGGCGCCATTTCAAGGTGTGAGCCCAGTGATTTGGGTTAAAAAGTTTACTGCTGTGTTTTTACCGCAATCGATCGGACAAGGTTCCATCAGGACATCGACTGAGATGATTACACCAGGCGTCAACGTAAAATATGCCCTGGTAAAGCAGAGCTAATGCCTCTCTGTAGCAGCAAGGAGCCCAGGGCTGGCCTGATTGATGGGAATGCTACCTGGCACCATTATAATCAAAACCTTTCTGGAAGGCAGGGAAAGAAGGATGCAACCCCCTCTGGTTTGGGCATACAATCGGAGACAGAAGCTAAGCGAATTTGTTGGTGAAAAACAACAAACAATCTAGGCTTCAGGTGCCTCTGTGTAGACCTGTATTTACTTGGACGATAAACCGGTCTGAGGGCTGTCCGAAAGAATGGATGGTTTTTCAATTTGGATGATTTGATGGATGGAGTTTTTCCTTGCTGTCAAAGTGAAGGCAACAGTAAATCTCTGCTTCTTGAATTTTCATCATTTAAGTTAAAATGACCAAGGACTTTTGACCCTCGAGGAATCCTGTAACATCAGTTTAACTTTTGTGTGCCCTCTGAATTAAACTCATTAGCATGGCCTGAAGGAGCTATAGCAGGGCATCTGAGTTTAAAAAATGAAGTTTACACTCTTATCAGCACTTACAAAGTAAACCATGTTTGTAGTAAATTCTTTGATTCTATCTGGGTTGAGGTTTCCATCCATTTTTGAGAAAGTAAAATAAAAAAAAAGTTACCAGACTTCAGCATAACCCACAACACAGTTAACATTAACAGTCTGAAAACGTGTTTCAAATATAATCAGTATTTATAGACATTAACATAAACAAACAGCAACATCTGTCTATAGCCCATCTGCCAGTGCCTGTAGTGGGTGACCGTGATTTGTTCAAGTAAGAGTTGTTGCTGGACCAACATTCTAAAGACGGTCCTGGACCAACAACTCTTTAACCAATCACAGCCTTGTGATGTCATCAATGTGAGTCTTCTGCTTCTCCCATTGCCATTTTGAAATTTCCCTCCAGAAACAACCAGTGGATCACCAACTTGTATCTCAATAAAGGTAGGTCCTTGCATATCTGTGTGTAAAATAGTTGTAAAATAAAGTAATTCCGAGTGGAATCTGAATATATGCACCTTAGATTTTTTTTATTTTCGTTTTAGTTGACTTGGTTCCATGTTTGTCTGATGTTAGCTGCCAGGCTAGGGACCATACATTTACTGTAATACATTAGCTTCCTAATAGGTCATTCAGTGGCTATGCATCTTTTAAATAACTTATTTCGAAGGGATACAGTAGTTGAAGTAGCTTTGAAGCTCATTTAGCAATCTTGGTGCCGCTGTTATTATGTTAGAGGCTAGGCTAGGGAACATACATTTTTGCTACCAAATTAGCTTGCTAATAGGTAGGTGCAGCATGCAACTATGTGAAGTGCCAAGCCAGTGTTATGTTAATTCACTTGCTAAGGAGCACACTTTTGAACTACTAATGTAGCTTGGTAATAGGCTAAAGCAGTAGCTTTTGTTTGTACATGGTCCTGGAGCGACATTGCCATGTTGGTCTTGGACCGTATTTACAATGTTGGTCCAGGACCCATATTGTCATGCTTGTCCAGGACTGTCTTTACAATGTTGTTCCAGGACCCACATTGTCGTGTTTGTCCAGGACTGTCATTACAATGTTGGTCCAGGACCATCTTTACAATGTTGGTCCAGGACCCACATTGTGATGTTTGTCCAGGACCGTCTTTACAATGTTGGTCCAGGACCCACATTGTCATGTTTGTCCAGGACCGTCTTTACAATGTTGGTCCAGGACCGACATTGTCATGTTTGTCCAGGACCGTCATTACAATGTTGGTCCAGGACCGACTTTGGTCCATGTTGTCTTTTGTCATGTTGGTCAGGGACTGTCTTTAAAATTTTGTCCAGCACCGTCATTTTGTTTGCAATGTTAATCCTTGACCAATATTTTATATTATTTTTTAATCCTGGACCAACATTGAGACTAAAGACGGTCCCACCTGGGACCAAAATGGATGGAAATTATCCATGGAAGCATGTACAACAAACAAAATGGAAATGACTGCTTTAATCCCCTTAACAAGAAGAGACCCAATAGTTGATATAAAACCATGTTGAAGCTCATTTAGACAATCTTGTTGCCATGGTAATTAGAAACAATTTTGATTTTTGTCAATTTTTGAATATGTAATGTTAGCTGCTAAGGGTAAAATACAAAAAAATAGCTTGCTATTAGGCAATACAGATCTGTCAGTTGTCGTTAGTGTATCCCTGTATCCCTTCAAAATAAGTTATTTAAAAGATGCATAGCCACTGAATGACCTATTAGGAAGCTAATGTATTACAGTAAATGTATGGTCCCTAGCCTGGCAGCTAACATTAGACAAACATGGAACCAACTAAGTCAACTAAAACGAAAATATTGTATCTAAGGTGCATATATTCAGATTCCACTCGGTATTACTTTATTTTACAACTATTTAACACACAGATATGCAAGGACCTACCTTTATTGAGATACAAGTTGGTGATCCACTGGTTGTTTCTGGAGGGAAATTTCAAAATGGCAATGGGAGAAGCAGAAGACTCACATTGATGACATCACAAGGCTGTGATTGGTTAAAGAGTCGTTGGTCCAGGACCGTCTTTACTGTAGAATGTTGGTCCAGTAACAACTCTTACTTGAACAAATCACGGTCACTGCCTGTAGTGTATTCACTGATGCGTGACCAGAGCTGAGTCATCAGCCAGTGTTGATGTGAATATTGTTTTACTTTTGATAGTATCACCACAAAGTGAAATTAAAACCATCTGTTACTTCAATTTTGCCTCATATCATTAACCGTGGGGGAAATTGATTTGCTGTGTTACTAAGCTTGCATCGTAATTGTTTTTTCTAATTGTTGGTGCCAATAAACAAACAAGTGAGCAACTGAGAACATCCAGTACATGTTGATATGTACATTATATGCTGTACAATGCTATATAAATATGATATTCCATGGGACTAAACGGCTTGAAAACAAAAGCAAAAGCACAGAGGCTATAATATGAGGGAAATGCACCCATGGCCGGATTATGAACTTTCGGGCCCCTGGGCCCAGATGTATTAAGGGCCCCCCACTAATTGTTGTATATGTGGGAGGGGGGGTTTGGGGGTCCTCCCCCAGAAAATATTTAATTTGTTTGATGTGATTTTCTGTATTCTGGTGCATTTTGGGGATGGCCAATACTAAATTCAATCAGATTCATAGCCTACATCCTGATTTGTTGATATTGAGGCAATGATTCCATGCAAAGGCTTGGGCTTCAGGGCCCCCTGACCGTTTGGGCCCCTGGGCCTGGGCCCGGTAGGCCCGTGCAGTAATCCATCCCTGAATGCACCAGCAGGATCCACAACACCATTGCTAAAGACCTGCAGAGTAGTTTCATTCCATCAGTTTAGACTGACCATCAGTAAAGTGGTGTGCACTCTGGACAGCTGTATTCATGGATGCTCAAGCCTGAAGGATTGTGTTCTGTCGAGGGCTCGGCCTGAGTCTCCATTCACAACACACAACTAGTAAGTCCTCACACGTTTAATTACCATGCAGGGGGATGAAGTGGATGAGGCGGCTCCCTCTTAATTAAGGACCAAGGCACTCTGTCTAGGCGTGTTTGGTTGCACCACTGCTGCCTGTTGAAGTATCTGACAACCTTCTTTAGTTGCGTGTGTGTGTTTGCAACGAGCCATCTCCCAATATGGGACAGCTGGATGAAAAATGTCAGCAGAAGCAGTGCTGTCTGAGACGCGTCAACATGGTAATCCCTGTTTGGGGAGATATGATCCAGGCCTTCATCTGCTTCCAAGTGCACGATGACATGCAAGGGCTGATGAATTGGGTGTGATATGAACAAATTGGAAGTGTACATTGAGTGTGTGGAATCATCCCTTGCTTTAAGATTGATCCAGAAATATAGCCTTTCTGGGGCTGTAGGAGCATAGCCACATTTCAAAGAGACATCTTCATTTCCGACTGATTCACCTAAAGCGGTGTCTGCCAAGCTTCCTCTGCATCTATTGTTAGCCAACTACAGATAGCACGTGGCCATATATAACCACATTTGAGGCTGACATTTTTACTATTTGCAATATACTTCATCCCAAAGAGCAGCAACAGCGTCCTGCTCTCTGCTCAGGTACATGTGGAACATAGCCAACATGCGGCTACAGCCTCAAACGGTGAAGTGATCCAGTGACTCACAAGATATTTATAGCATTGTTATTCAAGTGCAATAGTATGCATGGAGCAAAGCTTTCTCTGTCATTCTCATATGAATTCTCTGCCATAGCAAGCAAACGACTACAGCTTCGCTCTGACCTTTTGTGAGGGTAAGGGCAGAAGATGCATATTCTCCCTCCAGTGCACACACGTTATTGCATTCCTATCCAAGTTTGAAATCCCCTCACACTAAAGTCACCAGCCTTTAAGATATACAAACAACCCCCTTAGCTGGAAATAATAAGTCCAGCGATGGCAAGCCCACCTAGTGCTGTCCAGTGGCTGTCATCTCCCAGGCAAGTCTAAGTGTCTCCTGACCTTTAGGGTAATCAGCAGTCCTTACAGCAGTGGCTGGCTCTGCTCACAGCCATGGAACATGAAGACTACTAAAAAAGAACTTTAGGCCTACTGCTAGCATCCATGCAGAGAACATACTTCTTAAAATATACATTTAGATTTTTTTGTCAGCATCATGCAGATGTTCAGGTTCAAAACATTTTAAAGAGATCCATTAACATTGCAATGAGCATATGTTCTCAGCTCTTGGTTTGTGCATCTTCCAGAGCAGAATGCAAAGGAGGATTGTAAGGTCAGTAACCATCTCCAGTGGCATGTAAATGTTAGAATAAATAACAACCTTTATGGTGCAAACAGATGGCATTTGTTTTATGTGGAGTTTGCCGCATCCTTGACGTTTTAATCTGAGTTTAGTGTTGGATGAACAGTGTGGCTGCACAACTAATTTCAATCTGCCCGGCTCGTTTTGATGCAGGGACGTTAAGTCGGTGATCTCTCTGTGTCTGTCTCACTGCCCCCATTGATTAGATGTATAAATCTCCGTCTCAACTTCCTCGGCGAGCCCCTTAATTTAGAAAAAAAGGGCCACTGGCAGGGACACGCTCTCCCACCATCGATGTGTCCACTCGCATCTCTTATAGGCTCAAAGTAAATTTAGCCCCTCTTTGATGTTATTCTCCATGTCTCTCTGATCTGGCAGTGTTTAATTAAGTAATGGTATTCAAGGCACTCTTTCTTCCTCACTCACTCCCACCCTCCCTCCCTCCTCTCTTCCTCCCACCCTCTCTCTCTTCCTCCCACCCTCTCTCTCACCGTGCCCTCATAACTTTAATTTAAACCTGTATCCATTGCAGCACAATGCAGTGTGGTGCGGTGCACAGCAACATTTCACCTGGGGCTCACCCGTGCTTCCATCTTAAGCTCTAAGTGAGATGCTCTGTCACTCATCCGAGAATTCCAATGTGCCAATAACACCAGTCGGGCCCCTTGGACCACCCGACTGTGGCCAAGCTGGAAAATGATGAACTGTTCTCAGGGTCTGACTGACCCTTTTTTTGAGTCCTGTTTTTTTCCCCCCTGAAGAGAGCACATTTCAGCCTGACTCTGGGTGAATCGGAGTGAATATGACCAGCCGAGGCCAGTGTTGCCCGAGGCCTGGATGCCCTTTGACACATTGATGAGCCGTACTGTGCTGTCACTAGTGATCTGGTGCTGGACGTTGTGAGTCCCAGGGGAGGCCCCGGGATCATGGCTGGCAGGTGATATAGGGGGGGAGGTCAGTCAGTGGCCTAGACAAGGGGCCTGACGGCTCCCATCAATCACCTGTCGCCAGGTAAGATCAGGAGGGGGTGGGTGCGTTTGTGTGTGTGTGTGTGTGGGGGGAGTTCACCCGGTTGTGTGGCCAGTCCAGTGTCCATCAATAATCCGCTGGTAATGTCTTTGCCACCGTGTCTTTCTGGCGCCAACCTGAGCACCAACCCATCACTCAGTCAGTGATTTTCCAGGGTCACGCCTGGTCTCCGAGGCCCATTTCACAGGCGTCCTTCTCCTCTAAAGCAGTGTGCTGTTTCACTGCCCTATTGATATTCCTAAACATCTTAAAACAAATCATCAATCAGCCTATCTATAAAGATCAATCCTGCTTTGTAACAGCATTTAACAAAAAATTAACCCAATGGAAGAGTACGCTCAGACGCACAAGGCCAAGAGACACTGTTTCATCCGAAATCATTGACCCCCCCCCATCTCTCCCAAGTTTACCACTAGAAAGTCTCCACAATAATCTGAAGAAAGTAGTCCATTGTAATTCAAGTCTGCTTGCTCTGTGGAGAGTGCAGGAGACAGGTGGCGAAATAGGAGCTAACGGACACGGAGGAGGTGGGGGCGGAGAGAGTTAGTCCAGTCCAGGATAAATAATGTGGACTTCGTGCAGTGGCCAGACAGGGGAGAGATACGGTCCAGTCTCTGTGGAATATTTGGTTGTTGAAATTTACTGAAGCTGAACACAGTGGACAGCTTGAGTTAACTAAGAACAAATCTAGTTTTTGCAGCCTGCTTCCACGAGAGCAACCTCATCTTCCCCCTGAAACGATGTGTATGTCTTTCTCTGTGGACTAAAACATGAGGCGAGAGCAAATGTAAAATTGTTACAAATAGAAGAAGACAAACTCTTGTAATGCCCAGCAAAACTGCAGTAGATTACATTTGGATTTAAGAAATGCATACTAAAACTGCATTCTGTGTGTGCTTTTCCAAACCAAGTTGAATGTTTTATTTCACACGCATGTTTAAAATGATTGACTTTACACTAGCTATTATGGTTGTTGACCTCTAAGACAGGAGAAATAAAATACATCTATGAGTCAGTCAGTAAATTGTATGCATTATGGAACAAGATTATTATGCTGATATATGCTTGTCATGGCATCATAACACACAGTAAATCACACAGACCTTGTAGATTCTTTTGGACTGTACCAGTGGCTCAGTGAAATTCATTAATATTGTATTACCAGTATTTTGAGTGTACAGGTTGAGTTTGTGGAATGCTAACATCCTTTGATGCTTATCATTTGAAATGATGTGACAAAACTTTGGATGAGCCATAATGCTATGAAAATGAATCCCAACTCCTCAAAATTGAAATGTGTCGCTCGTACCCACTTAACTTGCACTTAGCATATTGGGTCAAGTTTGTTCCTTGTCCTCCACAGCAGATGTGAGCGGTTTCACTGTGCTGTGGGCCATTACTAGACCCTGTAGCTCCCTAGTGGCATGGTCCCTCGCTTGGAGGGCAGTGGAGCCTGCAGCTAATAATGCTTATCTAAGTAGGGGAAGGTCAACTTCCATTTTATGGGGCCAGGAAAATATATTGTGTTTAAGTGCCACAAAGCACAGTGGTGACAAGCTCTTCGGGATATGATCAACCACAAATATGATTGGAGTGCACTGGACCAGTGATGGCTTTGCCTTCGGGATGGCTTTTATTATGCCATGGGCTGCCCGCTAAATCAATAGACCCTGACACTATCTCTGTCTGCACCACAAACACACTCCCTCCCATGTAGTGCACTTGTCGAAAGGGCCGACGAGACAATCTGTCCGGCTGCACTCCCCAAACCAACACTGGATTAAAAATTCACATCGATATCTACAGTAATAGAGCACATTACAAAGGCTCACGCGTGGACGAGTGTGTCGAGGCAAAATGCTTTTGACATTTTGTGCATCATTAGGTTTGCCATTCCGCGGGCTTAGCTACTGCTGGGCACATTGTGTGACCATTGGGTTGTCAAAGTCTTGCATCTTCTGCCGAGTCTCCCACAGAAAGAGATTTGCTGGTGGCATCTCTTGGAGTGATGCCCTGGAGCAGCGGAAGATTTCACCAAAATATGCCCTTCATCTGGCTAAGTGCGGCCTCATCAATCCTCGGTGTGTTACGCATCATTTTTAATAACGCTGTCTGTTGGCGGTTGAATGATGACTTTGAGGCCTTCAGGCAAAACAACGAACAGTGTGGCGACGCAGCCCTGTTCTTTACTACCACAGCTGCAGGCAATTAGGAATATTTACTGTCTTATTTATTTGTGTATTTTTTTTCCCTCTGGCTTCTGACAAAATAATAAAATAAAATCTGCTCTGCACAGCAGCCTGCATATGGCCACTGCTCTGCAGGTACAACCACTTACTCTTCCTGATCCATTCAATTTGAGATGCCCCCAACATAAAGCAGCTTTATAGTATGTTATATCACATCAAATGGGCTTTATCTGACATGGAAAATTATTTCATCTGAATAGTGTAATGGCTCAAGGACATCATCATTAAAATGGACAGGCAATGGATTTATTGATGAAACAAAAGTGAGAAAAAACAGTAAAAAAACTAAAACAACATGTGGTGAGAGAAGAATAGAAGGCCATCTGATGGGAAATGCTGTATAATTAAATCTCAGTTACTTTGCACTCACAGAAGTATGATTGGCTGTGAGACCTTGTAAAGGGGGACCATAATCTCACTCTGACCGCATAATAGTAATTATCACTCCACTTTATAGAACTTCATGCCCCAGCAACTGTTGCTACTATCCTATTTCAGAGTGTTCCACTGCAGATAGAAAAGTAGCTTAGAGAGCTTTGAATGTGTGTGCCCCATGCTGATTGTGATGTCTGAGTTATGTAGGATGTTCATATTCAGTCTGATCATCAGTGTAATCTGAAGTACCTGCTATAGAAGTGCAATTTCACTAGTGACTGGTTTTAGTTCATATGGAATTCAGTCCTCTTGTGATGACCAAACAAAAGCTTGTTGGGGAGAGAACGTTATGTCAGGGCATCAGAGGTGATGTATGGCCTTAAGGTATTGGCTTGACGTCATTCATAGCAATGGAAAAACACTTTAGAGAAGCACTTTAGAGTGTTTGGGCGGTCAGGTGCTTCTTCTTTTCTTTCTTTGAGCGCCGGATTCCTCTTCTCCTCTGCTTCTAAGCTATCCTTCTGTTTGTATGTCCTTCACAATTTTTTCTCACCCATGCATCTCATGCATTCAAGTCTATCTGGTCTATTTGATTCAACATTCAAATGGATTTGGTCTAACTGGAATCCAACCTGTTTATTCCATTGCTATGATTTACAGTCGTACACACACATTTCTCATCCTAATATTGAGATGATACTTGTAATATTTACGTTTACTGTAAGTATAAACTATTCATTCATTTACCATTCACACAACACCTTTTGTGATATGATAACTTACTTATGTACTGCTTAGTAGTGGTGCTGGTCATTGAATGATTTAACTGAGTCAAATTAATTGTATTGTACAGCAATATCCACCACTTTAATGCATCAACATTTTGACACATCACATTCTGAGGTGTGGACCTCCCAGACTGTTGTTGGTAACATTTGGGCTACCCTTATACTGCATACAATCAGCTTCAGATCAGAGATGCACCGATTGAATTCTTTTTCTGTAATACATTTTTCCAGAGATTATACTCAGCATCTAAAACCTTGGTTTAAGTGTATACACTGAAGATGTATCATAAAAATTATGTTGAGGGATTTGCAACTTCTTCTGAACTCTGCAGTCTTTGTTGGCCTGTGAAACAAGATAGAAGATCCTGTACCTGTGCCTGGCTGACTGTTTGCACCTAAAGATGCACAGATAGTTAGTTCAATACAGGTGTACAATGTAGAAGAATTTCAGGAAGTGCAAGTTGCCCAACCTAAATTAATATCATCTTGAATTTAAAAAGAAAAACAATCACCTCCAGATTCACTGTTAGAAACAAGCTAATATTGGTGTGTGCTGTTTCTAACAGATTCACTGTTAGAAACAAGTTAATATTGGTGTGTGCTGTTTCTAACAGATTCACTGTTAGAAACAAGCTAATATTGGTGTGTGCTGTTTCTATTACCTTTATCATCTTTGCCACTGAGGTGTCCTTCAGTGTGAAATTTTACCCATCCATTTTGTGAATCTTGAACACTGACACTAAACGTATTTCTTTTGAATGGTGTGTCTGAGAAAACAAACTACTGTGTCCTTTGTTTATCTGAGACCTCATTTGTCAGTGCATCCAATGTCCAAAAGACAAGTGAACTACGATACCATCATCATAGTTGGTACCTTCTTTTCTTTGTTGATACCTTTTCATTGCAACATAATTGCTTCACTGTATGTGCAGTTGTTGTGCATGCCAAACAGAGTAACAGCAAATGCACTCTTCAAAAAGACAGTCAAATTATTCTCTGTGCATGATTGTCAGTTAATTGTTTTCCCTCTTCTCACACTGTCATTGAGGCAAATGGGGTCATAGTTTCCTGAGAGCAATCAGAAACAAGTAATGCAGAAGTGAATGCAATCCACAGGAACAAGCAAGTACGAATTGAAATGATTAAATGCATTTTTTTCAGGCAAGGAGATTAAGTTCAGCAATTCAATTTGAAGTTCAGCTCCTGTTTCTGCTCTGCAGGCTTTCTGGTTGGAAAGCAGCTCAACCCCTACATGCACTTAGCTGTTTCCGATAAAGACCGGAAATTCTACCGTCATCCAGATATTTCATTAACATAATACAGATCAATTTGGTTTCCAGACACAATGATTTCAATTGACCAGTTCAGTATGTAATCACCAAGGAAAAACGTCAGTGAATATAAATAAATAAAAGCAGTTTACTCATCTACAGATTACTCATCTAATTTTTTCACCTGTGTTAAAATCTTATGGTAGCCCATTCATCAAATACATTGAATAAATATCAAATACAAAAGCAATACACAGGAGATATTAAATGCCTTTTGCTGTAGGTAAAACCACTACTGATTATAGGGGCCCAAGGGGAGAGAGGGCCCTTGAAAAGTCTGGAATATATTTTATTTTACCTGGGTTGAGGAACATGGGGGCCCATCAGGACTGCCTATGCAGGGGCCCAGGATCTTGTGCTACACCCCTGCCATTTACCATCAAAAACAAAACCACCAACAACCAAGACTATTTACCATCAAAAAACAAAACCACCAACAAAGCAACCTTTGTGGACAAAAATCACCAGCAACAGAACAGCTTTCGAGAGCATTTCACTGGTATGGGGTTATCAGGCAGTGTATATACAAGCACTGATGACTGATATTGATATATGATTGTTATTAGCATGGTATAGTGTCAGTGACATCTCATTAGCGTGCAGGATGCTAAGGATGCACCATAAACAAATAGCGGCTCCAACAGCTTTCACTGTTTCGTATTCTCCTCTCCTCTCTCCTATATCCTCTCCTCTCTCAGCCGGTTTATGGAATGAGTATCCCTGCAGTGTTTAATGCACCATTTCCTTCCTCGTTGGAAGTTGGAGAGAACGGAACGGGGGTGGGTGGTAAAGGGGGGAGCTAAATGTCCTTGCTTTTTATGGCTCCTTTCGTCCTTACAGCATGGCTGGGCACACCGCTGCCTGGGGGTCCGCTGAGATATGGGGCACCTCTTGCAGCAAAACGGAGCAACTCGCCAAACAGACTGGACAAAAGGTACACACAGTTACACACACACACACACACACACACACACACACAAAGCACACACACGCATGCACACACACACACATACACACGCACACTTACATGCACACACACACACACACACAAGCACACACACACATACACACGCACACTTACATGCACACACATACACACAAACACATTACACACACACATACACACACGCACACTTACATGCACACACATACACACACACACACCACACACACACACACACACACACAAAAACACACACACACAGACACAGAATGTACCCATGGCTGGAGTTATAGGTGTATGACCTAAATGTGTCAGGAGAATTACGAGGGTGGGCCCATACCCCTAGATTTGTTTTGCAGCACGGGGAAGGACAAACTGGTCTATTTGCGACCAGACCAGTCACAAACTCATAATGCATAAGCATTACTATTCATATCTTTCTTACGTGCCCAAACACATTGCAGATGTTTACATTGGAGAGTCAGCTAAAGTCGTGGTTATAAGGACAATCACCAAGCTCGGATGCCTTAGACAGTAATGAGGCAGGACTAACTGGTATTACATTCCACTTTAATTATGGGCCGTTAATATGCAGTTGCTTTGAATTGTTCATACTTGGCTAATTTTAATTCTACAATTAGAAATTGATTTATACAGGCGTAATGAAAGTGTTATCATGTGGGGCCATGGCACTATCATCTCTGAAGACTCATTAAGGCAACCAAGCAGAAAGAACGGAGGACTTTGGGCATTTTTCTTTAATTGTGTATGTATATAAAGTAGTGATGACACATTATTTTAGACAGGTAAACAAAAGACAATACAACATGTGTAATAAATGTTCACTTGAGCATCATAATCAATTGAGTAAATTCAGAGTTCATTCACCTGTGTCATGATTGAGATGCTGTGCTGTTGCCTTGTAATGTAATGCAATGTCATTGCAGTAGTACTGGTGTAGGATACAGATTTAGTATGTAATTGGCTGTAAAGAAGTAAGACTAAGAACTATCATATTTAGTCTTTCCCTCTGAAATATATTTATGACGCTAGCAACATAAGGATGTAAACCAAATTCCCATCGGCTTCATAGCTGTGGTCCAAACAGATGCGTCACCTCAAAAGACAGACTGAGTTTCATGCTTGGGGAGAGGCAGAGGAGGACGCTGGGAAAAACGACAGAAGAAGCACAACAATGACAAGCGCCTTTCAGTAGAAATAACCCCATCAGAAATGCAACGACTCGCAGCAGCCTGGCTGCCACACCTCTGATGCTGAGGGACATACCCCTGCCAAACGTCACAGAGGAGCCCGCACACAGAGGCGGCAGGATCAGAGGCAGTCACATATTAAGACTTTTTTATCTCTCTTTCTCTCTCTCTCTTTGAGTCTGTCTCTCTCTCTCTCACTATCTTTCTCTTTCCCTCTCACTCACTCTCTCTTCCTCTGTCTCTTTCCCTCTTTCTCTCTCTCTTTCACTCTCTCTTTGTCTGTCTGTCTCTCTCTCTGTGTGTCTGTCTCTCTCTCACTCTCTCTCTTCCTCTGCATCTTTCCCTCTCTCTCACCCACTCCTTCCCTCTCTATTTTCCCTTCGTCTTTTGTTGCTCTCCCACCCCACCTCAACTCTTGCAAAGGCAGAGTGCAGAGAGAGATTTGCAGCAGAGAATTCATATATGCGGGGAAGAATAACAGAGAAATGAGGACAACGCAACAGCCTCTCTTGCTGTAACCCTTGGAGAGGTGCTGAAATGGATTCTTTTGGGCTGTGGGTGGGTGACGCTGGAGAATACTATCAATATCCACACAAACTCCCCATTACCGAACTTGAGGAGGTTGTGATCAAAAAAAGCCTCACTTGCTGACACACACTTTGAAGCGGCTTCAGACAACATATAGATAGATGTTCTAATACAAAGTGGAAAGATGGGACACAACGTGTCTATAGTGTGTGCTATTCGCCTTCACACTTCTCCTTGATATTTTATCTGTGCATGCAAGGTCATTCATCAAGCCTGAGGTATGACAGTTAAAAAATATTTCAGAACCACTCATATTTCAGTTTAGTTTAAACCACAAAGTTGATTTGACAGGTGTACATGGACAAATAGGACAGACAGCTCCGTTACCAGGTTGTTTATTTTACTTCACTTGTACCTCCCAGATGATGTCCTCTTACCGCTTGTCCTAACAGCATGTGTGCATCTAACTGTCGCGTAGCATTGAATGATCTCTGTCCGCACTGAATCCGTTTAATATGCCGTTCTATTGTGTCATATCTCATTCAAAATAGCAGAACAATGCAAGTGACAGAAGGAAAATAGGGTAACACTTTACTTGAAGGTCTCTACATAAGAATGACATGACACTGTCATAACCCTAACACTTACCCTAACCCTAACTTGTCATGACAAAAACCGAATGACACTTGACAGAAGCATTATGTCATAAACGTTAGGACATGGTATTATACAGTACAATTGCTTTCATTTATTTTATGACGTACTGCAGCACTTCATCATACAGTATATATTCAGTCTCAAGAGCTAAACTAGTCACCTTCATTGAGGACCTTCCTGTCCTCATCATGCTATTGTTATGGGACCCGGTCAGAGCTAAGGTATATGTTAAGTTAAGCTATATGACACGAGTGGGAGTGGAGTTGGTAAAGGACATTGCCACAGCTGTAATTCAGCCGTAGGTACGAGGCCAAAGGCTGAGTGCCGCAGCTAACAATAGCATGATGAGGACAGGAGGAACTGTTTATACAGTACAACAGTTTTATTACCAACTAATTTTGTTTTAAGATACAACATTGTGTTCTCTATCGTTTATTTTTTTTGCGCCTGTGCTCGCTGCTGAGAAGGTCTCACACACAGAAATTGAGAAGTGAAAGGAGGGGCGGCCTGGGGATTCACCTCTGCACCACTTCTCCCTACTGGAACGGGGAAGCGGGAATATCACACAACTAACGCAATTAGAAGGTAAAATCAGTGACATTATGAATCGACTCCAAAAAACACATTTGTCGGGTAAGAACAACATATTTGGGGGTGTGGGGTTGTGGTGAGGGGTCTGGGGGCGCTGAGGGGGTCGGTTGCCCAGGGCGTCATACAAGCTAGGACTGCCACTGAATGTACATTGCTTGCAAGTGAACTGCAAGTGAGAAATAGACGGTAGTATTTCTGTATTAACAAATTTCAGGGGCTATGCCTTCATATTTTTTTAAATGTTAGGGAGAAATAAGCATGATTAAAGCTAAAAAGGTTTTGTAACCAAAACATAAGTCTGAGCTCATGTAGGATCTATCTGCCAGCCACCTTTCACCTATGAAATCGCTGCTCTGTCGCTTTGAATGAATGGAATGTTCGTGTTGGATAATTCAATTCAATATTTGCGATAAAAAAAGTTTGAGTGGGGATGTTCTGTCACATTGCCCCTCTTGATGACTCATGGAATGCCTCTCGTCCAATCAGAAGTTAATAAATAGTTTGACCGGATGTAACTGTTGTATAATTATAAATATCTAACTTCTAAAAGCATATTAGTTGTGGGGCTCTTGGTCATGGCTTATTCAGATGCTAAACACAGAGAACTGCATGGCCTGTAATTCTCTCCCTCAAGTGCGTCATCAGGCACTTTCAGGGCCTTTGTTAGCCAGAGTGGCAGCGGTGGAAAACATATGACGTATTTCACTCTGACGACCCATGAAACAATACGAAAATAAAAGGCTGTCTCCTATAAAAATCTTTGGTAAACAAATAAATACAATACAGTGGTTTTGCTGTGTATGTGTAATAGATGAGCCAACCAGTGGATAGGCAGACTGTACAACATTTGATATGGTCTGTACCTGACATATAGATCATCTTGTAGATCCTTAGTTGAGTTGAAATACCAAAGAGCGATGGGAAATATGATCCTGCTCGTGCTGTTTTCTTGTTTTCATGATTTACACCACTGCACAAAACCGTGTTATGTTACGCCTCACAAACATCTGATAGTTCTAGACTTTAAACTCTCTGCTGCGTTGCCAGGGCGGAAGAAAAAGAAGAAGAAGAAATGAAGTTGTGCGTGTACAAGCATATAATTTGGATTGACAACAGGAGCAGAGCTGCAGCAGAGTGACGCTTTAATCAACCTCCCTATAAATAATATTTAATCCTGTCATACAGAGGAAAGGGCTTTGGAGACCATGAGCGCCTCACAGTACACCACGTTGCCTCCCATCACAGCCGCTTCCATCAAGGTTTTCATTTGGCTTGCTTTGTGAGCTGAAGGGCCTCCCTTTCTCGCCTCAGAAGTGTTTTTGATTTGAGACGCGTTTGCATCACATGGTGGCAGTCGCCAAGATGAAATACAACTCCGTCATAGCAAATGACTTGAGAATAAATGGCTCACAGAAAGGGAAAGAGAAATCAAACAGGATTTGCTTCATGTTTCCGCTCATAAAGCATGTTCTGAAACCATCACAGTCCCGTCAGTCTGTGATGGACAACTTGACCTTTCGCATCTTTCATACACAGAATGGCAGCAGTCTGAATCATCACCAGGTCAAAACAAGGAAGGATGCTCCTGTAAGATACCTGAAATGAAGACATAAAGCAGCAGTCAGCTACAGCATAGCACACACTGTCCTGACTTGAGGAAGAAAATAGGATGCTGTGGGTTTACATTTGAGTGAATTGCTGCTCACCCATCAACAAGAGAAATGTTCAGTTCAAACCAGAACATTCAGAAATCTTGCACACAAAAAAATAACAGTCATAAAGCAGTCATTTTTAAAACGCTTGGCTTATTTCCAAAGTGAACACTTTTTATGTTACCTATGGAGCTGTTACATAAGTGTACTGTAAACATGTCAGGGAAAAGTGGCTGTCAGCACTCCTGACCAGGAGCAATATGGAAACACAAAACGGTGGGCTGGCCAGCCTGAAGATGTATGAATCTTATTAAAGGGGAGGAGAGCCTGGTCAGCAATAAAACGACAGAATAATAAGGCAGAGCGTTCGCCTCCAATATCGGCAAACGGCTATCTCTGGGACATCATCGGCGAGGTTGTGGCTCTGTCAGAGCTGGCCAGTGAGCCAGTGTGTCGCTGCCACGCACGGGGTCCTACAGGACTGCAGAAATGGCGCTGGCCGCCGTACGCCTGCCAGCTCCAAGCGTAGGGGCCGAGCCAGGTGCACTACTGGCCCTGCCTCCTTAGAGAAATCATCTCCTCGTTATTCATCACTCCTCGGATGGACACTGTGAGTGGACGCCGGGGTTGGTGGGTTGTGGGGGAGAGAAAAAAACAAAAGCAGACTCGTGAGCCGAGCGAGCTGGCAGTGTGCACACGAGGCACAGAGCGGCGCTGCCAGAAAACATCCCGCAGCGCTACCGGCATCCACACAAGCGGAAGGCGCCGGACATTGGATGCTGGCCCTCGCCCACACGGAGCACGAGGGACCGCAAATAGAAAATGGATGGAGTCGCTAATGTGAGGCTACATGCTATCGGCTGTCTGAGGAGAAGGGCCTGTGCGTGGGCCTGTGCCTGTCCTCTGCTCCTTCTCTCCTTGTCATCCTCGTGAATGTCCAGCCTCTAAGCTCCAAACACTCTCTCCTCTCAAACTGCCACGCCGTGGACCCAACTTTACACCCACCATAAATGTCATTATTTCTTTACGGTTGGTTTTAAAATGGAAAAAAAACGGAGCGCTTAAGCAACAATCCTGCTTGTGATTGATACTTTATTTCTTCTAGTCATCAGACTGCTACATTATTTGATATATTTTTGTGTGTGTGTCATTGTGTGTGTGTCATTGTGGTCCTGTGATAGAGTCAGTGTATGCTCCTAAATCAGCTATTCTAGTGACTCTTCTTTGAATAGAGGTCACTGAGCCTTGACTGGTGCAAATGTAGCGCAATGAATATGTCTGAGACATGCCGTAGCCTAAGGCTATAGGACTTGAGAATTAAGGTTTCAAATTGAAATGGGAGATGCCAAAGGAAAGTGAAATTATATTTTCATGCCAGGTCAGCCTACATTTGGGGTCTGACAGAATCCACAGCCATGTCCATGAATTAATATTTTATATACTGTGTGAATGCTGTGTATTATGATAATCTATTATGAAAAATAGGATTTTTTGCAATATATGGTGAACAAAGTTCACTGATTCTGGAGGCAAATTTCACCACCAAAATAGAGCACAATTAGTGTCTGTGCTTAACCCTCCGCAGTTGTTTGGGTTTCGTTACTGAGGGAGTGACGAGGCCCCATATTCACAATGTGAAACCTAAAGGAGCTCATTAGGTGGCTTTGTGTGTGCGGCTCCTGGCTCTGGGGCCCAAGCTCTTTAGTGCCTCATTACTGAACTCCTCCACAGCTCCCCTTAGGCTGAAATGGCTCCCTCTCCTTCACTTCCTCTCTCTCTCTCTCTCTCTCTCTCTCTCTCTCTCTCACACACACACACACACTCCTTCCCTCTCCTTCGCCTCCTTTCTCTCTCTCTCACTCCTTCCCTCTCCTTCACTTCTCTCCTCTCTCTCTCACTCTCTCTCCTTCTCTCCCTCTCTCTCTCCCTCCCCCCTCTCTTAAACAGCACGTAGACGCTCAGTGGAAAACTGTCATGAGTCACTGTGTTTTCCTGTTTGTGCACAAGACCACATTTCTCCCTTAGCCTACATATAATTCATTTCACATATGAATTTATAATACTCTGCCATGGTTCACATCATAATAATGCACATGTATGGCTCATGGAAGCCCTTGGCTATTTACTATGGTAAATGAGATTAGTAATGTGTTGCTAAATACTGATACATTTAGTCCACTACCATGCAAACAGGAATGTAGGTAGTTCATCAAAGACCCCTTCATGCAGTATGTCCTTCATCTTTACTTGCAGGGTGTTTCTGGTGATAGCGAGTTCCTAAAATTGGGTTGGAATTGAGACACAAAACCTGGCTCTGGCTTGCTGTGGTGCTGGGCCTCTTTAATGTGTCCTCTGGGACTGGACAACAGCAGAGCAACAGC
Organism: Alosa alosa; assembly: GCF_017589495.1. Taxonomy (NCBI): domain Eukaryota; kingdom Metazoa; phylum Chordata; class Actinopteri; order Clupeiformes; family Clupeidae; genus Alosa; species Alosa alosa. The sequence continues at coordinate 23,905,098 of NC_063199.1, forward strand.
AGACTGGCCTTTGATAAAGGTGGCTGTCCTCCCCCAAGGACAGTCCCGTCTGCCATACCAACTGAATGAGAAAACCAAGGTGGAGAGAGAGAGAGAGGTGGAGGTGGAACACAGAGAGAGAGAGGAAAGGGCAGAGAGAGGTGGGTGGGAGACAGAGAGAAAAAAAAAAAAGGGGTGGGACAGAGAGAGAGAGAGAGATGCAGAGGAGGAGCAGAGAATTAGAGACAGAGAGAGAGAGAGAACTCCCACATTAACACATGGAGGGAGCAGCTCGGTCTGCATAAACACTAGGCCTCAAATCAAATCAGCTCCTCAGGAAACAGGTGCTGCAGAGGTCCCCTGCGCTGGCTCCCTCTTATTAGAGAGGCTGCCACAGTTACCCCTGCTGCCGCCAGCATGTTCCAGGAACCTTGGGCAAGAGAGGTGAGGAGGAAGCAGGGCCAAGCTCGCTCTCTCTCTCTCTCTCTCTCTCTTTCTTTCTTTCTTTTCTCTTCCTTTAGCTGCCAGTGTGGGCGTTAAAGGATTAGTCTGCTGGGGAGAGGGAGAGAGAGAGCAGAGCAGAGTGTTAAATGAAGCCATTCAATTCAGACAAAATAAAAACATATTTACCTCCCCCACAACCCACGCCCCACCCCAAGCACACGCTGTACCTCTTGCCATCCCCAAAATTAGCCTTTAAAGCCTGATATCTACTTAGTTTGCACAGGTACAATTTGCAACACCTCCATGGTAATGAAGAGCTCAGGATACCTGGCCGCGGAGGAACACACCTGGGCTGCGTTTCATGGGCTACCACTCCGCCACGCCAGGGTTGAGCCCACGAGAGAGGGCCGGGAGCGGTGAACAGCGGGATGCCTTCTTACTATTTTAGCTCTTGTCACATCTGCGTCGCGCGCGATTACAGGCGAGGCTGGACACTCTGATGTTATTAAGTTAATGTGGCAGGCTGGTCGCCCGGGCCACCAGATTGTAATTTATGATGGCGTTGGCATTGCAATTCTGTGTGGCTGGTCTTCGGGGCCGCGCCACACTGCTAGCAGCGGGCCTTTCCTCGCCTGACTTGCACTTTTTTACCCACCACATTTTCCATGTGTGGCTTTTTTTGTTCCCCAGCTGCTCTGCGTATTCCCAGAGATGATTCATGCTCTCACAGCTCTCCAGCTAGACTAGTATAGACTGTAGAGGTTTGTGACTATCGTGTGGGAGTATGGATTGGCATCGTTGTTTTTTCCCTCCTGTGGGATACGTTAGGGTGTAACAATGCCAATTCAACTGATTTCATTTCAGCAGCTGACCATCAATATATTGCATGTTGCTCCCAATGATCCAACATGCAACTTAACATAGAAACCACGGATAAAAGGGGCAAAGATAGTTTGTTATTTTGTGGGTATTCAATAATCCTCTCCATTCAGACAGCCCACTTAACGTGTTCATTGATGGCACCCTCAATAGAAGCAGTGCAAGGCCACGCACACCCCAATGCCAACTTTTGGGTGGATGCAGGATCCAGTACATCAGTATCCAAAAAGAACAAGAGATGATTCGCACTCGTCAGTGTTTATTTTGTTTGTGACGTTTTGAGCCACGCGGTCTGAGAAAGTCTAGAGGAGGAGCCGCACAGCTCGAAACATCACAAAGAAAATAAACAATGTGAAGGGGAGCTATGTGGTGTGCGGATCATCTCTTGTTCTTTTTGGATACCCTCAAGAGAACATCCATTTCTTTGTCTTCAAAAAAAAGAAGTGATTAAAAACTATGACGTACTGTAGCTTGATTGCACATCCTCCAGCTGCCTGTTGAGTGTGAAGGTAACCAGGTATTGCAATGAAAGACAGGATATGATTTCCTTGAATAAAGGTAAGGAATTGTCACGCTTGTCCTAAAATAGGTTGTTCAATCATGAAACATGGGATGGTTCTTTTCAGGATAATTAAAAGCATTACCAACCTGCTTAGCCATTTGTAACAGATTTGCCCTGCGAAATTCCACATTTCCAATCCACAAAGGGCCTTGGATCCTTTAAAAGAATCTCAATTCAATTGTTGAGCAGAAACCCTCAAAAGCCGGCTTCCACTAGACTGATCATGAGAGTGCGACATGTTGTGCCAAAACGCTGTAAGAAATTCACAAGAGAGAGAGGGAGAGGGAGAGAGTGAGAGAAATTGACATGTGCGTTGTTGTGTCTGTGGCAGTCCAGAGCTAAAATGTTCTTTTTTTCTCGCTCAGACCCTGTGAGTGAGCTCTCAGCAGCAAAAGCTGAGGCGGCTGCTGCCTCTCCACATCAGCTGCACCCAACACTAGGGGGCCTCGTGGTGCTTCAGGAAATGAACGAGGGCTCTTCTATAGAAGGCTCTTATCATGACAGATAAATAAGCACATGAGAAATGTGATCCTCTCACGCTCTCCACTCGGAATGTGTGGCTCTGTAATTGGCATCGAGAGCACACTCTGAAATTTCCCACTCAGTGGGGTAACCAGATTTGAATATACATTTCAAAGAAAGCTCCGGAATGGGATTTGGGGCTGTGGTGGCATCTCGGTGCCGGCTCCATGCATGCCACTCAGTCCATGCTAAAGTACATTTCCTGCAAATGTGTGTTTACACAGTCCAAAACGCTTTGCAATTTAGGGTTTTGTTTATCGTGATGATCATTGTTGTGCAACACTTGCCAGATGTGGCCCTCTTAATGCAAATCTGTAATTTACGTCATGATTACTGCTCATTTTACAACAAATATGGATCATGAATATGAGCATGAAGTTGCACTGTTTAAACTAGCGCTAGCTTGCAACCACACCGCTGCATACATTTCCAACAGCAGGTTGTATGAAAGAATGACGAGGCATTTTATTTAATTTCATTTATATTGAAGTGAAGAATGCAGCTTTCCTGGGAATACAGCTTTCTTTTTCTCACACAGGGTGCTTGTGCTGCAATAAGCTGGATCTGGCACTGTGTTTGAGGCTCTGCTTAGCCCTCAATCAGCATGATGCCAATCCCATGCCAAGCCTTTTTCCTTTGCTCTAGGCCTCCGGAGCAAGGTTTCCAGCAGTCATCCATCCTTCCGCCCACTGACGGAAGGTGTGTGTGTGTGTGTGTGTGCAGAGGAGCATGGCGACCCTGATGCACACAGGCACTGCAGAGCTGGTCATCAGAGCTGCTCAAACAAACAAAGCCTCGGGAGATGGACGCTATCTCAAAGAGAAAGAGAGGAGTAAAGAGAGAGGGAGCATGGAGAGGAGGAAAGAGAGAGGGAGCATGGAGAGGAGGAAAGAGAGGGCGCGCATGGAGGAGGAGGAAAGAGAGAGGGAGCATGGAGAGGAGGAAAGAGAGGGAGCATGGAGAGGAGGAGAGAGAGGGAGCATGGAGAGGGCGCATGGAGAGGAGGAAAGAGAGAGGAGGAAAAAGAGAGGAAGCATGGAGAGGAGGAAAGAGAGGAGGAAAGAGAGAGGGAGCATGGAGAGGAGGAGAGAGAGAGGGAGCATGGAGAGGAGGAAAGAGAGAGGGAGCATGGAGAGGAGGAAAGAGAGAGGGAGCATGGAGAGGAGGAGAGAGAGAGGGAGCATGGAGAGGAGGAGAGAGAGGGAGCATGGAGAGGAGGAAAGAGAGGGAGCATGGAGAGGAGGAAAGAGAGGGGGCGCATGGAGAGGAGGAAAGAGAGGAGGAAAGAGAGAGGGAGCATGGAGAGGAGGAGAGAGGAGGAAAGAGAGGAGGAGAGAGAGGGAGCATGGAGAGGAGGAAAGAGAGGGAGCATGGAGAGGAGGAGAGAGAGAGGGAGCATGGAGAGGAGAAAAGAGAGGGACCATGGAGAGGAGGAGAGAGAGAGGGAGCATGGAATAATAGAGGGATGCTTGAAATGGAGCTAGAGAGCTGTAATAACCTCACAAACCAACTGAACAGAATGGACTTGACATGTACCCCACCATTTGCAAACAAACATGTGATTTTATAATTGCTCCACAGATTGCAAACCTGCACACCATGCTTTACAAAAAACAAACCTCTCTAACAAATACAATGTCATTTGCAAATACAAGACACATCTTTAAAAAGTACAGTGTGTTTTACAAATAAATGTTTCTTGCAAAGTAATGCACATTTACAATTACACAAATTGTAACTAGTACAAGGCAACCACATAATTTGTGCGTCACATGTTGCGATGCCTTCGCGATCAACATAACATTGAATAGAACATAATTTATGACAACATATATGTGTAACGATTCACTTAAGGGTTTGGACCCAAATGTACAACAAACAGGGGCACTTGGAATCAAGAGGCTCTTTACTTTCACAAAAACAGGCGAAACAAGCAAACTGACAGCATGAATACATCAAACATGAACAAAGACTGACAGTGGACATAAGGGCTTAAATACACTGGGAAACAAGGCACAGGTGAAGACAATGAAACAATAATCAGGGAACAGAGCTAGGCACAGGTGAGGGGCAGAGACAGGGATTATGAACAGAAGCACATGGCAAGGGTAAACAAAGGAACACATGGGCTAGGACACAGTAAGTAAACAAAGGTAACAGGAAGTATCATGAGGAGCATGATAGAATACAACACTAAACAGGGAAACTAAACAAAGACAAGAGGCTTACAATATGACCGTGTAGCTAATGTCTGTTTAATTGTCCAGTGTTACATGAATGTCATCATGAACTGTAGTTTTCCATTAAATGATGCTCTTTCAATATTAGTGTAGCTTACTACTATTGTTTATTGATGATGTCGCTTTGGATACAAGTCGCTTTGGATAGAAGCGTCTGCTAAGCAACCATAACCATGACGATGACAAAAATGAAAGTAAACAAGGACATATTGTGCCCATGGCTTCAGAATGTAGAATTTTCCGCTCCTATCAAATCAGAGTGCACAACTATCTACTGTACTCTGCACCCTTTCAAATTTTGTGATGTACACTAACAACCTCTGCGTCACCCTGGCAGACACAAAGGCAGACACAAATGTAAAGCACTTTGCTCCAAATGTAAAGCACTTTGAGCTGCATTCTGTGTATGAAAGGTGCAAATAAAGCTTATTAAATTAGGACTCCCTTTACATCACATTTTGTTGAGTGACACTTGTTGCCAGGACTATAAAGTAACTTTTACCACTGTTTCTGCAAATAAACATTGGAGTGCAGGTCGCAGGTCGTACCAAACAGGTCCCAAATACAAACACAACACAGCAGGTAGTGAAGCAGCTTATTAAAGATGCGGGGATGTGCAACTAGAGGAGAACGTTTCTGTTAGTCTTGTTACCTTGTTGCCAAGAAGATGGTGTTTTCTGTTTGGGTTTGTCTGTCTGTTAGTCAGCAGGAATCCTTCAAAAACTACAATGCTGATTTTCGTGAAACTTGGGGGATAACTTTTACACTTCCGCTAACATTGCATTTGCATAGGTTAGCATACTGTAGGTTTGCACTCTCTCTTGGATGCCCTCTGCTTTTTATATTAATCAAAAACGATTTTCATTTGATGTCTTTAATGTTCTTAATATTTGCGTTGTAGAATCTGGCAATATCAGTATCATGATGATGGGATACTTTTCTTCTTTTTGGGTCACGGGTGAACCGTTGTGCAACCGTTTTCCGTTTTTTTTATGCGCTTGCATTTGCAACTCACACAAGCTAAGGAGAGTGTGGGACTGACCAACTTCATTTTGTATGGCAGAGTAGCATTTTTGCCAATTCCAGTAAAAACATCCCTTTGAGAGAATGAAAGCTTTATTGTTTTGGAAAATCATCAAAAATAACATGGTAGCTAAATACTATATTGATAAATAGCTGCCCTGATATTTACTAATTCAGGATCTTTACTGATCAGGGATAGTAAGTACTCTCAGAACATCCATGGAGTTAGCTGAAGTAAACAACTAAGGAGTTCTGCTGTACAGTATGGTATTTTTTGGCACTATAGCCCTCATGTAAGTTTCATGAGAAGCTATGATGTGGGAGTGATGAGTTGTCTGTAACCATGGATACCACTATACTACAGTCCCACATGTGGCCTGAGGCAACTCATGGGACAGATCATCAATCTTTATCTCTATGAGACAATAGTTACAGTATTTACAAAAGACTGACTGAAAACTCTGTCCTGGGTTTTCCACAGGTGTAGTTTCCCTTTTGCGAAACCCCGTTAATTTTTTTCTAGGGTGTTACAATACTTACAATAAAAACTACAACCTTGCAGTCGACAGTGTCAAAAACTGTGATTAAAAAAAAAGTGTTGCATTTTTGTAACAGTTATACAGATATTCAAAATTATTTTAGTTACTATCATTTCTTTTCATTTGTAGACCCTTTGGACAAAAGCGTCTGCTAAATACCATAACCATAACCATATAACCTTTCCTGAATTAGCTTGTTTATAACCTTTCTATTTCCAAAACACTGCATTTTATGATCAGCTATGTGCCTAATAATTGCAAAGCCATTGTACTGTATGTGAGGTGTATTTTGTATTTGTAAAGTGTTGCATTCATATTTGCAAATAGTGGGACATTTATTAGATGACATTTTCTTTGTTTGCAAATCGTGGGCTATTTGTTAACCTTTGAGTTGTTTGTGTGAGAGAGAGGGGAGGCAGTGAGGGAAGAGAGAGAGGAGGGAGAGAAGAGAGAGAGGAGAGAGAGACAGAGCAAGAGAGAGAGAGGGAGAATAAAAGAAAGAGTGAGAGGGAATGAGACCACATACTGTGCTATGTACCATTTATTGCATTTCCTTTCCTTTTTTTAGCTGCAGAAATGGAGAGGACAAAGCAAGTCTGGTTTGTGTTGTGAGGCCTGACCGTACTAAACACAAAGGGCCTGCCACAAATGGCCTCCCAGTTCTCCGTATACAACCACAGGCAAGGAGCACTGTCCATACAACCCCACTTCACTTCCCTCTGCCTTTAAATGTTTTTGTGTGTATGACTGTGTGTGTGTGTGTGTGTGTGGGGGGGGTGGCACGCAGCACAGAGAGGAAAAAAGAAAAGGAGGGAGTAAGGGCTTCTGTTGGTCTTTTTTAGGTTTGACAGGCATCTGTATTAGTATCACTTTCTTTTGTTTATGCTAGAGGCTCCTTGTCCACAGCCTCTGAGTGAACTTCCCCAAAGCAAGGTTAAAAGCACTGTTGGCAGCCTTAGGTTCCCCTTAAACAGCTGTTCTCTGTATTTATTACCCCGCTTCCACACACACACACACACACACCGCCTCGTCTTGGTGCATAAACGCGGGGCCCTTATCAAACTCATATATGACAGGCTACACATAGTGTGTGTCGGTGTGAAGTGGAAGCCTGCGGGGGAGAAATCTTAAATCTCTCCAGCATCCCAACAGTGACAGCCAGCCTCTCTTGCTCCCCTCCCCCTCGTCGCCAGCCGTCTCCAACATTAGGCGTTGGTGTTGCAGAGCACAGATACAGGACGGTAGTATTTCCCTGCGTCTCCTTCTGTGGGTTCAGAACGGTTACATTTCAGAGGCTCTAATCTGACGCTAATTTGCAAATGAATGACTTGTGTTCCATGATTGTATGGTCATGATTTTGCAAATTAAATGATACTGTATGGGGTTCACTTTGTGAAAGAAATCTTTCCTACATTCAAGTAACAACATTCAAGTAATTGCAAAGGTGCATGAAGGATGACTGTGTTTCATGATCTCATACAGTCACAAATAACATATAATAAATCATAAATAAATAAATAAATTAGCAAATAGCACTGACAAAAATTGTAAGAAAGAAAGAAATAAGAAAGAAAGAAATGCATCAAAGCATATTTGTTTACCTGAAATAAAGATGAGGTGAAATGGTAGGTGCTTACTTTTGACACTTTCCGCTTTAGTCATGCAAGGAGAAACCAGAGATGGTTTATGTAGGCAAAGGCTGATTCATGAAGTGTATGACTCATCTCACGAAAACTTGAATCCAGACATGATCAAGATGAGTAAGATGAAGATACATTTCTTTTATCTTAACTTTAGAAATGTTGTTGGACTTTTACAGTTGTTTTTGGACTAGACATCATAAACAAAATGTATCACCTTTAAAGTATCAAAACAATTACATCTAAAACAAAAAGGTAAATGAGCTAAAAAGTAAATGCTGAGATGCCCTGGACTTTACTCTTCCTACTGGATATTCTAGTAATAAAAAAACATGGGAGAAGTGATTTATGTTATACATTAGGTATGTGCCAGTAGATGTCAGGTTTCCTCTTATTAAAAAGATAACTGAAACGCCTCTTGTGTGATGTTGATATCAAGTTCCAAATCTAGCCTGTTTGCACCACAGAGCAGAAGCCATTAACGGCCCCAGTCTAGCAGTAGCTATCCTCAGTATGGAAAGAGCATCTATCAACTCCACTGATAGGGTGCTGACAGAAGTTAGCCTAACAACTAAAACTGTCTTGTCTTGCGCTTTCCTATCCCCAAATGTTAAACAATGTATAGATTGAAATGTACCCATTCTGAGTGGGCTAAATTATGGTCACTTTCGTGCCGATGTCTTTCATTAGATGTTCTCCTGGGAGGCTTTCTGGTTGAATTGTATTACAATGTGATATTTTTGTGAGCGTGTGCCTAAAAAAAGTGAATGGAGAAGATCACATTACAACCATTTCACTTCACAAGCTAATGAAACAAAGCGTGTAGAAAGCCATTAAGTAAACATTCAATTTGCTGGTGGATTTACTGCGAAGGGAAGGATTTTAAAGTGTGCATTTGAACTGCAGCGCCAGACATTATCCCCTCTATTCTCTTCAGTCTATTATCATTTGCTTAGCAGACCTACGAGGGCAGGCTGTGCCTGAGCAAGGAAATCCGCTTTCAGTACTCTCTCACCAACACTGAGTGCGGTGCACAGATCACTAGTTACACTCAGAGGTAGAAATGCACGTTTCTTTCTCTCTCTCTGGTCTGTTTTGATACCTCAGGGAGGTCATCCAAAGGGAGTAATAGAATTCAAGTCAAAGATAAGACAAAGTGCAAATACATCATGATATGATCGCTTCAGCGAAAGTTCTACTATGAAGACTCGTAGTGTAGCCTTTACTCCTCCCATGCTTTCATGGAGGAGTTAGCTTTGCCTACTTGCCTACTCATTCAATCAGCGCTAGCCTATAGGAATTCAGTGGGCACTTTAAATCTGTTCCACCTAACATTTCTTCTGCTTCTCAGTACGCCGACTTTGACGTCCCCTCCACCTCCCCTCCAGCCATCACTGCCAGCAGTCCCCCAAAGGCTTGAAAAGTATCTTGTGACCTCCCAGCACTGAATATCATCTAACTCTTGTGTGGCCATGGACCCACTTAACTCAGTTGGTGTTTCAGTGGAGCTGTCCAAGGTGCTGAATCATCCTCAGGTATGACTTGTGTACCTATTAATCCAAATGGCCTTCCAAATTCTGTGCATTTGCAGAATAGGCTATGAACCTTGCATCTTGTACAGTTCAGTTCTTCCAGCACGTTCTAAGAGTGGCTGATTGACAAATGTAGGGAAGAAAGGGTATGAAGAAAAAAGGGTCCCCCCCCAAATTAAATCATCTTTGTCTTTTCTGTGGATTCAGGAGTCAGATCATCAATCTCACAGAAACACAATTTTGCCCACTCTTTCAACTTGCATAAGAAGAAAGAATGGCAAAGTGGGTAGAAGTCATTTTGTGAACATAACAAATCGATCGGGCCAGGTCAATACCGTGAGGAGTGGCAGAGTGAGGGAATGTATCCAAGATATTGTGTGCGGGGAGAGGCCTAAATGGAATTCAAGCCCAGCTTTGGCTGAGCCGCAGCCTCGGCAGAAAGAGAGAGGAAACGTCTGTGATATCCAGCTGCAGCTGATCATTCTCCACACTCCGTTCCACAAGAACGCTCGGCCCTCTGCACCTCTGGCCCTCGGCCTGCACTTTTGATATGTTTGAAAATAATGATGAATGTTTTTTTTATATCCCCCCTTCTAGAGTGTTTATCCAACAACAATCTCTCGATATATATATATCATATCTTCACAGCTGAAACCAGGACCCAAGCATGAAAGAGGAATTGGTATGACAAGATGATAAAATAATAACATATTACTGCAGCTACTGCTGTTTCAGATCCTAACACAGGGGTGTCGCTAGCTATTGAAAACATTCGGGGCTAGAGCCCTGAAGTTAGAGTCCTTTTTGTCCTGGGGTTGGGGGGTTTCTCCCCCGAGAGATTTTGAAAATCGGGCTGATGAACATGACATTTTAACCTACTTTGAGAATGAAAAGGAAGGCCAATCGTAATGACTCACGTCACGGCATCCCGAATATTTTGATGTTTAAAGACCGTGTGGAGAACGTCTCTTCTGCCAAAGTGCACCACATAGGCCTACAACACCCAAAATATGACATTAAAATAGCCTGTAGAATAAACATCGTCACGCACCTCTGTCAAATGCACAGGTGTGAGCGTTCGTCTCGGGATAAACATTTGGACGTCATCACCTTCAATTAATGGGCTATGGGTGCCTTGAAAGCAATGCATTTGGGTTGTGTATCACAAACTTTTGCCCAAAGAAAAAGTTCCAATCTGTCAAAATTAAGCCCAGCATGGCCTGTGAAAACCGCTCGCTCCTCATTCATTCAACTCTGCTCAACTTTTGCCGCTTGCTCCGCTCAACTCGCTGCTAGGTCACATTCGACCGTTTCTTGGAATCATACCAACGTCAGTGAATGAATAAGTCTGCACTGCTAACCTGTGGTAAAAAAGACTGGCGCAACTACTATACTGTCATGGAAAACAATTTTTTGTTGGTGGTGAAGAATGTGATTCCATTCTACAGAACCAAACGTAAGTTAGTGTCTCTTTCTAGTTATTCAAACAAAGTGTCCTTCAAGTTAGTGAGGTGCAGTGGTAGCCTGCTAGCTAGTAACATCAGACCAGCATTGATCAACGTTGTCTTTGAGGGCTGCGTTTCACGAACCTGAGCTTCCACTTCTTGTCCCTGCTCTGCCCTTTTTTTTCTAAAGAAACTTCTAATATCCATTTGTCCTTCTGTACACTTATTTCGCTAAGGCTAGTTAGTAGAAGCACGAAACAGCAATGCGTAATAGCTTAGAGGGGAAGGTACTTGAAATTGTAATATTTTGCAACAAATGATTCTAAACCTTCCCAGATCACGTCAGATATTCTTACGCTACTGTTAATGCACACAATGGACACAAAACACAAAAGTCTCTTCTACGCGGCTATTTATTTCATTCACGATTAGAGTTTTTGTTGTTGTTGTTGACGGCCCATAGATCCGGGGCTATCCCCAGAGAATCCGGGGCTATAGCCCCGAATGCCCAGGTCTAACGATGCGCCTGTCCTAAAACCTCCCTGTATGACCCTATATCCTTTTGATGCAGGTGTAATATTCACATCTCCATAAGATTAGTATTATTATTGCACTATGGGCTTGTGGCTGGCTGCACACAAAAAATAATTAAAAAAACAAACAGTCTCTCCCAACCGCCATCTGTCTAATCCAAACATCCATCCAAATGCATGTGCAAGAGGACCCAGGGAGTGTTTGTGCCAACAAGGCTTGATTAATATAGGGAGGTGACTCATCTACAAGCCAGCACAGAGCTATCCTACACAAGAGCGAATGCCCTCGAAAACTACCGAAAGCCAAACAGCCTTTTGAATAACATGAGTCATGACTTGTCTCACTGATTTCTATCTTCGTGTCCATCTACTGTAAGGCAACGGAGGAGGACAGAGATATGTGCATGGCCACTGTTTTACCACTTTTCTGCTATCCAAAACAAAATGTTTTTTATTTTGGTCTTGAGTCCCATGGCTAGCTCATCCTCTTAAGAGACATTTAGAGCACCAAATAATTCAGCAAGCCCAGTATCCATTTCTCTAAAACAAATCATGTATTAGGTATGTGTTTTTGGCATTTGTCAATTCTATATTAGTATATTAGTAATTTGTATATCAGTAAATTATATATAATTCAATAGGCGCACACAGATAAACTATTTAAACAGACCAGCTTATTGCAGCATGCCAGGATCTGCAGCATGTTGTATAATTGTAGAGTCATGTCTTACATCTTGGCACACCACACTTCAGCAGCCCGGGAACTATTCTCAAGTCGTTCCCAAAAGTTTGCACCTAAAGTAACACCCAAAATCGGGGCTGGAAACTTAAAATCCTTTTCAGCCCTCGTTGACATCTGCAATTTCACATCTGACATCACCTGTCCGACATCCTCAAACATTTCAGTTCCCCCCGTGCCTTTTTTTTTACTGAGCGATACCTTCCATGGCTGCTCTTCTCTTTCCTGAGCAGAAACATTTGTGTCTCACTGTTATGGAAATGGGAGTGGGAAATGTAAACTAGAGATGAGACAGAAGCTGCGACGGCCTCCCCGACATAACCTTAATCCGCTTCTATTGCGTACGCAGGAACCCTTATCTGTGTTTGCGCTGAAGGATTTGCAGGATGCACAGGCATTTCATTTTCATCTGTTCAGCCCAGATTTATTTGTGCTGCGTGTTACTTGAAGTGTTTTATGCATTTCGATATATCCTCGGGGAGGAAGGTACAGTAGTGAGTTTAGGAACTGAATCAATACTTTAATGGCTTGCTCACATATGATTTACCTCCTCTAAGCCTCGCTGCTATTCATTTTCACTGTATACACACATTTGAGAAATGGAAAAATATGTAAATACAACCAAGGATATTAGAGGTAAATACGAGAGGGCTTGCCTTAATGACTTATTCACTGCAGAACACCTGCATAACATGATATCCTCAATTATGCAAGTCTTCACCTGGCATACAGAGAGGATTCTTTAATTTTGAGAGACACACACAATGTGGGAAGAATCAAGCTGTACCCCATGGCAAGTATTTCAGAGCATCTCGCCACCTTAAAACAAGACAGCTGTTTTTCCACACGGTGAGAACCAAAGACGGAAACACAAGAGTAATGTAGCTGGAGGGGGATAAATCCTTGAGCTGAACGAAGAGGGATTTCATTTGTGAGTTTCCCCACAGGTGTGTCTTAACAGAGCTGACGGCGAGGCGGTGTTGACTGTGGTGGTGTGGGTAACACCGAAGGCAAACACGTTGAGAGTGTGAGGCTGGGCCTGTGTCTAGCTCCTGAAAGGCCTCCGATGATGAGAAAAGAAGTTTAAAGGAACCGTATAAGAAATGTATATAAGAAATATACTTCAATTAATCATAAAATGGCCCTGATATGTCACTAGACATTAAGAAATCATGTTCATTTCAAATACTTATATCACTGACAACAGTGGTCCGGCCAGGATATTGTCATTTAAAAAGTGAAGTTGCAGCCCTCTACAGATGTTGTGTTTTATCATGTCATGTTGTGTTTTGGCCTGATGCGCCACCCTCTACCTAATCCGAGTACCCAGAAGTTCGCATCATGCTGAACGAACTTCTGGGCCAAAACCTTCACAACCGGAAAACAGCTACTTTCAGAGACGCCCACTGATCTCACTTCCGTTGTGTTCATGGGCAAAAGTCCATACTGAAACCAGTGCGAAATAGCTGCCGATACAAACGTAACTGAAGCATGTTTAGAGTCGATTTTTTAAGAAATTGAAGTTTGTAACAACAGTTGCTTTAAACGTCTGCAGAAGTTATGTCTCATTTGCCTAAGCAAAGGCTAACCAGAGATGGCTACAAAGGCAAATTAAACGCCATCGTTTTGGTTGTTCGGCGGTATTTTCATGAAACACCCAGTACATGTGCATACTCACAAGGTCTGCCACCTCTCCGCGATTGGCTATTGAAAAAAGCTTTGTTCGAAATCAGGGACATTCCCCTGAATCCAGGCGTATTCCTCTAGACTACCCTCTACCTATCTACTAATCACGAAGTCAGTAGTGTTTCGGCATCCGGGTTGGCAACCTCGAAGTGGGGGGACACGCCACCACTCTACAGTAATTTGAAAGTGATTGCAATACCAGTTTTGGCCACAATCTTACATATGGTTCCTTTAAGTTCGGATGAAACTGCCTGTATCCTGTCCAACAGATGGAGATGCAGAGCAGATGTTAAAGATGCTTTAGAAGTGAATAAAACCCCATGGCTCAAGTCTGTGCTCAGGATGAATTAGATGATGAGATATGTTTAGTATTGTATCACACCTTAAACAAACATGCACAGTTCATGGGCGGATTATGAACTTTCGGGCCCCTGGTCCCGTCTGTAATGCAGTACATCCTTCATCGATAAGTTATGGCCACTGCCTGACATCATCTACCCAATGTTCCCTTTCACCTGACATGTTCTTTCATGAGCAGGATCTCCTATTAGACATTCTCTGACAGGATGCTTTCATTGAAAAGCCATTAAAGGGCACCGGCAAGTGTCACACCGTCACTCCTCAGGCACACAGTAATGGTGGCAGGCAAGATGGCGGCGCCCATAGAGTTTGCGGCGGATTTGTGTATAATCAATGGAACTGGCTACACCAGAAGTGATAGCTTCCACTATAATCAATGGAACTGGTTACACCAGATGTGATAGCGGCCCATACAGTGGGCATTACTTCAAATTGGCCAGCTTCCCTCGCGGTCCGCGCACGGGATCACGCGACTTTAATTTGTATTTTTCCAGTGACGCTGCAACGACCATCCATCCATCTTATTTGTTTTCAAGTAGCAGTGAATTCAAGCCAAACTGTTGCAACTCTGCCATCAATCATTATGTTAAGCCCGCCTAACGACTCTATACACGATTTGATTGGCCTGATAGAAGTTTAATTTTTCGAGCTCACAAGCCAACGGAGAGTTGCTAGACTAGCCCTGGCAGGCAATGTAATTTGCTGCCACTAGGGTGCGTCTAGATTTCTAGGCTAGTACCATTCATGATATGTTGTCAAGTATTGAAGTTGGGAAGTTTACATAATTTAAGCTGTAGGATGTTTCGTTATAGGTACTCAATGGTGCTATTTCACACACATTACGCATTTCACACCCTATAGCGACCCCCACTCACCGGGGCTAAGTGAAGCCTACAAATGGAATGTTCAAGTAACAATCCAATGTGTGTCTCAATTGTCCCCCGCTGACCACCTCACACATTTCTCTAGATTTTGCAACGACCTTACATGACACAATGCCATAAAATAATGCCAGTTTTTAGGACACAGAATTGCCGAGTTGCACACAATCATTTGCCGATATCATTGGATGGGGGATACTTGTTTATTTTTACGTAGCCTACAATGGCCAATTCAGACAAAGCCGAAATTACTCCCTTTGAAACAATGAGTGAGCAGGCCGCGCATTTGTATGGTTATATCGCTTTACTTAAATCCCAGAGAGTATGCTACCGCACCCCACCTGGGCCTAGCAGTCTTACGCGTTCAGTGTGAGGTATAAACAAGCTGAGAATTTAGCGGTGTCACATCTGCCTGTCACAGACGTGGGGAGCTCTTTGAAGCTTGGGATAATGTGGTACAGTTACTACAGTAACAGTATTTTATTTTACTTCTTATGGAATATTTTTTTCACTTTTATAAAGGCTTTGTTTGAATGCTGTTGGAACAAATAGTAGTTGATTATAAAGGCAACTTTCTGTTGCAATATTCTGTGTATTCTGGACTGCAGGTAACTTATTAAGCCAGTGGTTCTCAAACTTTTTCTTTCATTCCCCACTTTGATCAAGGGGGCATTGACTGATGATAGTGGAGATAACGTGTTATCCCGAGGCCTTTGCCAGTCAGCATCTCTGACGGTAGTCTACCCTATTAAAAATATAAGTTTTCGATGTCCCAAACGGAGAGCCATACTTTATTGTTTTTAACGATCTCTATGCTACTCACCAAAATATAGGCATGGGAACATGATGAAGTATCCAACTGTCGTGTGTCAAATTATTGTGATTACGAGCCAGTGGTTTTTAAACATTATGCGTGACTCGGACATCTAACGAAATGCAACAGGCTCATATCGTCCTCGCATTCGCAAAATGAGGACATACATGAGACTGCTCAGATAATAACAGGTGTACCTCCAATTTTGCACGGTTTTAGTCAAGTTTTAGGCCGGTTTTAGTCAAGTTATAGGCCTTTTTACCTTTACGGGTTCTGCATTCTGCATTTTGCAATGAGCAGTGCTTTCCCTTTTGAATTAGAAATGCTCTGTGTCATGGTGTGTGTGTGTGTGTGTGTGTGTGTGTGTGTTTCTATGAATTGTTAATCCGGCCCTGCCCCCAACAACTCACCTTTCCACCTCTCCACCTCTGGCCTATTGTCCAGGAGAAGGAGGGGCCTGAGGCCTGGACAAAGTCATCAACAGAGTCATAGCACTGAAGGGAGAGGCAACTTCATGTGATCTCCCCACGGGCCAAAGGATGTACAAGTTTTCTCCTGTGCCTACGATATTTAATCCAGTGTTTTGTCAAGTTGCAAATTGCTATTCATTTTAGCAAATTTGTATGATAGTATGAAGTACTTTTTGTATAGGCTACTATCTTAATTGCTTTATACTCAATACTTGACCAATGGCTATTGCATCTGTCTATTGTAAGTGAGAATGTGGCAGGTGATTTACTACTGCAGTTCTTCTCAACCTTTTTTCAGTGATGTACGCCCTGTGAAATATTTTTTCAGCCAAGTACCCCCTAACCAGCGCAGAGCATTTTTAGTTGAGAAAAAAAGACTTAAAACAGAGCACTGTGCCGACTTATATTTTCCTGAAATATTTATTAAATAATTGTTTTTTAAAAGTATTTTTGCATGGATTCTACTTTTTAAATATATGTATATTTTAACCCTTAGTACCCTAAGCTGTTTTTAGGGCATTTTCACTACCTTTATTCATAAGGATTTATTCTGGTCATTGTAAGTGCAACATACACATATTATATACAGTATTGATTTTATTTTGATTTTTAAAGAATTAAAATATAAAAAGCGTATTATAAAAAATCTTATATTTTGACATGTATCTCACCACAGCAAGCTCATAGCTCTACATGCATTTCATGTGTGTGTAGGGCAGACTGTCCTGAATCTGGCAATATCATTGCCACGGTGGAGGGATACTCTGGGGCTGAACAATTTACAGACATAATTATCTGGTGTAGAAATAAATGTACTTGGTATCAAATGATAGCTCTGTGTCTCCTCTTTCATCTGACATGCGTGGCATATCTATCCGATCACAGGTCCGCGAGTAATTCAAACGAGAGTAATGGGTGTACAGCGTTGGTTTTTGTACATGACGTTATTATTTTGCAGTCACTTCGTCTGTTTTCATAAGCCAGAAGGATCGACATACTTGGTACCAATGGATAGCCCTGTGTCTCCTCTTTCATCTGATATGCTTGCCATATCTATGCGTTCACGGGTTCGCGAGTCATTTAAACGAGAGTAATAGGTGCGCAGGTGAACGCAGACTGTAAATACAGTATGATGCAATTTGATTTAATTTCATGATTTTTTTTTATCTTCATATTTTAACGTGCAGACAAGTGCGTGGTCTCGTTGGAAAGCCCCCCTGCTCTGTCACACAATAAAGGCTTCTCGCTGCTATGAACAGTTGTGGAGCAATGTAACAGAGAAGAAAGGGTGTGTTTTTGACGCACTTTGCGTCAATCGGCTTCTAGGTTAAAAGGGTTCAAATCTCACGTAGGCTACCCCCTGGAGTGCCTTCACGTACCCCCAGGGGTACGCGTACTCCCATTTGAGAACCACTGATCTACTGTATAGGCTTCATAAAATAAAATAAAAAGATTGCTAATGGCCTACAAGCTGATCTGGGGTGCGTTTCCCGTACAACTACGGAGGTTAGCTAACGGTACGATGCATCGTTCAACTAACCAACATGTAAGTTACGACTGTTTCCCAAAACTGTCGTACCTACATAGTACTTTGTAAGTTTGGACCATGATAGTTTCCAAACTTCAGTAGTCTGGACTAAGATGGTTAATGACGTTTAGTAGCACGTGAACGGGCACACCTGCAACAGAGACTTAATGATGGACTGTTTAATCCGTGAAATCTGTTTTTCTCAGGGTCATCAAGTTAATGAATTGGTTCATATAGACTGACCTTGTAAATTAACCACTGCTTTGAATTAACGTTTAACACGTGTCATTTAAATGTGCTGGTGAAACAGTTACTATTTTTTACTATTGTTATTTATCCCCTATTCACTCATACACGCCGTCAATTCTGTGGCGCAGTGCAATAAGGCCGGCTGATGACAGCCGCCGTTGCGCAGCAGTTATCAGTCCCCTGTCCAAGAGTTCGAATCTGGGTAAAGCGTAGTTAGCTTTTGGGAAACGCACCCCTGATGTCTGATGTGTGATCAGTGGAATATGGGGAGGGAAGTGGCAGTGTTTTTTTTGCGCGTCTGCAGAAGTCAGCCAAATATGAATGTAATTCTGCGGCATAAAGCAGATGTATTTGTTTATTGTACAGAAAAAATGACATGTCAAGCAGTCAATTGACTACATTGCAGTCAAGAAGTAGTAATTTACGAAACCAAAATGTGGGTCATAGTTGTCTAAGCCTCTATTGCGTAGCCTGTTAAAAATGTCGCTAGATAGTTGATATTAGTTCGTTTTGTGGAGCGGCACCGGTAGGCTATCAAAAGCAGATTTCAATTTTCGTTACCTGTGTAGCCAGTGGTGTAGTCTACTTTTTTCAGGTGGGCATACTGTTTATTTTGGCCAGTAATGGGCTCAGTGGTTACCAAACTAGGGGTCGGGACTCGACCCCTCGGGACCAATATTAAGGAACAAAAATGTTTGTGGGGGTCGCAGATTTGCACTTACCTGCCCCTTGCATGCGTGAGGGACAGCATAAATTCACTTTCAAAACCAATAGTAAATAATCATCAAATACCCTCTCCAGCTCTTGAAGTTCCTGCTTGCTCCTGCTGGTCCACCATCTCAGTGTCAAGGTCCCCTCCAGCTCCCCTTGCACCTTGTTGCTGACTGCCACTGCCATCTAGAGAAAACAATGAACAACTCTGTTTCATATGAGTTCAGATGCAAAGCCCTCTAAAAGCTATGACAAAAATAGGCCAATTTTAAATTTCATTTTTAAGCATGTTCATCTATGACAATCAAACATGTTACTATCAAGTAGGCCTACAGCAAGTCAAGCCCAAACAAAATTAGATTAGCTGATTTTTAAATGTTGGTCAATAGAAATATAGCCTGTTTTGTAAACTCATCACATGCACTAAAGGTTTTTGCATCTGGCATTATATCGCAGTAACAGTGTGGTAGATAATGTTATTACCCATAAGTACAGATAATATATCTCTCCATCCATGCATACCATGGAGATAGCATGGTTCTGGCTAGTAAATAAAGTTCATGATAGATACTTAATCCAGACAGCCACAGTACACATCATGTAGACCATTTACAGACGTGGCGATTAGGAGTTATTCCCAAAGAAGAATCCCAGATAAACAAACGTCCAGAAATTAAAACTAAGTAGGGTAACGTGGATCAGAGTACGTTAGCTTGGTAGTATTGAGAGAAGAACGAAAGCTAGACTACAGCATGAGTAGCCTGTGTTATTACCGTGTTATAAGCGTGAATGATGTTTTTGACTCTTAACTTACCTTCGGAAACGTCAGGTCGGGCAACCTTATTTTTTTATTTTATTTTTATTTTTATTTATCCTTTATTTTACCAGGTGATGTCCCATTGGGATATTCAAATCTCTTTTACAAGGGAGCCCTGGGGCAACAGATACACAAGTTACACAGAAACATTGATGACAAGACAGATTAATAAGGACAGAATAACATAGAAGAAAGACATGAGGACTAGACAGACCAAAAAAACAGCGACACAAGCCAGTGACACAACAAACAAAACATATTTACAGTACATGTAAAAACAATATAAAAATCACATAAAGGGGTCATTGGTCACTGTTTAGATTTGGATCGTTTAAGTAACTGTTTAAAATGTCCAAGTGGGATAAAAACAGAACGCTTCAAAACTTTTTGGAGCAAATTCCAACACCAAGGAGCAGCATAGCTAAAAGCAGTCTTACCAAATTCAGTTGTTGTACGTGGGATATTTAGAGCCAGAGTGTTAACGGAGCGGAGATTGTAAATGGAATGATTCCAAGTCAACAGACTAGTAAGATAGCTGGGTAAATTACCATTAATAGCTTTATAAATAAAAATGTGCCAGTGGAACCATCTACCGGACCAAGGATAGACCCTTGAGGGACACCTCGCCGGACCCCCAGAAGAGCAGAACTATGCCCATCGACAACTACAGTTTGAGTTCTGTTGGCAAGATAGTTTTAGAACCACTCAACTGCCTTAATGCCCAAGCCAATGTTATTAAAAAAGTTCCGAAGGTTTTGCTGTCCTTTGCGCCTGGCCATCCTCGTTGTCCCCAACTAAAAACCTGGAATGCTGCTGTGCTGCTGCTTTAACCTGGCAGCTCGGGGTCGGGGGGAAGGCTGATTGATGCTGGCAATATGTGATACCGGTTAAACATGGCGGTGATCTGACATTCAGCCATTCGTCCCCATAGAAAGCAGTGCCAGTGGTCAACGCTGCATGGTTTCATATCTGGAAACAACTGACTCAGAATCCATGACTGCCGCAATCTCCGAATTAATATTGTAAAGTGTAATATCGTTGTGTTGTTAAATTACAAGGCTTCCATGAGAAGTGGCCGTTGATGAAACATGGCTGTGCTATTCTAAATATTGAAAAATGAATTTTAAGTGGGTATACTGAACATTTTAGGTGGGTATACTGAAATAACAAAAATTTTGAGGTGGGTATATGGCGTATACTTGCGTTCTACGTAGCCATGCCGAAGTAGCCTAAATTGAGGTAATGTTTAATTATGCATGATTTATTTTGTTATTGAATTCGTAGGCTGGGATTCCTCTCGGCAACAATTATGTTTAAAGGTAGCCTCCTGCTTTTTCAGAAGGGGCGGCAGGCAGGCTACTGACAGAGCGATGTACAGTGGCAGAGCGACGCACAGTGGCTGAAAGTGGTACTAAAGTTTCACGCAGCTTCACGCTGCATAATGCGCGACTGAAGTGGCCATTTGAAAGTAATGCCCACTGTATGTCCGAAAGCGATGCGGAGTGCGTAGTCTTCTAAAACTCTGTTACTCCCGCAAATGAAATGGTTCAGTTGCGGACCCAGTGTATAGCCCAGGCTTTAATATCCACTCTCATATTAGATCCTTATAATCCTTGGTTGCAACTTTTGTTATGTGGACTTAGGCCTATATGGAATCAGTAAACTGCTGCACTAAACTAAATGCCAAGGGTATGCACGACACATGACAAACGTAGAGTGGAAATACAGTCATTTGTATAAAATGTTACCAAATATTCTTTGAGATTTGTTTAAGGTATAACTTCAAATATAGATATTTAGCTATTTGTTCTTAAACAAGGACAGACAGCAACATTCTGTTGTGTGAAATCTGTTGTAGACACCTCAGATATTTCAGAGTTTAGTGCAAGCATTTGTTTTTCAGCGTTCGGCCCCATTGCTTATTTTGAGGTACCATTGTCAGATCGTAGAAGGACCTGGCATTTCAAGCTTGACAGCACTTCACTGATGTCAGCAGAGCAGCTGTGTCAGGACTGCTTTGTTCTCTGTCTATCACAGCAAGTAGCAGCCCTGCAACTGTGCCCATCGCATAACTCTGACACAAAGGCCACAAAGTATGGTATTCTATTGATGAAGCCATTTCACTCCTGATTTCCTAGGTAACGGTACTGAGGACTGTCAGTGCATTTAGATTGGAACATGCTGTATTTTGTATTCTAAACAATACAGTTCAATGCAATATGAGAATGGACTCTAACAACCTTCTATACCAAACAAGGGAGCCAACATGGGGGTTCCGAAATCTACTGCGCTATGACCCATCCATTGAGCCAGACAATGGGTACCCTGCTTTGCAAGGTGTAATGTCAGGATACATTATAAAGGAGTAATTAATATTAATAGGGTCATGTGTGAAATAAACCATAGTAAACATATATATTTTATACAATATGTCAGGTCTAATACAAATGTTATGTGATACTGGATTCATAATGTAACCAGTTTAATATGCAGTTCTATATGTATTCAAGGGAATTGTGTGGCAAAAAGGACTTACTATCTGGGATTTCTGCGAGTTGAACTTTCAAACATATACAACTGTGTACATATACTGTATTTAAAAATGGAGACTTTGCCCCTTGTGTATATATACCCAAAGCATTTAAAATGGCGACCTTGCCCCTAAAAAAATCCACCCGTTGGCAGCAGATGCAAAGCCACTGAGGCGTCCTGCCTTAATTACTGTTGATAACTCCACAGTCAGCTGCTACAGGCCTGGAGGAATGGCCTTATCAGTGAATTCAGAGCAGTGCACTTGGGAGCGAACTTTGGTAGAGTCGTGC
The DNA here is from genome assembly GCF_017589495.1 of Alosa alosa. Taxonomy (NCBI): domain Eukaryota; kingdom Metazoa; phylum Chordata; class Actinopteri; order Clupeiformes; family Clupeidae; genus Alosa; species Alosa alosa. Next base: position 23,927,513 of record NC_063199.1, read on the forward strand.
CTCGCTGTGTTTATTTAGCCCTGTCCCACGGCATTATGGGAAACCCTACAGGTGCTTCCTCCGCTGAGTGGCCCCCATTGGGCCGCTATCAGACCGGCCTTAATCTGATTAAGCTCTGCAGGCCTCGTGTTTCGTGAGGCTGTCACCAATGCCATGTGGAGAACATGCCTCACACTGAGCAAAGGACAGACTGAGACACGAGTGTGACACCATCTGCATGTGCAGGTGGCAATCTACAAGGTCTCTCTCTCTCTCTCTCTCTCTCTCTCTCTCTCTCTCTCTCTCTCTCTCTCTCTCTCTCTCTCTCTCTCTCTCACACACACACACACCTCCGCCCATTCTCACCAGTTTGGTGTCATGGTTTGGCATCAAAGGGCACAAATGGTGTGACAAGAGGAATGCTGCAGGTGAATGATCACTGGCAAGGATTGTGTGACTCTTCATTCACGACAACAAACCATGTCAACATAGAGATAGATAAATAGATATATAGATAGAGAGAGAGAGAGAGTTTGACTAAGCACTTTTCATCTTTGCTTTAGCTCATAGAATGTACTTACATGTACCTCTTTGGTCGATGTCTGTATTATACAGAACTAAAGGATTACAGCTCATAAGAGCAAAAACTCTTGCAAGGTGAACCAGTGACCTCAGCGACAACAACAACCCTCAGCAACAACAACAACAACACCTGGGTATGGAGCCAAGGAGGTGTCATTGCAAGATATTTTTGTAGCGAGAGAATGTGCACTCATTGTCCTAAATTGCACTTATTTTAAGAATTACAAAATTTAGTAAAATGAGCGCACGTTTTGTGAATATTGACCATTTGCAGACCATTTGATGGTGCCATGCCGGACGGCAAAAAGATAGATGTAGGCCTACGGCATATTAGCCTACATTATGATGAAGTGAACATAGGGTTGCCATCTGTCCTGGTTTTACCAGGATTGTCCTTCTTTTTAATAATCTGTCCCAGGAAATGTATCGAAAAGCTACATACATACATATGTTCAATTAAGTATTTTCTCTCCACTTGAAATAGCCTATGCGTTGTGCACAGAGCGGTCTGTAGAATGCACTATCATTGGCTCTGTAGGGATGTGACGTAGCCTATCTAGCTCGTCTGTCTTGGTAGCTACTAGGCCTTTAGAGAAGCAGTGAAGATTGAATAGTCTACCTAACATCAAATACTCATGATGATGACAGTGAGTCCACAAGACTGACAGGCTAGTAAAATAGAAAATTACTGTAAATGTTCAACATAATAAGTTATTCCAATGTCTGATTGAGACATACTAAACTAGATGTACCGCAAAGCGGTACAAAATATGACCGCCGCCCAGTCCAGCACATTCTTTCCACAAAAATAAGTCACGCTTGTCAAATTGTGTTCATTTCCTACTTTGTTCCTTTTTTGTGTGTTTCTAATTGAGTGTGTGCAGAGTGTGTGGTTGTTTTTGTGTATATGTATTTTGTGTGTGTTTTGTGTGTGTGTGTTGTGCTTGTGTTTGTGTATGTAGGTGTGTTTGTATGGGTGCATGTGTGTGTGTTTATGTGTTTGTGTGCGTGTTTGTGCATGTATGTGTGTGTGCATGTGTTTACGTGTCTTTGTGTGTGTGTGTGTGTTTATGTGTGTGTGCATGTGTGTGTCTTTATGTATGTGTACATAAATAAAGCAAATCAGGGAACCACCTACTCTGCGATTTTGGACGCCGTGGCCTACTGGTTAGCACTTCGGACCTGTAACCGGAGGGTTGCCGGTTCGAACCCCGACCAGTAGGCACGGCTGAAGTGCCCTTGAGCAAGGCCCTCACTGCTCCCCGAGCGCCGCTGTTGTTGCAGGCAGCTCACTGCGGCGGGATTAGTGTGTGCTTCACCTCACTGTGTGTGTGCTGTGTTTCACTAATTCACGGATTGGGATAAAAGCAGAGACCAAATTTCAGGGTCAAACAGGATCAGAAGAGTATATATACTTATACTTAAGTGCCATGGGATCTTTAACAACCATGGTGAGTCAGGACCTCAATTTAACATTCATGCAAACGAAAACATCTCCTGCAGTACAGTGTCCCTGTCACTGCAATAGGACATTGGGATTGGCTTTTGGCCACAGAGAAGAGTGCCACCTATTGGCCAGCCAACACCACTTCCAGCAGGAAACTACTCTTCCAAGGAGCATCTTGCCTGTTCATAATTCTGAGAAATTATTGATTTGTGTGCATGTGTGCGTGTACGTGTTTACGTGTGTTTGTGTGTGTGTGTGTGTGTGTGCGTGCGTGCATGTGCTTGTGGGTGTGCCTGTGTTTGCATGTGCATGCATGTGTACATATGTCTACTGTGTGTGTATGTGTCATACGTATGATTACTGTGAATGTATGTGTGTGTGTGAATATCTGTTTATGCACATTTGTGCATATGGAATGGGTTAACATGACCCCTGGAGGCAAACATAAGCAACAAATTGGTCATCCTAGGCCCTACTGTTCTCAAGATATTCACAGAAAACTCTGTTGGTGTACCGTCACTAAATGTACACATAAATTAATTTATTGTATGGCCCTCCATGAACGAAAGTCCACGAAACTTGGCATGCATTGAGAGGGTGTCATAATGATCATACACTTTCAATTTCGTGCAGTTTTGATCATGTCAGCCAGAGATATTGTGATTACAACACCTACAACTTGCTTTTTAATTTTTAACTAGGTGGCGTTATACATGAATTGAGTGGTAATGGGATGGGTTGACATGGCCCCTGAAGACCAACATATAAAAAAAAGGTGGTCCTCCTAGGCCCTACTGTTCTCGAGATATTATTCACAGAAAACTGTGTCCGGCCACCTACAGGCCAGTTGGTGTACAGTAACATAAATTAATTTATTGTATGGCCCCCCATGAACGGAATTCAACAAAACTTGGCGTGCATTCAGAGGGTGTCATACTGATCCTACACTTCAAATTTCATACTATTTTGACCATGTTAGGTCACAGATACCTGCGAGACACCTCATTTTTACTTTTTCGTTTTAAACTAGGTGGCGCTATACATGAAATGAGTGGTTATGGAATGGGTTGACATGGCCCCTTCAGATCATCATACAAAAAAAAGGTGGTCCTCCTAAACCCTACGATTCTCGAGATATTCACAGAAAACTGTGTCCGCCCTCCAGTCCAGCGGCTGGGCTACAGATCAAAACGAAAAACAATGATTCCATGCTATCCTTGTGGGGCTACATGCCCACCAAGTTTCGTGCACCCCGGTCTTTCGGTGTCCCAGGAATCTTTGACGGAAAATTGGCCATCGAAAAAAAAAAAAAAAAATCTGACTAAACCTATATACCTTCGCTGTGCGGTCTTAATAAAAGTGGTTACAGGTGTGGCTAATGTAGGCCTATCTGTATGATTAAATGGTTGCAATGTTGGCTGACATTTTGACATTTACAAGTCTAAGTAAACAAATCATTGCATTTCTATCAGCACTTCATGTCATTTTATTCATAACAACAGTAATGAATGACATCAGCTGACTGATATTAGGCTATAATGCACCTTAATTGACACACAGAAAGCAGTGGTGAAAGGAAGTTAATTTTGATATCAGCACATGGAAATGATTTCTAGGGACCTGCTGCTACAGGCTCTATTCAACATTCTATTAAATGACAAGCATGCGACTATATGTAGTGTGTCAGAAGCACACAAGACATGTACTGTATAACTGATCATACTTAATTAATTCTTCTAAAGGACAACATTGGAAAGTTTCAATCAAATAGATATGTGTTGTATTAATTAAGGAAAATTGTTCTTACTTTATTAGACGTAAACTATTCTAGCCACATGCCTTGCGATTTATACATGGTCTGGTTTCCATAATAGCAAATTGTCACCGTCAATTACTCATTGTGAGCCTTTGAACTGTATTCTCATATCTCGATGATATCAGAAAGTCATTTATTTCTCTTTATCATTTTGGTTGATTGTCTTCACCAGTAAAATGGGTTTCTGTGGCAACGTCATGGTGCTTGGTCTCCATTACCACCCTGCATGTGTGCACATTACAGTTCTGTTCTCCTCTCTACACGAGAGCAGATTTAAAATAACACTTTACGGTAAGGGTACATGAATTATCATGAATTCATGCATGAATTATTCATGATTTATGCATTGCTTCATTCTTTTATATCTTACAAATCATCAGGAATTTACATGAGTTCATAGTATCTCATTAATGACCTCATGCATGAACAACACATCAACTAAAGCATTAGGTACGGTGGATCCATCATTATGATTTATGATTTCTTAAGCATGATCATCATGATTACATGTATGCCAGGTTAATTACTCATGAGTTCAACATGTTTGTGGCCCCTCAACTAAAGTGTGAACAATTGCATGTGTTTAGAGAACTGCACAAGTTGTGTTTAAATCAGAATTTGAGTAGTGATCACCACATTTTTGGCAGAGAAAGAAATCATCATTTTCATTCTTAATAAATCATAAATCATAATGATGTACTCACCATACTTAATGGTTTAGTTGATGTGTTGTTCATGTATGAGGTCATGAATGACAGACTATGAACTCATGTAAATTCCTGATGATTCATAAGATATTAAGGAATTAAGTAATGAACAAATCATAAATTAATTCATGCATGAATTCATGATAATTCATGCATGAATTCGATAATTAAATATTTCACCAACACTGTTTATGTTTTACTCCATATGCAAGCACACTTCTCTTGACCTTGGAGCAAGTCTGTGCCACATGTACATGACCAATTGAATTATCTAGAAAATATGATTTGGCATATTATTTAGAATATTCATTGTGTTTACATCCATTACCTTTTGAGATGTGAAACACAAATTATTTTTCAACAGATTCAAGTAATGGTAGCTTACATATGGAAAAGATACACACAATGACAGGAATGCAGCATACACCTGCACCTGCTACATTTTTAAATACTCAAATGTGACCCCACCTCCACCCCTCTTTAACGGAAATTAAAATGCATGTGCGTGTTCAATATAAATCTGAATATTATAATGTAACGGACACTTAGGGGGGCTTGTGGACTAGTGCAGATCTAGTCTAGTGATGCCCCTGGGACAGTGTCCCCGTTTTAAGTTTACAACGATTAAAACATTACACGTTTTATGCTTCTCAACTGAAAATGTCCCAGGATTTTGTCTCAGAAATCTGGTCACCTTAAGCTAATAGGCTAAAACCATGCCAATCTCTAGGTATGGTGAAGGGTATGTGATGATGTGGGGCTATTTTAATTCCAAAGGCCAAGGGAATTTCATCAGGATGCATAGTATCCTGGATCCATGAAATAACAGGCCTTTAAAATTAAAAAAACATTTAGAGAAGGCTACTTATGGATTAATTGGGCTCGCCATACCTGTGTCTCTCGTTGACTGAGTCTTTTGCTGTTTGTAGTGTGTCCGACCATGGAGGTATTATATATAACTGGAGAGAGTGACTAAGTCCCGCCCTCCATACCAATGAATGGCAGAGGCTAGGCTAGTAAATCCGGCCAATTCATAGTCAACGCCATATTGAACACTGGGGCTCGGATCCAGCGCCAGTCAGCTCTGACCATGCACCAAGTTCTAAAGCTGGAAATGACGCATGAACCAACGTCGATTTTTATTGGATATTCTGTAAAAAGAGAGTCGTCCTCCAGTAAGAGGGTGGCGATAATGCACATACTTTGCTTGCCACGTAACAAGAAGAAGAAAAAGTTGCTTTCGAACGCCGTGGAGTCCAGTGGAGTCGCCCCTGAAGCGCAACTTAATTTCATTGGATAACAGCGGCTCTAACCAAGAGCGGTCTGCCTGACGTCCTGCTGCTGCAAATATGCATTCGAACATGACGTGAAATATCCGTTGTCGAACTATAAATAAACTATTCGGTTTTTAGTGCCATGTGTGGCGCATTTTTACAGTCTATGATTAGTTTGTTTTTATTTTATTGTTTGCCAGCATGAGCGGACAATTACGTCCCCAACTCATCTAAAATGTGGTGTCTGGAAATACTTTGGGTTGTACACCGCAGATGGTAAAGTAACGTTAAAGAGAATGTAGTCTGCATATACGATATCCAATCTTCGCGCTCACCTGTCGAGTTAGGCTACCATCCAAATGAGGCAGCGGAGTCAGAGGCACAGTAGACGGCCAGCATCGTCAGGCGTCCAACATCGTATGATTGCATACTTTCCGTAAATCCTACATTATGTCCGGGGTCTGCTATTTAGCCTACTTAGGCTTCGCAAAGCACAGGTATTTATTTGGGGTAGGCTTATTCGAGGCAGAACATTATTTCTTACATTGTGCGTTTTATTGTGAGACATGCGATTTATTTGGAGCGGCATACTAGGCTATCAAAAGCAGACGATTTTCGGTTTTGGTATGGGATTTAATTTACTTTTGGACTTTTAACATATAGTTAAATGTTGAGACTGATGGGCACTTAAATCTACGGGGTATTTGATGATCACTGTAAAGTTTTGTGTAGTTGAAAAAGTGTTGGAATTTCCAGCTGTTTATTGTGAGACAAGGCAGTCCCTTTCACTCATTCATTGAACGTGCGCTGTGCTCTAATGGAAACCTTATTGTGTAGCGAAGTAGCCTAAATTGAGCTATTTTTTTTTTATGCATGGTTTACTTTTATTAAATTTGTAGGCTGGAATGCCTCGCGGCAATAATTGTGTTTCAATGTAGTAGCCTACTGATTCAGCCTCTGGCAAGCTCAAACGGGGGCGACTATGGGTTGACAGCAACGTGTGACCATGGTGGGTGTAACGAGACAAGGGCTTTATGCCGCTGTTGTGTAATTTATTGTATTTAATCATGTTTAGGCTATTTTTGTTTGGGACAAACAACAACGAAACAAGATCAATACACTTTCTTTATTTGTCATATGATTCATAAATAACCATAATATACACGTCTTCTCATAGGCTCCTCAAGAAATACGCACTGAATAATGTTTGGCTGTAGCCGCCGGATAGGTACCCGCCCACCAACATATCGCGCGCATGAGCTCGTGCTTAACACGGATTTTTTAAGTGCATGGAGCTGGTTCCAAATGCTCCATCGCGGTATACTACTTGAAAATGGCGTATGCTAACATGCCGAAGCTTATCTGCACGCTCTTGACCCCCTGTGTCCGACTATGCGTGCTTTCGAACACCCGCCCAACTCTACCTCTGATTGGCTTACCATGAGATTTTACCCGACCTCAGCCAATCGTCAGCATTCATGCGTCATCTCGTGCACTGCCCGCTAACCAAGGAAAAAGTCTCTGCCTCTCCTCTCAGCGTCGTCTGATGAAAAAAAAAGCTTCAATTAACGCGCCGGATTTTTTGGCAGTAACGGTAACGGCGTTATTAAAATGGGAAGACAAATCAATTAGATTACTCGTTACTGAAAAAGTAACGCTGTTATTTATAACGCCGTTATTCCCATTACTGCAGTTAATGAGTAGAAAATGCATTGCTTTGTCACCTTAGGACTCTGTTCATATTGTAGACATTTTAATGACATTTTGAGTCTGTTAAGAGGCAAAAAAGGCATGTTTAGATAGCATTGTAGCTCAATGGGAGTACTGGCTAGTTGCAATGGGTGAATAAACTCTTTTGGGAGGTGGATAAACTCTAGTAAGAGGTGGATTTCAGGGTGCGATTTGTAGGGGGGGGATGGTGAGGATTCCCCCCCCCCCTCTGGTTTTCCTATCCCTACCTCTGCTAAATTATTTTTATCATCGGGGGGGGGGACAACATTTATCCCCCTCTGCCCCTCATATTGATTAATGCTAGTTCATATAAGTAAAGCGTTGCAACGTGAGAACAGTCTAGTAGGCTAGCCTACATAATAATCTGACATCAGAAACGCACCATCACCGTCAGCACTGATGCTGCGGACACAGTGGCTGCGTGATAACTTAATTTGGCCTTGATCGTGCAGGACATTTCAGAATGTCGAGTGTGTAATCCATCATAAATGGCTAGGTTCAATGGAAACGTTGCTGGACAAATGAAAGAAAAGGAGAAGGATTCAGTGAAGCATAATAATGTTTTAAAACCTTCAAAATTAGAAAACTGATGCAACTGAGATGGAGGACAACTGCACGTAGAGTAGAATGTAGGCCTATTGTCCGAAGGAACTTACATTAAATGAGGAGATATTTGCTGAATGTCACAAAAAAGTGTTACAGAAATTGCTTGGCATCGCTTTATTCAATGGCTCTCTACCAAACACCCTGTAGTTTGGCGGAGGATGAACGAGAAAGCACTTGTTTGATAAATCAGCCAGTAGTAGACAAATAACTTTTAGAAATAATCTGTACTGCAAAAACGAATGTTGGTGGGTATTTAAACTATCTAGCGGGTGTTTTAACAGCTGCAAGAAATAGAAGCTTCATGGTCTTTATGTTCTGGTTAAGTAAATTATTTTCATAAAACTTCAAGTTGCCCTATAACTTTACTCTCCAAACTCTTCACTGCACTGTAGGCAATTAACTGACAGTATGATAGGCTATTTATTTTCTGTAGGCTACAATAATTAAGCAATATAGCACGAGTGAGAGTGGGGTTGGTCATGGATATTCCCACGGGTGTTGTTCGGCAGAGCCAATGGTAGGCCGAGGCCGAAAGGGCGCGGGCAGCAACAACAGCCGTGGGAATATCCATGACCAATCCCACCATCACGAAAGTGCTATATTGCTTTTATACAACAATTCTACCACAAATTAAATAATCTGAAAACACCCCATTATTGTTTAAAAATGTTAATTTCGACATCGTTCTTACGCATCAAAAAATAGTTCCCTTTTCAATAGACAGCGTCTTGGTTGCTAGGTAACCAACATTCCAGAGCCCTCTTTACGGGTCTTTGTGGTTTACATGTCTTCTTGAAAGAAATGTGGAAATCACATTCATATCTAGGTTTGCTGCATGCATGTTACAAGGACACTAGGCCATGTCATGTAAGGGACATGGTACTGCAAAAAAACAGAAACATAATCTACATTGCAGAACCACTCAACTTTATTAATGTATAGTGAATAAATGTTACACTACTGTGCACAGCCTGACGTGACTATGCTAGCACGTTAGCAGCGGTTAGCTAATTATGCTAACGTTATCTACAAGTCTCCTCCAAGTGACAATCATATTATACACAATGCTGGCAATGCTGAGAACAATTAACATCCTCGTTTATCTTACTTACATTGAGTTGACTGTGTGGCTTAATCCACAGATGTGGTGAAGCACTGTTTCGTTATGGTTTGCTAAGGAGTAACCCATTGCTTGAAATAGTGGAGAGCTGGGTGTCAAATCTTCACATTGTGTGTGGAGTGATTTATTATTAGCTGTGCTGAGTCTGAGTTGAAATGTCCAGGGATATTCCAACTCATGGAACGTCTCTCGGCCAATCAGAAACAAATAAATAGTTCCATAGAACCCAATTGTTGTATAAACACATTTATTTTTTCAACTTCAAACTTTTGCAATATTATGCACTTGGCTACTGAACGCAAATCAGCTGAGAGAGAATGCACGTAGCCTACGCAGCGTGTAGCGCAATGTGTAGGCTATTTGGTTACCAACTAACACTGTTAGCCAATTCACTAACTTAAGACTTCAGTGCCATCATATACAATGTTTTACACAACAAATACAGAAAGGATGGAGGCAGCAAAAGTAGAGAAGTCATTTCAGATGGGGCAAGAACAAGGTGAATTTGTATACTTGTCAAAACGTAGTCCTACCCTGCATTAGAGGAGCTGATCATACCAAGCACACTCGCTGTTTAAAGTCATACACCACGGTAAACTAAAACTAAAATGTTACAAAAGGTGGCAAAAATAATATAGGGTATTATTAGCCATGACATTACTAGGCTATGAATCGTTCGTTCATTTTTTATTTTTTTGGGGGGTGGGGGTTTACAAACTTATTCAAAATCATCCCCCCCTCTGGTTTTTACACAAATCACACCCTGGATAAACTATTTCTGTAATTTCAGAGGTGGATAAACTTGCGTTTAGCCTCCTCTACATCCCTGCTTCTACCTCTGTGTGAAGGAGTCGTCTCTGTGCTGTTGACATGAATGGATGAACCAGTGCATTTAAAAAAGCTGAAACAGGTCATTACGTAGGTCTGACAATTTCAGTATCAACCTTAAACCTAGGATAGAAATTACATAGGGCATTCATACCATAACTGACAAAATTTTTAAAGATAATAGGATAGGTGATTGGGGAAGACAATATTTCTGATGCTTTGGTTCAGTGAGCTATAGTTGCACATGAACAGGATACTTCTAAGATAGCCTCTCTGTTAACACACAATCTGGACCAAATAATTAATCTCATGGGAAGGAGTCTCGGGAGGAGCCATCCACCATATCAGTGCAATAGATAAAGTGAATCTTTAAACTTTTATAGATCATTTAGGAGAAAAATAATTGTAATGTGCTTATTGGATAAGGCTGGGAAGGAGGATGGGAAATGTGCTCCATTAACTCCAATTCTTGTTAATCTAGTGGTTTATTTAAACTGCAATTTTGTTTCAATTTGGTAACTCTGGCTGCATCCATTCATTCTATCTTTTCTGTGTCATAAGCTGGTATGTTACCAACTACATGTACACTGCCCTCCAAAAGTTTTGAAACCCATAAATATCCACACTGATCATGTTCACATGTGTTACAAAGTAGCAATGCATCAATTTTCATTACATTGTTTTTGGTAATACTCCACTCAAGGCTTGCATCTTATGGCAAATGTAATGCTTGACTCAGAGATTAACCAGTCATCACTTAAATGTGTTCTTTGTAGAGTGATGGGTAGGTGAAAGGCAGGGTGATGTCTACAGCTCCTAGAATATTCTATGGATTTAACTACTGCTTAATCCAATTCTGTAATAGGTAAGTATCAGGGCCAGTGAGGCCAGGTAAGGGACTGTGGAACCAAAAGCAGACTCAGAAGCTGATTAACGGTTAATTAGGTTTTAATGTTGAAGAACACAAAAATAGGCAGCCAGGCAAAACCACTTGGTAGGCAGAGTCAATTTAGTAGGCAAAAACAAAAAAGGACAGGCAGCAGTACAGGCAGGGCTCAAGCAGATCTCCAGAGTGGCAAAAAACAGGCAGAGTTCGGTACCCAGGTAGGCCGCAGGCAGTTAAGCAAAGGAGCTAGGCAAGACTCACGTGTCAGAACAGGCAGAGGTCAGTAATAAAGAGCAAGCAAAGTCCAAGCAAAGGTTTCCAAAAAGGTTCAGGCAAAATCACAAAGTCCAAAAACAATAAATAAAGTCAAAAAACAGTAAATCCAGCAAGAATCCACACTGAAAGACGTGACGATCTGGCAAAGAGTGTTCCACATGGCATGGCTTAAAAGCCATGGCTGACGAGGAGAGTGGCAGCATGTGTAGCAGAGCAAACACAGGTGATTGGACGCCTCCCTTGTCAGTCAACCAAAAGCCAAGGCAGAAGGAAAACCCGGACCGGAGCAGCAAAGGCATCTCAAGTCACAGGCTAGGAAACGAGGCTTCTGGACCGGGTTGTGACAGTAAGGCTACATAACATACACACCCTCCAAAATATCAGCAATATCAGCATTAACTTAAATTTTATATCCAACCAAAAAAGCCACAAACATGTAATTTGAATCTTTTCATTAAGTTAAAATTGTGGTGTGCTGACCAATATGTCTGATGACAATTTTGCCTAAATGTATCTAGCCTATGCATCAAGAATCACATCAGCCATAAGATGCAAGCTTTATATAGTGTATTACCACAACTATACAATCAAAAAGAAAATTATTGCCAGTCTTTGTGTAACACATTTCAAAGTGATCATTGTGGCTATTTCAAATTCACTTTTTCTTAGGGTGTTTTAAAACTTTTGGAGGGCAGAGTACATGCAGTTGCTAAAGTAACACCATTTCTTTTTTTAAGTATCCTGTTACAAATGCTAAATGGAGACAAATGGCCAACACCATACCTTAATTCCACACCATTCCACCCCTTCTACTTTATAATACCAGGTTTGAGGATGGGAAATTGCTGACCTGTTTTCTGCTTCGGACAGCTCTAAATGATTACGAAGAAAAGAAACGTTGGCAGCATGAGAAAACGTACAGAGAAAATGTGGAAACCCTGTTCCCTCATGCATACTGCAGCTCTCCTCCTCCAGCATTAAAGGAACCCAAATGACTAATGACCTTTAAACTACTTCTCTGGATCTACAGATAATTGTATTTTTAGGCCCTCCAGCATAACAATGGCACCCCCCCTGCAATTTACATAATATGAATGGAAATGAATTTTACTTGGCTGGCATGGTTGTCTCTGAGAGAGAATGTTTTATTGCTGCAGTTGACATGTCACCTTTACTCCATCTTCTCTTCAATTGGTTTTACATTATGTAAGGTGGGCTGGGAGGGGTCTTCAAAATCTACAGTTACAGTGTTACAAATGGCCATTTGTTATTTCTGGAGGTGTGTGGCTGACAGTCTTTTTTAAAGTGAGGCATAGAACAGATTCCCTCCATTATGTATAGGGTTGTGAGCCATTATGCACTTAACAACACTGACATTTTAGCTGCGAGGAATATTTGCAAGAAGTACCTGGACCAGCAGTCTGTCAAGTTGCAGTTAATAGTTTGCATCAGACGTGCAGAGGGAAAAATGAGGCCGTACGTGAGTGACCAGCACTCCCAAGCTCATGCTGCTACCCCAAGAGATGGGCCGCAAATGGCCACTGTAAACAAGTTCTGCACGAATGCCCCCCACAACAAAGCGAAACTGCATGAAAGTGGCAACAGACACAAACTCTGATATCTTTAGCTCTGTCAACCTGCCTTAATGGAAAGTGTCAATCCCCTTCACCTTTGGGAGGAAAAAAGGGAAAAGAGTAACAACAACAAAGACAATGTTGTCTGACTAATTTCCATGCATGCCTGATTTCCCTGCTCTGTTCACCTCGTACGCTTTTTACTTTCACACACATTGAGATATTATATATAACGCAACATCAAATACAAACACTGACATCTTACACAATGTGTTGAGTTCTGGGTGGAAGGAACCTTGAGCTCTGATCAGACAGCCATAAAACAAATGGAGCATCAGATAGAATAACAAATGGTCTCTGGTCACAAGCACCGCGCCACCAACGTCTCAGCAATCAATCTGTGTCTGATTGATTCACTATGCCAAAGAGATCATAGCATGTACTGACCAATGGACTGTCAATGTTGGCACATTCTGTGAAGGGGGTTTTTGAAAAGCATTTCACAGGAAGGGAAGTAGCACGTTTGTATGCATGTGATCCTAACTTATATGCAACCAAAAGCTAATAGATATTTGCCATTATACCCTTAAAATGAATGGCCATGTGGTTTGGAAATGTCATGAGGTACAAGGACTTTAGCCACAGGGAAAGACCTAAGGTTAACTGATACACAAAAAAGGGTTGAGGCAAACTTTCTCAGGGGGATTCTTCAGTGGCAGAGACACTTATCAATTCCTCTAATGGCACATAAAATGGATTGACAGTCACTGATAACCCATAAAGGTCTAAGATAAAGCCCCATGACTAATCACCACCAAGTAAGGGATAAAAGCCTGCAATTTAAGATGCACTCAAATTGCTCTGAAAGCAAATGTCAGGTGGGATCATCACACTATGACAAGCACCTCACATTTTCCTTTCAAGTGTCACAGACAGTCTCAGAGGGATTTATCTCCTGATGAGATTCAAATACAACCATTTGGTAACAATTTTGTAAATGGGAATGCTTGTAAATAAGACACCTCACTGAAAACAACGGCACAGTTTGAAATATTTTCATACAAACTATTGCCTCATGCACCATTGCCTAATTGCACTTAACAATAAAAGAGTGTGATTCCAAACAGTTGACAGGGAGACGACAGTACACAGAATGATAGTGAAATATGGTGACAACCTTTCCTTTGCTCCTTTGGTGACACGTTTTGCCATCAGGTAGCAGTTATAACAAATCTTGTCAATGGCGTGTTTGTTTGTTTGTTTGTCTGTTTTTTTTTCATCACAAAGTGTGTAGAGGAATACCGAGAGGGGAGAGAGGGAGGAATGGTAAATTATATTGACAAATGTCTTCAGGGGCTGCCTTGATTAAATTCTGCTCAGATTTAGACCTGCTTTGAATTTTTAATGCTTTCCTTGTACACCAGCAGTGGATAAATATTGTTCCATCTGCAACAGCGTGCTGTCCTCAACAAAACACCAAAAAAGAAATATAGAATATTTTTCTGACCATAATATGATTTTAATTTTGTATAATTCCATGCATACAGTATATTATTTTTCATTTTTCTGATGTCATCCTATGGTTGCTGAGTAACATTCGAATGAGTTGACAGTCATACTTAGTTGATGACCAATCGTGGCGTACTCAGCTCTTCCATATGGGTCAAAACCCTTATCTCTACCAGTCATGCCACACCTGGCTACTTAAAAATAAATAACTATGCTCAGGCTCATTTTGCTTTCTTATTGTGTGTTACAGAGTACATGATCATGTTGGTGACATGTAAACATTGCACTGCAGGCTAAGCCGATTCATAATGATAGATGACCTCTGTACTGATTGCTGGGGGAGCTCTGAGAGTGTCAATGGATGTGAAAAGAAACAGCAACCTCTTAACTCTAGATTGCCATTGTGCTTCGATCACCGCCGCCATCTATCAGCTGTGCAAAAAACCTGTTAGAAGGAAACTAAACCGGCCCCACGTTGGGACATCCGTTGTGAGGAGCTGAAACACTAAAGCAATGCATTCTTGTGGCATACAAGGGGATGATGGATGTGGAAAAGGCGGGATGCTATTGCTGGCCCTGATGAATGAATAAATAAGCTCGCGAGAGCAAAGTGAATGAAGATGGGAGGGTGAGAAATATGGGTCATCCCGCTAGCAGTCTCCGTCCCTCGGGCGCGTTGAAGGACTTTGAAGTACTTTGAAGATGGATGTCATCATGAGGCCAGCAGACAGTGTGAAGCACTGATGCTTCGGCTCAGACCATGTGCATGGTACCTGTGCTCCGAATTTAACATCACATAGAATTACAAATGCTCGCCAAAGATGGGTTGAGAAGCACAATGGTGGGTCAAAAATGAAAAAATAAAACAAAAAAAAAGATTGCTCACATCACATATAATTATAAAATTAGATAATTATAAGATTGCTCACATCACATATAATTTGTATTTTAGTATATTCTTTATCTTCTACTGTCCTTATTGCTTAGTTGTGTTTTTATATTATATACTTTTAATTCATTTTCTGCTGTTAGTGAATTTGTCGTCTGTATGCTACTGAGACCTTGAATTTCCCCTGGGGATCAAGTAAGTAAGTAAGTAAGTAAGTATGTATGTATGTATGTATGTATGTATGTATGTATGTATGTATGTATGTATGTATCTATCTATCTATCTATCTATCTATCTAAATAGTTGGCAAATTCTTAACATTAGAAGCAGCTCTAAAGGCTTACAACAAGCAAACAATAACAAGCAGAATATTTAAATTGATGGATGATTTTTGAAGCCCCCCAAAACAGGAAGCTTTGTGATAAACAAATAGAAATTGATCTGCTGACAGATTTCATCCAGGCCTTAATCACTTAAAGACTCCTGTGTGCGCTGCAGCACAGCACAGGAAAACCAACTTCTGAATTCTGGTCATGTCTACTGCAAAATTAAAATGTTTTGGCGTGGACACATATCATAATGTGCCAGACAAGCTCTGGAGAGACTCACTGCTGACTGACCAGCGGGAGTCTCTGTGTGTGTCACACTTGTGCCATTCTCAATGTTGACCCAGTTTAATTCAAATGTGGCATAGTCTGTTAATCTCAGTACCTACCTCTGCAACTGGCTACTGGACTTCCTCTGTCAGAGGCCCCAAGTAGTACGTGTTGGCAACAATACCTCAAGCAGCATCACACTGAGCACAGGGGCCCCCCAAGGCTGCGTGCTCAGTCCGCTGCTCTTCACCCTGCTGGACGCATGACTGCACTGCAACCTACAGCAACAATCACATAGTGAAATTTGCTGACGACACAGCTCTGGTGGGTCTCATCACCAAGGGCGACGAGACTCAATACAGGTTGGAGGTCGACCATCTGACCACGTGGTGCAGGGACAACAACCTCCTGCTGAACGTCAGCAAGACCAAAGAGATTGTTGTTGACTTCCGGAGAGGTCACACCCAACACCTGCCACTGACCATCGACGGTGCTGTGGTGGAGAGAGCGAGCAGCACCAAATTCCTGGGGGGTGCACATCAGTGAAGACCTCTCCTGGACCACCAACACTGCATCACTGGCTTAAGAGAGCTCAGCCGCCGCCTGTACTTCCCTCGCGAAACTCAGGCGAGCAAGTGCTCCACCAGCCATCATGACCACATTCTACCGAGGCACCATTGAGAGCATCCTCTCCAGCTGTATCGCTGTGTGGGGAAGTTGCACTGAATACAACAGGAAAGCCCTGCAGCATAGTGAACACAGCTGGAAGGATTATTGGTGCTTCACTCCCCCCCTGAAGGACATTTACACCACCCACCTCACCCGCCATAAGGCACCAAAATTTGTGAGTGATGCAAGTCACCCCGCTCACAATCTGTTTGATCTACTGCCCTCTGGGAAGAGGTACAGAAGCCTGCGCCTCCCCGCACTACCAGACTCACCAACAGCTTCATACACCAAGCTGTAAGGATGCTGAACTCTCTCCTCCTCTCCCCCTCCACCCTCAGCTACATAACATCCTGGACATTGAACCCACAATGGCCGCCTGCACTACTCCACTTGCACACTTGAACACTTGCACACTTGTACACTTTACAACTTGGTGTTGTTGTCCTGAAAACACAACACTTCTGCTGCTCTTACATAACTTGCACCACTATGCCACTTTCTTTATTACTTAGGTCAAACAGAACTACCCAAGCCTTTTATTGGCCTGACTTTGCACTAGTATTTTATTGACTGTCTATGCACAATTTCAACCAAATTTTGCTGCTCTTATTTTTTTTCATTATTATATGTGCCCTCTTATTTACTTATTTACTAACTTTTTTGTTTACTTGAAATGTTATGTTTGTCTGTGGACTTAAATTGGTAAAATATGTCTTGTCTTCACCGTGGGATAGTGAGAAACGTAATTTCGATCTCTTTGTATGTCTGGAACATGTGAAGAAATTGACAATAAAGCTGACTTTGACTTTGACTTTGACTTTAACTGCCGATCATCTATTTAATATGACTGCAACACTAGTGTGGCACATCACAGTTCTGCCCGATTACATATTCAAGGAGTCCTATAATCAGGTGTAATTGATGAATGGGGTTCATTTATTATGACCGCCGCGCAGTGAAGCGGCGGTCATATAGGTTTAGTCAGATTTTTTTTTTTTTTTCTTTTTTTCTTTTTTGCATGCCCAAATTTCCGTCAATGATTCCCGGGACACTGAAACACCGAGGTACACGAAACTTGGTGGGCATGTAACCCCACATGGATAGCATGGAACCATCGTTTTTCGTTTTGATCTGTAGCCCCCCCGCTGGACTGGACCCCGAAGGAGGAGGTAGGGCAGACACAGTTTTCTGTGAATATCTTGAAAACCGTAGGGTTTAGGAGGACCATTTTTTTTTGTATGTTGATCTCAAGGGGCCATGTCAACCCATTCCATAACCACTCATTTCATGTATAGCGCCACCTAGTTAAACACAAAAAAGTAAAAATGAGGTGTTGTAATTGAAGGTATCTAACATAGTCAAAACTGCACGAAATTGGAAGTGTAGGATAATTATGACACCCTCTGTATGCACGCCAAGTTTTGTGGAATTCCGTTCATGGGGCCACACAATAAATTAATTAATTTATGTTACTATACACCAACTGGCCTGTAGGTGGCCGGAGACAGTTTTCTGTGAATATCTCGAGAACCGTAGGGCCTAGGAGGTCCACCTTTTTTATGTATGTTGGTCTTAAGGGGGCATTTCAACCCATCCCATTACCACTTATTTCATGTATAGTGCCACCTAGTTAAAAATTAAAAAGCTAAATATTAGGTGTTTTCATCACAATATCTCTGGCTGACAAGGTCAAAACTGCACGAAATTAAAAGTGTAGGATCGTTATGACACCCTCCGAATGCATGCCAAGTTTTGTGTACTTTCGTTCATGGGGGGCCTTACAATAAAATAATTTATGTGTACATTTAGTGACGCACACCAACAAGGATTCCTGGACACTGAAAGACCGGGGTACACAAAACTTGGTGGGCATGTACCCCCACATGGATAGCATGGAACCATCATTTTTCGTTTTGATCTGTAGCCCCCCCGCTGGACTGGACCACCCGAAAGGAGGGTAGGGCAGACACAGCTCTCTGTGAATATCTTGAGAACTGTAGGGCCTAGGATGACCATTTTTTTCCGTATGTTTGCCTCCAGGGGTCATGTTAACCCATTTCATGTGCACACATGTGCACAAACAGATACACACACACACACACACACATACATTCACAGTAATCATACGTATGACACATTCTCACACAGTAGACATATGTACGCTTGCATGCACAGGCACATACGCAGGCACACACACACACACATAACATAAACATAACACACACAATCAAGAATTTCTCAGAATTATGAACAGGCAAGATGGAGGTGGGGTTGTATAAAATGAATTTTACATGTGAAATCTATTAACTAATCATGTTTTGGTACTTGTTGTTTAGCAGATACCAGTGAGAATTGAGTGTGGATAATTCAATGTAGTGAGACAGAATCATATAGGCCTTTTTGCGTGATTTCTTTTTGTGGAAAAAATGTGCTGGACTGGGCGGCGGTCATATTTTGTACCGCTCTGCGGTACATCTAGTTTGATTACACACAGATAAGGGAGTTTGGCTTGAGTGCAATGTTTTCACAAGCATCATTACAAGAGATGCATCATTACCTGTTTTTAAATATACTTTCAATACATTACCAGCCATAGCATAATTTACATAATGACTTGATCATCTGCCTTTTAGAATGAGCTGTGCCAATGGAAATGTACAAAAACAATAAGTCATCATGTAATCAGAGGATATTCAACATGCATCTAATGGCCATGTGTTAGCTCTCTCTCTCTCTCTCTCATGCTCAGTCTGTTTGTGAGAAACATGTAATTAACTGTCCTGATCGTGATCTCGATGCATTACAGAGCATCCTGAGGGAGTACATCCATTAATGAAGTAAGATTAATTAATCAAGGTGTTTGTGCAGCAAGGTAACCCTCGATGACTTTATCATAATTATGAAAATGACAGCTTATCAAATGAGGAAATTGAGGTTGGAACAGCCGTATAGTCATTACTTTTACATGACAATTCACAGTCATCATCACACCATTTTTTAAACATCACCACTCATGTTTTTCTTAAATATTTAGTCTCCTAATGCACATTTACATAATATAAATATAATAATGGTATATAATAATGCATATCAGACCAAAAGATCTGTCTGATCAGAAATATGATGTACAGAGTGAATACAATTCTGAGAATGGAATTCTGGATTCTGAAAATATATGTTCTTTACCTTTGAGATTTCATCACTGATGCAATCATTGACATACAGTATATACAATAACCGACGGTACACCTACAGTATTATGAATAGTTTACAACTTTTAATTAACGTGTTTATAATGCATTCTGAATACTGGCTTTAAGCAAAGTGTTACCAAACTCTGACAAATATAGGCAATACTTAAAATAAACATTTGTGAGAACAGATTGCAGAATTGATTGAGTCAGTGGACCTTGGGATGTACTGCCAAAATGATTTAAATTTGACTCACAAACATGATGTATTTTGAGATGAGGATCCCAACATGTGTCATCTAAGACAACTCACCCTTGTGCTAAAGTATGATGAGAAAGTATAAACAAAATGGAGGATATGCTACTAGGATGACTTTTTTTGATGAGCCAGATGGTTTAAAAGCCTACTGTACTATTGTTATATATTCAATGAAGAGTGCAGATCAATGTCAAGCCGCCTACTATTGTTATATTGAATGAACTGTGCAGATCAGATCAGTGTTTAAATCTGCATTCTCACACGCGTCTTATTGCCTTACCACAACACGCATGACCATTCTCATGGGGACTTACTGCACCCTTTCCCCCACTGGTCTTTGGTCTGACGAGCATTCCAAATGTCATGGGTGGGGTGGGGAGATGAGGTCTCTGAGGGGTCACTGTCATTGCCTCCAGTCCAGAATCATAACTCCGTGGAGAGGTAATCAGAACTCTGATGGAGCAATGACAGTGCCAGAGTTGGAGGCCAAAGAGGAGGCAGTCAACGAGACCCTGAGGCAGATTCACTTTCCATGCCTCCGAAATGTCAAAACACAGATGACCTGTACTGTGCGAGAGATGGAGAAATAAGGACAGTGAAATGGAGAAAATAAGTTGAGCTTAGAAAACTGACCATCCTTATCAGACAGTCATCTCGTGAGGACAGCGGCGTGAGGATGCTTGAACAGAGAGTGTGCCACAAAACTTGTGAGATTCTTACCTGATTACATTATTTACAGATTTATTTCACTTTTTATTTCCACTGGTGTTGGGCTAAATTATCCAGAGGTGATATCCAGTGATAATTTAATACCACATTGTTAATCTGCACTGTAATCAGATGAGTAGGGAAATGTAGGAATGTAGCAGCTAGATTATTTGTCAAACTGCATACATAAAATAAGATGCAGTTTACAGTCACTCACAAATAACAAAGTCTAGTTGGCACAGTTGTACTGACATAGTGAATAGCCATGTGGCAAAATTGTGTTTTATTATGATCAAATTACACAGCTGTCAAAATAAACGGTAAACTATTCTATACTGTATTCTGGTGGATCAATAAACAGTAATAGAATGATAATAAACAGTAATTACATAATAACAAACAATGCATGGTATCACATTTCCTTGACTAAGGACATGTTGCCAGATATTCTGTAAATCCTTCTTCTTATATCCATCTTCCATTTTATATCCTCCATGCCCCTTCACACTGCTGGCAATGCCATAGAGTAACAAAGCCACACTGTAACAAGATTCTGTAGTTTTCACAGCTACTTTCATAGTTACTGTGGAATAAGCAAAACACTTACTGTATATTTGTTTAAAGCAGGTTGCTGTAGATTTGCAAAGGATCATGGCAGAGAATGTCTAATAAGGGCCAGACCGGTCATACTTCCGGTGTACTACAGTAAACAAAGTTTTACTGCTAATGATTATCTGGTAACTTTGAGCGGGATCATCGGATACTACTTCTCGCATGACTCAAGGTAAGCAGCAGTTGTATGCTAGTCATTTAGATATATTTTTGCAAGAAAACTCATTTGAAAAAGCTGTTTATATGAAAACGTATATAGATTGATTGATTGATAGCTTGATTTGCCACCGTAATGTAGGAGCCATATCGATAACTGGATCTAGATAGGTGTTGTGCATTAGCTTGTCAGATTGACTTCTATTGCTAGCCCTTACTAGAAACCTATAGTAGCCCACTCAGTTCACTCATATTTGTACTTCAGTGATATTTAATTGAACTGAACAAACGAAAATTTCGAGTGTTTGAGTGTGCATGTTTGGTTTTGTGATCACAGTACTTGCACTTAAACCCCACATCTGCGTGCTTTAAGTTAAGTGTTCAGAGAAGCTATCGTAAACGTACTAATTACCAACCATTACGTTCGAAAAATCTAAAACAATAATATTTTTTAATACTTCAAAATAACAGCCATTGGTGTGTAGATTTGAACAAAATCTAGTTTGGTTCTTACCGGGGCTTTACTGCCTGAAATATCCGATTTTGTGTACCACGCTCGGAGTTTAGTGCTGGGCTGGTGGGTGCATATTCCCAACCTTTTCAGGCACATCAACATTTAGCCCGAGAATTCTCGTCGCAATTCAAAATTCTACTGGAGCTCCAAGCGGATTTGTACAGCCTTACAAGACTGTTTACAGTTCTTCGAGTCATGGTAAAATGTAATTTTTGGTACATAGTAGTGCTGGGCGGTATACCGGTTCACACCGTATACCGGTGTATATTTTCGTTATGATATGAATTTTTAATATACCGCCATACCGGTGTATTTGATTACACAGCGTTTGGGCGCTGCGCGCGAGCGACAGTGTTTCAGGCGGGACTTTTTTTCCTTGCGCGTGGTGCCACTGCGAGGCATAATGAGGGTAAACACAAAACACCTGAAGTTTTTCCCCTGAAGTATGACCCTTCAGGCTCCTTAGATAAGGGGTTTATGCAATTATGTTTACAGTTTCCTTATAGGTATAACACATACTTAAGCCTAAACACCAACAGACTTGCACACATTCACTTACTCATGCCCGCACATCCAACAATCCAACCATTTTTCCACCCATCCACCAATTCACATGCACGCAGGCATGCATGCACCTACGTACCTACACTCATGTAGACCTTGACACACATACATACTTGCACTTCACACATCCTTAATATAGCTAGACATTAATCTGGAGTTCAGATTTGTACCATTTATCTTTGGGTTAAATGTTTTTAATCACCTATTAAAGGTGCCATGTGTAATATCCGCCAAAAAATCAATTCATACTCCACATTCCATAAAAGATGGAGGCAGTATACCTCCAGAAAGTGAGTTGGTCTACCCTAGAGTAACAACCGGGAAACGTGTATTGCAGTTTGGCTGGCGGTTATGTTGCCAGCATACCGCCTCCATGGCGAAGCTGGTATTATGACACCTGTCGGGCTGTGGCTAGTAATTTAGCATGCTAATTCTGGTTGATATCTCTGCAGCACTATACCTTGCCATTTTTTTTAATGACATCATCACCCTTATTTCTTCTCATTCTTTTGATGCGTGTAGCTCATTTTTTGGATATTTTTACCTCAATTTTTACACATGGCACCTTTAAAGGAGAAATCCAGTGTGAATCAATCCATAGCCCTGTTGTTTCACGTTCCCAAGTGTTGTCGGTAGGTATGAGAACGATAGAAATCTGTGCAACATAGACCAAATAGCAAAACGGCAGCCAAAGCGGGCATTAAAGTTTCGTACTGAGATGCCCGCATCTGTTAGTGTTACTCTACCTGCTAATTTGGTCTAGAAGTTGTCCTCAGTGTTCCGTACAGTGTTCTACCCTCAAAAGACACGGTATTACGTACTCCACACTGCTCCATACAGTTGATCTTTTTTGAAAAAGGATATAATCAATCATGTCCAGTTTAAAAAAACGTCGTCTCCCTGGAAACCTTGTGTTGTCTCCTTTTCGATTTTTTGGCCACCTCCACCACAGCCACCGCTGCCTCTACCACCACCACGGCCGGCGCTGCTGCTGCCACCACCGCAGCCATGGCCACCTCCACCACAGCCACCGCTGCCTCTACCACCACCACGGCCGGCGCTGCTGCTGCCACCACCGCAGCCATGGCCACCTCCACCACAGCCACCGCTGCCTCTACCACCACCACGGCCGGCGCTGCTGCTGCCACCACCGCAGCCATGGCCACCTCCACCACAGCCACCGCTGCCTCTACCACCACCACGGCCGGCGCTGCTGCTGCCACCACCGCAGCCATGGCCACCTCCACCACAGCCACCGCTGCCTCTACCACCACCACGGCCGGCGCTGCTGCTGCCACCACCGCAGCCATGGCCACCTCCACCACAGCCACCGCTGCCTCTACCACCACCACGGCCGGCGCTGCTGCTGCCACCACCGCAGCCATGGCCACCTCCACCACAGCCACCGCTGCCTCTACCACCACCACGGCCGGCGCTGCTGCTGCCACCACCGCAGCCATGGCCACCTCCACCACAGCCACCGCTGCCTCTACCACCACCACGGCCGGCGCTGCTGCTGCCACCACCGCAGCCATGGCCACCTCCACCACAGCCACCGCTGCCTCTACCACCACCACGGCCGGCGCTGCTGCTGCCACCACCGCAGCCATGGCCACCTCCACCACAGCCACCGCTGCCTCTACCACCACCACGGCCGGCGCTGCTGCTGCCACCACCGCAGCCATGGCCACCTCCACCACAGCCACCGCTGCCTCTACCACCACCACGGCCGGCGCTGCTGCTGCCACCACCGCAGCCATGGCCACCTCCACCACAGCCACCGCTGCCTCTACCACCACCACGGCCGGCGCTGCTGCTGCCACCACCGCAGCCATGGCCACCTCCACCACAGCCACCGCTGCCTCTACCACCACCACGGCCGGCGCTGCTGCTGCCACCACCGCAGCCATGGCCACCTCCACCACAGCCACCGCCCACCACCACGTCGGCGCTGCTGCCACCACCGCAGCCATGGCCACCTCCACCACAGCCGCCGCTGCCTCCACCTCCACCACAGCCACCGGCTGCCTCTACCACCACCACGGTTCGGCGCTGCTGCTGCCACCACCGCAGCCATGGCCACCTCCACCACAGCCGCCGCTGCCTCTACCACCACCACGGCCACCGCTGCCTCTACCACCACCACGGCCGGCGCTGCTGCTGCCACCACCGCAGCCATGGCCACCTCCACCACGGCCGCCGCTGGGACCACCACCGCCACCGGACAGTGCCCGACCTGCCACCGCTTCCCCAACCCCTGGTACGCTCTGAGTCATCCCGGGCGCACTAGCCGACATCCTGCTGCCAGCCACATATTGAAACGCCGCCAGGGGAGGGGGAGGAGGATGCCCTCAGCCTGCAAATGTCATCACCTCGGACGCCAATATGGGGAAGAGCCGAGAGGGAGGCTGAGGCATCCCGCATAGAACAACAGCGGCAGGATCGGGCAGCCCAGCGCGTGGTCCGGCAGCAGCAGGCCGCTGCTACACAGGCAGCAAAGGCGGCTGCACGCGCTGT
This sequence comes from Alosa alosa, assembly GCF_017589495.1. Classification (NCBI taxonomy): domain Eukaryota; kingdom Metazoa; phylum Chordata; class Actinopteri; order Clupeiformes; family Clupeidae; genus Alosa; species Alosa alosa. Next base: position 23,952,523 of record NC_063199.1, read on the forward strand.
AAGAGAGGCCGCTAGGAGGCAGCGCGAGATGGCACAATTCCAGGCTGCAGGAGAGGGAGGCCCGCCAGGCGGCCGCTAGGGGAGGCTCGGCTGGCCCAGGAGTCTGCACGGCAGGTCCGCCAGACTGTGCCATGTAATGCGGCGCATGGCACCTGCTGGTGGGTCCGCCAGGTGCTGTGGCTGGGCTGCGACAGCTGCACCCTCTGGTCCCACGACAGTGCGTTGATGTCATCTTGGTACCAGAGGGTGAGTGGTACTGCCCCACGTGCCACAATATGGCGGCAAGGGAGGTGGCCATGCAGCTCGAGCTGTAGGTGGCCATGCAGCTCGAGCTATATTGTAAATATGTACATTTGTAAATAGTTCTAATTTGTAAATAGTAATTTGTTATAATTTAGTTTGTTTGTTATAATTTAGTAGATTAGATAAATAGTAGATTGTTAATGATTGTTCATCAATAAATTTGTTCTTAATTGTTCTCCAATTTTGTACTCAATTATTCCTAATATTTTGTTCTCAGTTTTGTTCTATATTGTTCTGTCTTGTTAAATGACCTGTTCCGGTGAAAATGGTGACTTTCCCCGCTGCGCCTAGCGTCCCCAGGCGGAAAACCAACCTTGCAACATTGAGACTACTGTCCCAGAAAGAGAAGTGAGAAACAAGAAACCTTACCTTGTAACATCCACATAGTTCTACCAAACTTATGCTAACCGTTCGCTAGCTTGTAAACAAATCCATGTGCTTTATCATTACCTTTTCCCACAGTTTGAAATAGCACTTTATTCACTACAAATGTTGCTGTGTTCCTGGTCTTACAAGGCCTACTTGAAATTGCACTTTATTCACTACATCCACTTTGCAGTTGTCTTTGATGGCACAATGAATGTCCTATGCTGTGATGCGTTTCATTCACATTGAACCAGAGTTGTCTTATGCCACACCCGGGTTGGTTCTCAGACGAGGCACAGTTTCTGTTCCTATATTTCTGTTACAAGCACTTGATACACTTTGAAATTTAAATAACATATTTCACTACTGCACCCACAGTGAGTTGAGGAGTTCCCGTTTATTATTTCAAAAGTAACTGAGTTCAAAGTTAACAGTTAAAGGACGTAAAAGTATCAACTTACTTGCCAGTATAGCTAAGCTACATGTTGGCTAATTTAAAAATGATCCTAACCACGTAAATAATCAACAAAACGCTTCATTAACGATGTAATCTTAAAAATAACAAATCTACCAACATTGAACGATGTAAAAATCACCGCTCACGGTGTAAAGTGTTTGTTTAATTTGTGTCCAAAAGTTACGCATTTGGCTGCTGTTACGACTCAAATAAACGTACGGAACACTGTGGCTGTCAACATCCGGGATTTCGGGCACTAAGCTCAATAAATCGCTTCTAGGATTGGTCACAGTTCACAAAGGTACTCCAATGAGGGCTTGTTTTGTTGACAAGACCTTCCTCTTTTCAATGATGTATACCGGAGACGTAGTGGTTACCGTCTCACTCAATCATCCTGGCGTAAGTGTAATAGCGCGCCGATCCTGAGGGGGCAGACTGTATGGAACAGCGTGAACTTTTTCTATGTTGTACCAAATGCTGCCGTTCTGATACCTACACCTACATGATGATACCTACATAGCACTCGGTAGCTTCAAACAACAGGGCTATGGACTGAATCACACCGGATTTCTTCTTCAATAAATCTTTGACCAGTAACAAATATCTCCCTTATAATAATCAATGGCTAATTCCATTTTACCTTATTTTTCCATTGCAGTAAGAACACTGAAAAAATGAAGAAAGTTCCTGTTTATGTGACTGTCTGAGCCTTCACACTCAACGGCATGTACGCGCACACACTCGCATATGTCCATCTATCTGCACACCCATCACACTCATACACCGGCATGCATGCACTGACATCATACTCTGTTCTCTGTAATAACATTACATTACATTACATTACATTTTTGGCTGACGCTTTTTTAACCAAAGCGACTAACACACTCAAGTGTGCACGCACACATCAAACACAAGTGTTACTGTAACTAACATTTTCTCCAGTGTTTCTGAGCTCTTCAGTGTTCCTTGTTATGTGTATTTACACACACTCAAGTGTGCACGCACACATCTAACATGTTAGATGATCTTAAGTTGAATAAAGGAGTTTTTAAACAATTTCAGCTTCTCTGTCTGTTTTTCAGCTTTCTGCTAATTTCTGATTGAAAACTGAATTGAAAACTGGCCACAGTAAGGAATTATTTTACTGTAATATGAAATTAATACTGTAATGCCAAATACAGTAGTATTTATGGTACAGTAACTGATAATACAGTATCTATCCATTACTGCAGTTGTTTACAGTAGTATTTATGGTACAGTAACTGATAATACGGTAGCAATCCATTACTGCAATTATGTTTACAGTTTCCTTATAGGTGCTTTGATTCAATGTACGGTAAGTTTACTGTAGGGCATTTACAGCAACTTACTAGCTAATTGCTGCCAGCTTGTTACTGTACATTTTACAGTGTTCTTGTTACAGTGCATGACGTAGCATTGTCAAGGCAGCAACACTTTTACACTGTAGGAATCACATACTACAACACATATTCATACCAACACGATCATATTCATGACTACTGAGTTTTTGCATTTAACTTCACAGCCTGCGGTTGTAATCCTTAAATTCACAGACGTGTCTTGGCTTTATTTTTAAGGCAAAAAATGTCACTCTTAACAGCCGCCAGTCTTTGATAAGATGTGAAATATCCACTGGAATTTTGTTTCTGTCTATTCCAACTGCCAGGGAATCCGTATTGTGTGGCTAAGCTTCTGCCTTGCAGGTAAAACACATTTAAATGGCTATAGCCTACATTGAAAACAATTTATTAGCTAGAAATGATGCCACATGTCTATGCTATTGAAGCCACTTCAAAGGTTTGTTTAGATCCAGTGACACTGCTGTCATGGAATCGGAACACTATTCACCCACATATGGACCCTTTCAAGAGAGTTCCATTTTCAGCATCATAGTTGGCCCCACAAGACTTCCTTTTTAACATTCCATATGTTATCTTAATGTAGAGGAAGTAGATTGGGGCCCAAATAGAACGTTCAAGCATTGTTTTTGTTTTTATTGTTGAAAGGGTCTATACAAATACCCCAAGAAGTTGCATGCAAAGAAAGAATTATTAAACCAGGCAAGAAATCGAAAATGAGAAGGAAAATATATCAACTTGAACACTTTTTTTCTCATTTCCTGTGAACAGACTGATGCTATCTATAGCAGGAACATTGCTTAAAATATCTTACTGGCACAATAGTGTGGAGTGAGAGTGAGTCTGTATGTAACCACTGAATCACCCCTTATTAATTTAAGTCTGTCTCAGAATTAGACAAGCAAGTCTGTTATCGGACTTGGCAGCCTGTAGAAACCTTACTCACAATACCTCACTGTTAATTCCATATATACAGATAAAAATGAGCTATTGAAGAGGTGGAGGCTCGTATTTCAATATGTGTCTTCACTCCTTTATGCCAGACACTGTGACAGTGGAATACAGTGTGATAAGCTATTTCAGATGGATTAAACACATTTTTAGCATGAATGAAAAAAACAATACATACATATACAATACAGTATATCAAAAACTTGCTGGTAGGTTTGCCAGGGTGAGGCTATAGAGTGTGAGACTTGCTCAGGCAGGTTTGGTATTACCAAGCTCAAGTTGTGATTCAGGTTGTTTACTAGACGATTGTGTTGACCTCACTGTGTGTTACGTCAATCGATTGGGCTTCTATGTGACTGCCATGGACCTGGGTGGCAAGTTGTCCTTCTGCAGTAGTGCCTCAATTGTTAACTGTTGATATGAATTCATATTGCATGTTGTCCAAGGTCTGAAACCAATAATAATAAACTGAAATCCTGGCCAAGCGGTCTGCTCTGTGAACATAGAATATGACCAAAACCCATCTCTTTGCCAGGGAACATTAGAGACAGAAAAAGATATATCACAAGGAAACTTGAAAGTCATTGTGTCTGTCCCACTTGAAAGGGAACTAAACAGTAAAGGTTTCATCACCATCAGAGGATTTCATTTCCAAGAACAACTCACTAGTAAATTCTCTCTCTCTCTCTGCTCTCTCTTTCCATCACTCTCTCTCCCCATCTCTTTCTCTCTCTTACCCCCACCCCATCCACCCCTCTGTGTGTATACACTCCTTTCTGGGATGGCTGCCTCGGTAGCCTGGAATGGCTGTCCTACATTCAACAGTCAAATCCCAGCCGCAAACAACAGAACTCCATCACCGGAAAACAATTCCCTGGCACGGAATTAGTTTACTTGACACATTGAATTATACCACTGTGAGCAGTTATACGCCAGCGATCCATCCTGTGGAAGAAAATTAAATCCATTCCCCATCACTGTGTCAATGATGGCTCGAAGTTGGCAGTTGCCGTTATGGTATTATGGGAAATTATAACAGATGCACAGATGCAGACGTTATAAAAGGCAATTAGCAGATGCTAAATTGTAAAATGGACTTAAAATAGTAAAATTATAAAAAAATACATTTTTTATAATTGTTGAAATGTTTTGGTGTGTTTTTATTAAAAATTAAATTACCTACTTATTGTTTGTATTCTTAAATGGTCTGTACTGTACTGTAACATGGCGACTTAAAGTTTACTTATAAACCTTAATATAAACCATTCAAAGCCTCAAAGGCGCCATGTGTAATGTCCGCCAAAAATCAATTCATACTCCACATTCCATAAAAGATGGGGGCAGTATACCTCCAGAAAGTGAGTTGGTCTACCCTAGAGTAACAACCAAGAAACGTGCAGTTGACGGTTGCAGTGAAATTGCAGTTTGGTTGACGGTTATGTTGCCCGCATACCGCCTCCCATGGCCGAAACTGGTATTATGACACCTGTCGGGCTGTGGCTAGTAATTTAGCATGCTAATTCAGGTTGATATCTCTGCAGCACTATACCTTGTCATTTTTTTATGACATCATCACCCTTATTTCTTATCATTCTTTTGATGTGTTTAGCTCATTTTTTGGATATTCTTACCTCAATTCTTACACATGGCACCTTTAACCCTCCCTTGTTTGGTACAATGAATTTATCAAGGGACAAATGGAATTCTACAGTATTATTACACACATCCAGTGATAAAAAAAATAATAAAATAAATAAACAAATATGTAAACAAACAACAATCAGCAGAAGTGTTTGCTATGCAGGGCACAGAACAGATATTTCTCACACTTATAGAAGCCTCCCTGTCTGACAGCGAGTGACGGCGAGAGAAGACGGATGGCATGGGTATCTGGGAGGGTTGGCGAGCCAGACAGCGGGAGACTCTGCTCCTTTGTCCCGCGCCTGATAAATTTAGCTGTTACCAGGGGTGAGAGGTCAGCTCGCAGAGGGCCGTGGATGAGCATGCCAGGTAGACAGGGGCAACTGTGTCAAGCTGTGTGGTGGGGGGTGGAGGGTGGCGGGTGGGTTGGTAATACTCTCACCTTTCATGAATTTTGTACCCATACAATCTCCCCTCCCCAAGATTGCATTTGATATAGATCACAGCCACCCAATGTGGGCTGCCTTGTGTCTGGAGGAATCTTGCTCCTCCTTGTAGCACAAAGATCTGCCTACTTTACATGCTTGGCACTGTTCTTCATCTATATTTCCCCTTATGAGAGCACAGAGGTGACAAAGTCAGACAGAAAGTACGGCTGCATAGCAACGCAAGGAACTGAGCATAGGGGAGGTTAAGACCTTAGGTGTTTGATCTCAATTAAAAACAGTCTGCATACATTTTTTCTGCAGTGTTTCTTTCAGGCAAAGACTATAGGCGCTTACCAGTGGTGCGTGGGTCCAGTCGTAAGTGGCTCCTACAGTACTCGCAAAGTCAGGGTATCTGCTGGTCTGGCTGCTGGCTAAAAACAAAAGGTGAAAGGCATATATGATTCTAACTGTCTCACTGAATTGCATTATGCACACTCAATTCTCACTGGTATCTGCTAGACAACAAGTACCAAAACGTGATTAGTTCATAGATTTCACATGTAAAATACATTTTATACAACCCCACCCCCATCTTGCCTGTTTATAATTCTGAGAAATTCTTGAACTGTGTGCATGTGTGCATGTACGTGTGTGTGTGTGTGTGTGTGTGTGTGTGTGTGTGTGTGTGCATGTGCTTGTGGGTGTGCCTGTGTGTGTGCATGTGCATGCATGCGTACATATGTCTACTGTGTGTGTATGTGTCATAGGTATGATTACTGTGAATGTATGTATGTGTGTGAATATCTGTTTATGAACATGTGTACATACTGTATGGAATGGGTTAACATGACCCCTGGAGCAAACATTTGGTCATCCTAGGCACGAAACTTGGCTACACTACACTTCCAATTCCGTGCAGTTTTGACCATGTTAGGTCACAGATTCCTGTGATTACAACACCTAATTTTTTGCTTTTTTATTTTTAACTAGGTGGGGCTATACATGAATTGAGTGGTAATGGGATGGGTTGACATGGCCCCTTAAGACCAACATACAAAAAAAAGGGTGGTTCTCCTAGGCCCTAAGGTTCTCAAGATATTCACAGAAAACTGTGTCCGGCCACCTACAGGACAGTTGGTGTACAGTAACATAAATGAATGTATTGTATGGCCCCCCATGAACGGAATTCCAAGAAACTTGGCGTGCATTACACTTCCAATTCCGTGCAGTTTTGACCATGTTAGGTCACAGATCCTGCGATTACAACACCTACTTTTTAGTTTTTTTAACTAGGTGGCGCTATACATGAAATGAGTTATGGAATGGGTTGACATGGCCCCTTAAGATCAACATGCAAAAAAAGGTGGTCCTCCTAAACCCTACGGTTCTCGAGATATTCACAGAAAACTGTGTCCTCCCTACCCTCCTTTCAGGGGGTCCAGTCCAGCGGGGGGGCTACAGATCAAAACGAAAAACAATGGTTCCATGCTATCCTTGTGGGGCTACATGCCTACCAAGTTTTGGGCACCCCAGTCTTTTAGTGTCCCAAGATTCCTTGACGGAAAATTGGCCATGCGAAAAAGAAAAAAAAGAAAAGGAAAAGAAAGCTTCGCCGTGCAGCAGTCATAATAACACGAACATCAAACTTATTCATCAATTTCTGGTTTGTGCACAGCAAATACAAATGAGACCTTTCCCAAAATGACCCTCTTAGTAAACCCAATCTCACATTCAGTCTTTATTTAGCTAATATTCTTTCATTTTTATATACTTGTGGTTATACGTCTCCTTTGTTTCTGTGTGGTACAGTGAAACTGTGGGTTAATTAGAAATAAATAGTTTTGAACTGAGGTCGAAGAGCATAGATAGGTCTGGATGTTAAATTTAGTTTAAAGTGATATTCACACTAAAGGAACATTTTTAGTTTGATTGATTGATTGATTTTGCGTGTCCAAAAATGTAATGTGATCAAAAACAGTTTAATGAGGGCATTGGCATATTCAGAAAAAATAATTATGAATCAGATGATTTTTATTCAATGTATTAATTTATTTTCAGTGGAAAGTGGCGAGTTCAGGCATGCAGTCAGAAGAGGTGCTGCTCACCCACGCAGTAAAATACACAGTCATCCAAACTGCGTTCATGTGTGGAAATAAAAAGAGATGGTCTGGCCTAAAAAAAGACACAAGATGTCTCTTGGCAGGCTGCCAGGTGGTGTGGGCCTACTGTAGGCCACAGCACTGGGTCTGGGCCACAGTGATGGCAATCATGAAACATCATGAATACACAATTGCATGTGCACCAATTCTGCACCTATACATACAAATATTCACTGCCCTTGGATATTTCCCCTTTTACTGCTTTTATAAATGGAGTCTTGATCAATTTAATTGGGCCTTCTTTTTACAATAATTTACAAAACCCCCCTCTTTAAAGCACAACTTGCAGGTTGATTTCAAAAATGAATTTATACATAATCTTGTCTGAAAATGTCTTGTTAAAAATGTATGTATGATTTAATATTGTCAGGGTTGTGCAGGCGGACCCAAGTGCAAGACTCCAACAGGCAGAATTGCGGACAAAACATGATTATTGTTGTTGTTTTTTTTTTTTTTTTTTTTTTTTAACACGAACTTAACAATTAAAGACTTACTTACAACAAACAGGACTTGGGCTAGACAAGGTGAAACAGAGAGACGATCCGACAAGGAAGAGAGAAACAGGAGGGTAGAAATACACATACCAATTAACAGAAAGGCAGAGGACTGGACGAAACCAACGAGACAATAACAGGGAACAGGTGAGGAGGCAGAAATGGAGGGAAAACTAACAAGACAGGAAGCAGACCAAATAAGGAGATGGGGCGGAGACAAAGACAGATGACAGGCAGGTAACACAAAGCACATGGGGAACAGGCAAAAACAAACACAGGACAATACACAAAATGGCCACCAGGGTGGCACAAAATCAGCAGTCCGGGCCAGATCCTGACAGTACCCCCTCTATGGACGCCTCCTGGCGTCCCCTTAAAAGGACAACCAGGGTGGGCGGAGGGGGCCTGGACGGAGGGACCTCTGGGCTGGGCATAGGAGCGGGCACAGGAGGCATGGTGTCGGATGACCGGGTTGGCCGACGCTTGGCACCACGTCTCCTCCTGGAGGGAGCCTCAGGGGCCTGGATGAGTGAGAGTTCTGGGGGGAACTGGAACTCTTCAGGCTGGGGTTCTGGACCTGAAGCGGCCGGCTGAAGGCGCAGCCCGCCCACCCTAAGCCCCTGGCAATGGGCTGGAGGGGCAGGCGGGAGACTAGCAGCCTCAAAAACTGGATTACTGGAGGGACCAAGGAGGGACTGAAGGCTCTTACCCAGACCTGACAGCTGGTCGGCCAGGGTAGCCATTCCTGGAACCTTCAGTAGCCAGGGCCTTGAGGAAATAGTCCTTTCCATCAAGGAACAGATAGCATGTTGGCGCTCCAAGTCAGTGGACTTCACTAGCTCAGAGTTGAGTGTACTGAGGGTGTACTCCACCTCTTCTAGCTCCTCCATGGAGAAATCAGAGTCTGCTGGGTCCATTTGTGGTCGGATCATACTGTCGGGGTTGTGCAGGCGGACCCAAGTGGAAGACTCTAGTGATGTTACCCGTGAACCTCCTGCTTCGAGGCATGTATCGAAGACATGAACCAATTTGGAATGGAGCTTTGTATCGGAGCTTGATTCGTTTCGTGAGAATCACGTGACTAGTGACGTCCGAAGCTTCGTTTCACACACACCCACGTGACTGCTTCGAAGTTTGGTTCAAAGCTTTAAAGACGCGCGAAACGGGGCACGCCCTTGTGGGTTGTTGCAGTAGGAGAGTCAACAGAGTCAGGAGAGTTAGTGAATAGAGAGATTATTATAGCGATTATTATAGCGGGTGTTCATAGAAAGTGTATAGCCAGTAGATAGTTTATAGTAAGTAGAAAGTTTATAGCAAGTAGAAAGTTCATAGCCTAGGAAGTTCATAGCGAGTAGTGAGTTTAGAGTGTATAGCGAGTAGTTTAGTTTATTGTGAGTAGAAAGTTTATATCAAGTAGAGAGTTCTTAGCATAGTAAATTCATAGCAAGTAGATTATAGTAGAGTTTATAGTGAGTAGTTTAGTTTATTGTGAGTAGAAAGTTTATAGCGAGTAGAGTTCATAGCCTAGGAAGTTCATAGCGAGTAGACTATAGTGAGTAGAAAGTTTAGCCTAGAGTTTATAGAAGACAGCGAGTAGAAAGCGTATAGAGAGTTAATTCATAGTCTAGCAAGTTCGAGTAGAGAGATTATAATAGAGAGTTTATTGCAAGCAAGTATATAGCAAGTAGAGAGTTTATCAAATAGATAGCGAGTAGAAAGTGAGTAGAGAGTTTATAGCGAGTTCATATAGTTTGAGTGATAGAGTCTATAGATTAGACATGGAACCTGTTGCGAAGAGAGGGCGTTCAGAGATGTGGGAACACTTTAATCTGATTTCGCCCAACAAGGTAGGCCTAGGCTATGTTGTTTTATTGGGATACGCCGATGTGTAGGCTATATTAGGCTAGGCTCTCCATAATGTGGGGAAGTCTAGATTTGAATTAGCCACAACTTAAACTATATTTTCATAATAAAATTGTTTGTGACTATAGACAATAGCTTCTTAATATTCACATCTTTCATATAAATTAAGCCAAGCATAGTGTTATTCTATAATTTGGGATATAGGCTTGGGGTAGCCTAGGCTATTCACAAAACCTGTTGATCTATCATGTAAGCTCATATTTTTTTTAAAATGAATGGTCACACATTATGGCCAAACATGAAGCACATCCTTTCAATTGAAACCTCACTTAGGCTACTAGTTGTGGATTCTTTTGTAGGTCCAGTGCTTGATTTGTGACCAAAAGCTGGCCTACAACAACAACACCTCATCCATGTTGAGGCACTTCCGTGCCAAGCATGATCGTGCCGCTGCCTCTGCATCTGAACAAGCTGAATCCAGCAGCCAGGGTGAATTTTTCTTCTGACTCAGTTGTTCCTTTTCAAGTGTGAACTTGGTGTCTCAATATACTTCTGTCTTAAAGGGACACCAGGCAACGTTTTCGTGTTAATTACTCATCTTCGTAAGTCGGTATATGGTTAAATGACTCATTACAGGGCGAATGAAGACTCTCTCGCCCGCCCCTACTGCCTGTAGGAAGAATATCCCGCTTGCAAGTTCAGTGTATCGCATCCCGGCAATCGAAGCAGTTTCAGTTTCCATCCTGCATCCACAGCACAGAGGGAGGCTAACGAAACGCTTAGCGATTGTTGCAAACGCGGTGTATAATGGCAGAGCTGGCGAAGAAGCAGCGAAAACCCTTGACGGAAGATGCAAAGAAAAGGAAAAGAGCTTCAGACCGAGCGAGGGGGAGTTTCGTAGAGAAAAAGCATCAGGCTTGCCTGGTGTCCCTTTAACTGTTTGTGTTTTTCACATTCAGTAGGCCTACATGCATGCATTTATCAAGTATACATGTAGTCATACTGCATAATTTATTAATGTACATTTGTTGTGTTGCAGGAACTAGAAAGAACAAGATGGACAAAGCTCTTGTTGACATGGTCGTAAAAGACTCACAGCCCTTCAGAATTGTGGATGATGTTGGATTCCGAGCTTTTGTGAGCCTTTTGGATCCATCCCTGAAAGCAATGGTGGAGTCCAGATATAAGGAGGAAAAGCAGAAGGCCAAAGAAGAGTTGCTGAAGGCTACAGCTGTGAGTCTGACCTCAGACATGTGGACTTCAATCCAAATGGATGCTTATCTTGCCATCACTTGCCATTTCATCGATGGTGATGACAAATTGTCCACTGTTTTATTATCTGTGGGGAAGTTCCCAGAGAGGCATACGGCAGTCAACATAGCTGCTAAAAAGACTGGTGTCATGGAGGAATGGGGGATTCTGGGAAAGGTGAGATGCCTTGTGAGTGATGGTGCTGCAAACATGTTGGCATGTGGGACTATTTTGCAGTTAAGGCACAGCATTTGTATTGCCCATGCTTTAAACTTGGTTGTAAAAAAAAGCCATTGACCAGACACCGGGTCTTGAAGAAATAAGGGGCAAGGCAAGGAGGATTGTGGCCTATTTCAGGACGAGCACCGTCGCCAGAGAGCGACTCCTCAGCATCCAGCAGCAGATGGGGACACCTCCTCACAAGCTCGTGCAGGAAGTGGAGACACGGTGGAACAGCACCTATGACATGATGTCCAGGCTGGACGAGCAGAGGGAACCCCCCCGTCGGTGCTGCAGTGGTGTCGCTGTGCACCGATTTGGCTGCTCTGACCTCTGCTGAATGGACCCTTTCAAGAGAGTTCCATTATCAGCATCATAGTTGGCCCCACAAGACTTCCTTTTTAACATTCCATATGTTATCTTAATGCAGAGAAAGTAGATTGGGGCCCAAATAGAACGTTCAAGCATTGTTTTTGTTTACCTTGTTCAAAGGGTCTATACCAGAGCATAGCCGAACGCCTTGGAGCACCGTCTCCCCTAAAGGAGCCAACAGTGTAGCTGTCAGCCGAAAAAACTGTAGGCCTACATGCATGCATTTATCAAGTATACATGTAGTCATACTGCATAATTTATTAATGTACATTTGTTGTGTTGCAGGAACTAGAAAGAACAAGATGGACAAAGCTCTTGTTGACATGGTCGTAAAAGACTCACAGCCCTTCAGAATTGTGGATGATGTTGGATTCCGAGCTTTTGTGAGCCTTTTGGATCCATCCTACATCCTACACGCACAAATTATCCCCCTTGTGCGAATGCCATAACATCCAAACACAGGGAGGTGAATGGTGAAATGGCGAAGCAGCTCTGCAACAACCTCACACGGTTTATGACGGAAAGATTGAGTCACTATGAAGACAGCCAGTCAACGCTCCCTTGCCACTCTTTTGGATCCACGATTCAAAGTGATGGGGGTTTTGCAATTCAGGGAATTCACAAAATGCTGTGAGAAAGGCTCACAGCAGAATGTCCTTACCTCCTACGTAATATGACACGTTTGTGGGTGGGAGAGGCATATTTAAGAGCCTGCTTTTTGAGGCAGAAATGGAGGGAAAACTAACAAGACAGGAAGCACAGACCAAATAAGGAGATGGGGCGGAGACAAAGACAGGCGACAGGCAGGTAACACAAAGCACATGGGGAACAGGCAAAAACAAACACAGGACAATACACAAAATGGCCACCAGGGTGGCACAAAATTAGCAGTCCGGGCCAGATCCTAACATAATATGTTTTACAAATCCTACAGACAGTAATTCAGAAGAAAGTGTACCCATTTTAAGCAGGCTCTTAGATATGCCTCTCCCACCCACAAACGTGTCATATTACGTAGGAGGTAAGGTAAACGTCTTAAATTGGCGCTTGAGCTCTGCTGTCATTGCAGGTGTAGTTACTAGTCTGGGGTGCGTTTCCCAAAAGCTTGGTTGGCAATGGGAAATTGCGTTGCAACCAACAAACTTAGCAACTATGCATATGGGAAACGCACCCCTGAGCAGTGGTTAGAGATAGAGTTCGTCACCTATTATTATTATTTTTTTTATTATTATTATTATTCGTCATTATTATTATTATTATTATTATTACTAAGGCACCCAGGTGGCATGTACTTTATTGAGTGTGTGCAGCTAAAATTAAAGGAAAATTCCGGTATTTAGCACTTTGAGTCCCTTTTCTGGTTTGTTTTGGATGAACTAGAGAAATTTTGACGATTGGTCCTACAATTGGTCCTATTGGTTATACAACCGCATATAAACTTCCGCTCAATATTTGAACCTGAAGCATAGACGGTGGCACAGTAATATCAACGTGCAATGAGTCTTCTAACAGAAATCAATGGGATTTTACAGAATGCCAAATAAAACACGACAGAAACTGTATTTCGCTACGCTACTTGTTTTGGAACATCAACAAACACCACTAACCACTCGGTGAGTTGCACAGTTTTGAACGTTAAGGGTTGTTTTAGGACATGCCTATTGGCAGACACCCTGAGTAGTCAAAGGGATCAGGGACTTATTGTATATTTTCATATGAAAGTGGCACTTTTTGAGAAACTAGGCTGCGGGTTCAGTTCTTGCAAAAATAGTGCAATATTTTCTTCAGATCAATAATGCCAGTAGCTTCGTTTCATATCCCAAACTGTATAAACCCATTTGTTAAGTTAACTTCAGACTTTTTACAGTCTGTGCAGACTGATAAACAATTAAAGGAGCAAATGTGAAAAAATTGTGTTGACGGTTCCATCCACATGTCTAGTTCACCTACACACACACACACACACACACACCTATGTACAATTCCTGTCCAGCACACGCATACATAGCACATACCACATGTACGGTGTTCATTTTAGGACATCCTCAGACTCAGGTGTCAGACTCAGAAAAACATCGGTCATCTTCAGACAAAACAGCCTCAGCGTCAGAAAAACCTCTGTCATCTTCAGACAAAACTGCATCAGCGTCAGAAAAACTTCAGGTGTCATCTTCAGAAAAAATCTGCCTCATTTTCAGACAAACCAGACTCAGGTGTCAGACTCAGAAAAACATCTGTCATCTTCAGACAAAACTGCCTCAGTGTAAGAAAAACCTCTGTCATCCTCAGATAAAACTGCTTCAAACCAAACTGTGGAGTCAGGTCTCAGAAAATCAGGTCTCAGAAAAAACGCTGTCAGAAAAAAGTGGAGTCGG